>NW_026063256.1:0-320907 GCF_024362695.1 Pectinophora gossypiella | reverse complement strand
CACAAGGGAGTGTCCTGGGACCTACGCTATTCATTATATACATGAACGATCTCTTGAAACTGACCTTACCTAGCACGGAGGTGATTTGCTACTCTGATGATACAGTTATTTTGTTTCGAGGCAACTCCTGGGATAAAACATAATTATAGACTTGCTGAAACGGGTTTGGGAATTGTTGCAAATTGGCTAGATAGGAATTTACTAACACTAAACGTCGCTAAAACAAAATACACTTCTCATCAAAAAAATCGAAACACCTTGCAAGTTTACGTTTTGTCAGGATTATCAGAAAAATGTGTACATTTAGGAATAAATGTTAAATGTCGTTTAATAGTGAGTAATATGAGCTTATCAAATCTTAATGTTAATGTTCTAAATTTAAATGAATTTTTCATAGGTTTCGTATTTTGTTAAATGAGTCATTTTTATTCCGTATGGAGTATAAAGGAAATGGATAAAACAACACACGTAAATGAAAAAAAAAGCTAAAAAACGTTTATTTAATAACTTGTATTCCCTCCCCGAGCTCTAATTACTGCTTCCATACGGTTCTTCATCGATCGGATGAGAGTCACGATCACATGCTGTGGTATATTGTCCCATTCCTCTTGGATTGCATCTTGCAGCTGGCTAAGTGTTTCTGGGGCAGGATCTCTTGCTCGAATTCGTCTCTTTAATTCATCCCACAGATGTTCAATGGGATTCATGTCCGGGCTTCTTGCTGGCCATTCCATAATAGAGATATCGACTTCGTTAAGATAATCTCGTACGACGCCCGCGGTGTGAGCCCTAGCATTGTCGTGCATGAATATGAAGCCGTTGCCAATAAAATGTGCATAGGGCATCACATGAGGCTCGAGACACTCTTCGACGTACCGATGACAGTTTAGTGCAGGCAGACGTGGCCCAGACACGAAAGCAAGCTCTGTCTTACCGTCGGCGCTGATTCCTCCCCAAACCGTCCACGAACCGCCACCATAGCTGACCTTTTCTTCAATGCAGCATTGTGCATAGCGTTCTCCGTCTCTTCTGTAGACCTTGTTCCTTCCGTCGTTACCATACAGCATAATTTTATACTCATCAGAAAAGAGAACTTTGCTCCACTGTAGGTATGACCAATTTAGGTGCTCACGTGCAAAGTTAAGGCGCGCTCTTCGATGGTCTGCAGTTAATTTCGGCCCATTTGCTGGCTTATGCGGTACCAGTCCACGATCCTTCAACCTTCTTCTAATTGTAGAGTCACTTACAGCCACCCTTCGTACAACACGAAGCCGCTGCTGCAGTTGAAAAGCGTTAAGGCGTCGATTTCTTAAAGAAGTTGTTACAATAAATCGATCATCTCGCTCAGAAGTGACCCGATTCTTGCCAGATCCTGAACGGCGCGTGAACAAACCAGTCTCCCGATAACGTTTATAGACTCTATGAACAGATGACAGGCTTAGATGCAGTCTTGCAGCCACAACACGCTGACTAAGGCCAGAATCCAGCAATGCCACAACTTGGGCGGCTTCTGTGGGCGAAGTATCCATACGTTTTAGAAAAAAAACCTTTTTTCAGACGTCCCAAAGTCACAGTATTGAAATAAAAAACAAAAAGTTTAAGGATAGGCGCCAATTTTTAGTTTTTAAACGCTAAATGTACTCCAACCCTAAACACACATTTGTCTCAAAACAGTGATTCATTTCGTTTATAAGATAAACAAATGAAATTCTAATTTTGAATTTAGAATTTTCGCTTATTACTGTAATGGCCAAACTGCCAGCTATACATTTATGTATTTTTTTTCATCGTATGAATTCTTTTTACCGACTTCAAAAAAGGAGGAGGTTCTCAATTCGACCGTATATTATTATTTTATTTTTTTTTTATGTTTGTTCGGGCATATCTTCGTCGTATATGAACCGATTTTGATAATTCTTTTTTTGTTTGAAAGGAGATATACCCAAGGGGGTCCCATGTCAAGGAAGTCAGGATCTGATGATGGAAGACCAGAGAAATCGAGGGGAATTTTCAAAAATCGTAGGAGCGACTAGTACGTTTGTAAAGTCATATTGATCGGATCGCTCTTTAGGCTTCGGAAAAACTTCCCGACTTTCGAAAACTGGTCAGCATCAGGGAGATACCCTATGGCCTGGCAAAACTATACAACCTGGAGCAATTTTTCTTTCACGAAACGTATTTAAATCTTGATCAAATTCAATCGCCGGTGCAAAAAAACAAAATGGCGGAAAAAAAAGATGGCCGCCATACAAAATTTTGTCGATTTTGGAAGAAGCCCGTTTGGGTAAAAATAATGTATGGGGCGCTTACTCAAAACGTCATGTAGAGTACGGAAATACTTTCTGGTCACCAAAAACTGCTCCGCATCAGAGAGATACTCTACGGCCTGGCAAAACTATCGCACGTGAACCAATATTTCTTTCAGAGCACTTATTTAAATCTTGGTCAAATTCCATAGCGCGTAAAAAAAAAACAAAATGGCGGAAAAACAAGATGGCCGCCATACACAATTTTGTTTTTTCAGAAAATGTCTCGGGATATAAAATATATATCGGGGTTGTGATCGGATCGTCATGTTAAGTATGGAAATACTTCCCGATTTTCGAAAACTGCTCCGCATCAGGGTGACACCCTACGGCCTGGCGAAACTATCACACCTGAACCAATTTTTCTTTCACGAAACCTATTTAAATCTTGGTCGAATTTAATGGCCGGTGAAAAAAATACAAAATGGCGAAAAAACAAGATGGCCGCCATACAAAATTTTGTTTTTCCAGAAAATGTCTTGGGGGTAAAAATGATGTATAGGGGTGTGATCGGAACGTCATCTTTGAAAACTGCTCCCAATCAGGGAGACATCCTACGGCCTGGCAAACCTATTGCACCTGGATTTTGTTTGTTTCCACGACACCCATTTAAATCTTGGTCCAATTCTGTCGCCGGTGAAATAAAACAAAATGGCGGAAAAACAAGATGGCCGCCATACGAAGAGGGACTTCGAATAAACAGGACACGCGAGCTGCTTTAGCAGCGAGCGAACCACGCGAAATCTACTGTATCTATATGTATGCGTGAGTGTGTATGATAGCAGCTTCCACTGACAACCACATGTGTGTATGTACACATACACATGTGTGTGTGCGTGTGTGTGCGCGCGCGCGCGCGTGTGTGTGTGTGTGTGTGTGTGTGCGTGTGGCTGTGTGTGTGCGTGTATCTGTGTGTGTGCGTGTGTACGTGCGCGTGTGCTCGTGTGCGTTAGCGCGTGTGTGAGTGTGTGTGTGTAAACATGTTCATCAATAATAATTGTGATCACTACTAATAATATATTATATTATTATATATGAATATAAATCAGAAAATCTGTCTGTCTGCATCCTTGCTCGGTCTAACCATCACTTAAAATCGTAAAATAAAATAAATTTTTTAACAAAAAAAAAACCGACTTCAAACGCAAAACTAAAAAGCAATAAATTAATTTACTTCGCACAAAGTAATTAGTACGTATTTTCAATTAGTTAATTAATTTATAATTCTGAAGTCGGTGCCAAGTAAATGCTACAACAACCCTACTACAATATCAAATTGCTATGTACACACAATATTGTTTAATACCTATATCAAAGCAATTACAAAACAATGTCAAACAAAAAATTACAAAACAATCAGTATTGAAAAATATATGTATGAATCGGTACTTCGTTGTAGCATTTCCTTGGCACCGGCTTCAGATTTATAAAATAATTAACTAATTGAAAATACGTACTAATTACTTTGTGCGAAGTAAATTTATTTATTGCTTTTTAGTTTTGCGTTTGAAGTCGGTTTTTTTTTTTGTTAAAAAATTTATTTTTTGTGTTAAATTCGGACAGAAACAATGAAAACGGAAGTGTTTCGATTTTTTTGATGAGAAGTGTATATAGCTTTCTACAAAACCAAAGCATCAGAGCCGCCATTAAGATCATTACAGGTACACTCAAGCACTTACCTTCCTTTTCTTCATAGCAATATTGACTTCACATGCAATTGCAAAACAATAATACGAGCCTCTACCATCAAATGAAATGCTATGCCATGCCTTGCCATGCCATGTTTATGCCATGTTATGCTTTTGTTTTGTGTGCTGTTTGTTTGAATAAACGTTTTCTCTCTCTCTCTCAAATACCTTGGTATTCTGATAGACGAATGCATGTCTTTCAGGCCACAAATCTCAGCACTTTCTTCTCGATTGAGAAAAATGATTTATATAATGAAATCTCTGCGGCATTGTGCCTCGAAAGACATGTTATTAACGGTGTATAAAGCTCTTGCACAATCCTTAATCACATACTGTATCGGAGTTTGGGGTGGGGCGGCTAAAACAATACTTATAGAGGTAGAGCGTGCGCAGAGGGCTACACTCAAGGTGATGTTGCAAAAACCTTTCAGGTTTTCTACTGACTTACTTTACAACGAATGCAAAGTTCTGCGGGTGCGCCAGTTGTTCATGTTAAAGACTGTGGTTGCAAGACACAGAGCTGTTCGCTCCTCACCTGAGTACGAAGCGCTTCTGCAGCGAAGGATTTTTAGAGTTGCAATTCCGACAGTTAAAACCACTTTTGCTAAACGTCACCCACATTGTCTTTCCATCTACGTATATAAGCGAGCGCCGCGCCGAGCGGTTCATGGCAGAACGAGATAGACGCACTTTTTTTTCGCACATGTTGAACGCTGAGAGGCTGAGATTTGCACACATAGCAACGTTGTACATACACTCACACTACACAGTTACACGTCTCCATAATGTACGCGTGATTTTGCCAAAGCCAACAACTACGACTTCTGCTGGACCTCCAATGGAAATATATACTTGAGAAAGGAACCGAATGCAAAGATAATATTTGTTAAATCAGAACAAACACTGTTGGACATGCTAAAGAATATTTGACTAGATTTAATATTTCTAAGTGTTTATTACTCTAGCATAACTTATACTTATATTACTGTACCTAAATATTTCATACACATTGTTAAACCTATATTGTTACTAATGCTATTACCGCTAATCTATCGCCACGAGTGCGTCAATAGTTTTAACACAATTTTACCACATTTCTCAAACATAAACTACACTCAACATTACTCTGACACTACACACACATCCTCCATTATACATACCGAACTATACATCTCTCTACTATACACTTTTCATCGATCTCAACCTACTGTAGTAGTAAATTTTGACTTAAACCAATACTTCAGATACACGAACCAGTCTCGTCGATACAATGAAGTAGACTTTTCCCTTCTCGCTCAGCTTCTAACTCAGCTCATTATCACTGGGCAAAGTAACTGTACGCTTCCATCCTTTTTTAAAAAATGACTTCCTTCAGTTATATTAACTCAGAACTGGATAATCTAAAAGTATCGTCCGCTTATGAGTGTATACCGACAGACTGCGAACAAATTCTAGGACCAGCTTCACACACACTTAAGATATTCCAATTAAATATCCGCAGTGTTAATAAAAATTTTGATCAGCTCTGTATTTTGCTACAACAATTTAATTTTGAATGTGACCTTGTAATCTTAACGGAATGTCGAATTAAGGATCCATCGGTCAACATTCCCTCCCTAGATGGATACATAGCTCACAGCACAAAAAATAATCCCATTCAAAACGATGGAGTAATTATTTATATAAAATCTAACTTAACCCATGTCATTCAAGAGCCGATATTTGAGCACGCAAATTGTTTGACCTGTATAATAGAAGATAACACGGCGGTTGTGGCAATTTATCGCTCTCCATCTTTCAATCTAAAGTCCCATACTGAATCTTTCAACCGTAGCTTAGATGAAGTTTTAAAATCACTATCTAAATTTGAAAATATTACGCTTGTAGGTGACCTCAACATAGACATAAGGCCCAACAATGAAGATGGTCGTTCTAATGAGTACCTAACTCTTACCGTCTCCCATGGACTTCTTCCAGCACATCAGTTCTGTACGAGATTAGAAAAATGTTATGATCACGTATTATTAAAATCAAAACTACCCGCTATCACTTGTGTACTTCAGACAGTTATTACCGATCACCTACCTACTTTATTAAGTATCAACTATATAAAAACTACCCATAGACCTCCATCTATGTCAACACGGTTTGACCAGGCTGCCATAAAAGCAGAAATAGACTCGTATGATTTCTCTCAGATACTTTTCATTAAAGACGCGAACATCGCCGCGGATCTCTTAGTTTCCCTGCTGACTAATATAGTAGCTAAACATACTCGTGTTATCAAAGTGCCTAGAAATAAGCGCAATATTAAGCCTTGGATAACTCCGGGTTTAATTAGATGTATCAGAAACCGCGATAAACTACATAAAAAAGTTAAGCGGGCTCCTGATAATCCAGTCCTCAAACTAACTTATACTCGTTACAGAAACTTTTGTAACAATCTCTTAAAGAAACTTAAAAGAGTGCATGAGAAAAATGAGCTGTTACTCGCTAAAAATAATACAAAAGCTACATGGCGGGCAATCAAAAAAATTAGCAACATGTCAAAGGATACTACACCACCTTATGATTTATTAAAAATCTCAGATACGAGCGAATCGTCATTGAATCTGGTGAACAAATTCTTTGTTGATATTGGCGAAAAGCTTGGCTCAAACATCGTCAACAGTGGAGACAACCTGTTCAAGCCTTTCTTAAGATCAAGCGCCCATGGGGGGTCATTGGTATTGCTTGAAACGGACCATGCAGAGATTGAATCAATTATTCTTGCACTACGATCAGATTGCGCCTCGGGTATCGACAATATCTCTGCGACAACCCTAAAGGAATCCAAGGATGTACTTGTTCCTGTCATAACACATGTTTGTAACAGATCCATGTCCACCGGAATCTTTCCTGACAGCTTTAAAACTGCTGTAGTCCATCCGATACATAAGGGAGGGGACAGGGGCAGTGTCAATAACTACAGACCCATATCGGTCCTGCCTGTGTTATCAAAGGTCCTCGAAAAAGTGCTGAATCTCAGGCTTGTACAGTTTCTTAATGCCTACAAAACAATTGCTGACACGCAATACGGTTTCCGTTCTGGTGTCAGTTCGGAAGATGCTGTAACAGATTTAGCTGGTGCGGTAGTAGAGGATCTAGATAATAATAGGAGATGCCTTGGAATTTTCTTAGATTTGTCCAAGGCCTTTGACACTGTCCATGTTCCCATCCTTCTTTCGAAACTCGAGGAATGCGGTGTTCGAGGCGTAGCGTATAAAATATTCCAAGACTATCTTGTAAATCGCAATCAACGCGTCAGGGTAGATGGAATTCTAAGTCAATCGTTGCCAATAACATATGGTGTTCCCCAGGGCTCTATTCTGGGGCCCACACTCTTCTTGCTGTATATCAATCAGTTATGCCGGCTCTCCATCCCTAACTGCAGAATATTTACTTACGCAGATGATACCGCTTTACTTATTTCTGGCCCGGACTGGGATGCAGTACGATCTAATGCTGAAACTGCTCTCCGAATTGTTAGCAACTGGCTATCTATAAACCGCCTCACGTTAAACATAGCCAAAACGACGTATCTTCCTTTTCATATAGGACCAAGAACTCGCCCATCCTCACTGTTTGACTTAAAAATACACAGTTGTTCCACGTTAACGACCGCATGCTCCTGTCTCCCTTTAGACAGAGCCAATAAGGTAAAATATCTTGGTGTTACTTTGGATGAATGTCTAAATTGGAAACCTCAAATAGAAAACTTATCATCAAGATGTAGACGACTTATCTATATCTTTAGATCATTACGTCACTCCGCTGATGCTGACACTCTTCGTGTAGTATATCTTTCACTTTGTCAGTCGATTCTGTCGTACTGCATCCCCGCCTGGGGTGCTGCTGCTAAAACGTTCATGACTACTGTAGAACGGGCTCAGCGAGCCATACTAAAAGTAATGTTCTTTAAACATTCTAGATACCCCACTGTTGAATTGTATCAGTTGGCCAAGGTGCTTACGGTTAGGCAGATTTACTTTCTGCGCTCCATATTGCGTAAACATTCAGAAGTCCCCGCATCTCGCGATCCTAACAAACGCACCATTCGTGACATCTGCCCAACAGTTTCATATAGGACAAATTTTGCTACCAAACAGTTCAAAGTTGCAAGTTCTGTGGTGTACAATAAGCTTAATAAAACTATCGACAACATGCATTCTCTCAACAAATATGAACTTAAAAATAAGGTGCAACATTACCTCCTAACCTTAAACTATATGGATACTGAAAAGCTATTGACTACTGTCCAATAGTTTCTTAATTGTTTAATTACCTATATTTAGGAGATATCCTTTTCATGTTAGCCCCGTCCAAATATTTTCATTGGGTATTCCTATCGGCACTACTTGCACACATAACCACCCACATACGCATACATTTACACCAATGCAGTGGCTAGCGTATAATAATACCTTTCCGATCCCAAGTCCATATACGACGTAGGGCTGCATTGGTGGTAAATATCACGTTTTTACACACACACACACACACACACAGAGACACACAGACACACACACACACAGACACACACACACACACACACACACACACACAGACGCGCAGACGCACACACGCACACACGCACGCACACACACACACAGACACACACACACACTATGCAGTTATAACACAGACTAAACATATTACCGTTTCTTACTCCGTATGCTGCTATATTTTATAATTATTATAATAAGCCTTGGTCTGTACCTTAGCACTAAAACTTTCCGGACTCGCTGACCCCCCAAAATACAGGTTTTCCTAGTTTGGGGGACAGAGAATCACTATTTGTATCAAAACTCTGTACGATCAACTGCTATTGTAACTTTTTGTTTGTGTTATTTTTGGAAAATAAATACTTACTTACTTACTTAAAAAAAAAAAAAAAAAAAAAACCTATTATAATGTATTCTTTTCGTTTAGTAGTTTTGTTATTATATGTAAGTTTTATTCATTTATTCATTTTGCATATATATTTTTGATAGGAATATATATCTATAATATCAAGTATTATAAGTAATCCATACTAATATTATAAACTAGCTTTTGCCCGCGACTTCGTCCGCGTGGCGTGTTATATAAGAGAGAGATCTTTGTGTGTGTGGGAGTGCATACTTATGCAGTTTAGATTTTTTCATAAGTACATTTTTTTTTCCCAATAACTCCCATTTTTCAAAATACAGCCAAAAATAAACTTTATATTTACTAAGGTATGCATGCGTGCTAGATTGAATCAATTGATTGAATTGTTTTTTTTTTAATTGATTGTTCATTGAGTTTTAATTTTAATACACACTTCCTCTCTTCCCTTCAACGTTGCTGTGCCCTATAGGGTCCATGTTTTAGTTCCTATGCCTATGTAACACCCTATTGTACTACATGGAATGCAATAAATAATTTAATTTAATTGAATTGAAAATATCTATCTTACGCGGTTTCGATTTTTTCATACAAATGTTTTTTTCCCACTAACTCCCGTTTCCGTGGGAATTTTGCAATATCCTGTTGCAACTAAGCTTTAAGTTAACTAAGGTACCTGCATGCCAAATTTCAAGCGTCTAACTTAAGCGGTTTAGATTTTTCATACAAAAAGATTTTCCCGCTAATTTCCGTTGCCGTGGGAATTCCGGGAATTCCTTTCTTAGTGCACCTCTACGGTACCTAAGCTATGTCCCTTCCAAATTTCAAATGCCTACGTTTAGCCGTTCAGGCTATGCGTTGATATATGTCAGTCACTGAGTCAGTCAGTTTCTCTTTTTTATTTAGATTTGATTTTTTCATACAAATGTTTTTTCCCGCTAACTACCGTTCCCGTGGGAATTTTGTAATATCCTGTTGCAACTAAGCTTTAAGTTTACTAAAGTACCTGCATGCCAAAGGAGAATGGGCGAATCTGGTCCAAGAACCTCCACTGATGAGACTTATATGTAATGAAAGCTTATGCTTTCTCTATGAATCTGGCAAAGTTCTATCAGATTCTGTCCCGGGGTTCTTTTTTTACGGCCATGTTTGTCCTGGCTAAAAATGTGATAAAATACAGTGGGAGCTAAAATCGACTCAAGATTTCTTGCTGGATAACTAAGTCTACATAAATAATTATGTATCATATTGTATATCATTTTAAAGAGGATCTTTTCCAGAATCCTAAACATAAAAAAAAAACAAAAAAAAATCTTTTTGTAAGCGAATTATAGTCAATTTATATCTGCAGCGCCATTGTTTCTCGGTAGCTAAGTTCAAGTTTCATGCCTTTTACCCCTTCCAAAAGTATCTTACCGATTTTTTTTATATTGCTTCCGGAATTTGATCTGAGTGATAATAACAAGAAAAATAAATAAACACCTCTCCGATAGAGACCGGCTAAGCTATTGCCTATTGCAAGAAATCGTCATCATTAGCAAGTCATTACGGTATTGCATATTATAAGCTTATCAGCAACTTGGAACTTGGTCCAAGAACCTCCACTGGTGAGACTTGCATGTAATGATAGCTTATACTTGTCCTATGATTCTGGCAAAGTTCTATCAAACTCTGTCCTAGGGTTTTTTTACGGCCATGTTTGTCCTGAGTGTACAGTAGTGGACTACAAAATCACCTCAGGATTTGTTGTCGATAAACTATTTAACTAAGTCTATATACATAATTATATATCATAATGTATATCAATTTTAAAGGGGAAGGTTATCAGAATCTGAAACACAAATAAAAAAATGCATTAAGTATGTAAACGACTTTTAGCCAACTCACGTCCGTAGCACCATTTTTCTCAGCAGCTACGTACGAGTTTCGCGCCTTCCAACCTTTCCAAAGGAGCCCAATCATTTTTTTCCTTCTTCTGATATTGCATTCTTAACCTGACAAGTGACAACAAAGAAAAAAAAAAAATAGATACCATTCCGATAGAGGCCGCGTAAGCTATGGACCTATTGCAAGATAACGTACTCAAAGTCTAGTCATTATAATCCAACAGACGTAACATGATTAGAATGCGGCGGGACGGAAATGTAGTACATCGCCTTATGCGAAAGAGACGAAATATGTGTCTCTTTAATACTAACAGCAATACAACTATACAGCTTAGTACGAGAGAAACAAGAAATAAGTCATTCTAATCAAGATGCAATACAATGACTCTATTGTATACAAAAGAAACACATTTATTAAACAAGTTCAGGCAATAACTGGTGCAAAAGGCGGCTTTATTGCCAAGGTAGCAATTACTACCAGGCAACCTTACGTTTACGATACGTTTGTTGTACCATTCGGCATTGTTTATAAGACAAGATATAAGCCTGGATTAATAAAACAAGATTGTGGTGAAAGAAAACATACTACATTTGCGTCCTCTCGCATTCTAATCATGTTACGTCTGTTGGATTATAATGACTAGCCTTTGAGTACGTTATCTTGCAATAGGTCCATAGCTTACGCGGCCTCTATCGGAATGGTATCTATTTTATTTCTTGTTGTTGTCACTTAGTCTTGTCAGGTTAAGAATGCAATATCAGAAGAAGGAAAAAATGATTGGGCTTCTTTGGAAAGGTTGGAAGGCGCGAAACTCGTACGTAGCTGCTGAGAAAAATGGTGCTACGGACGTGAGTTGGCTAAAAGTCGTTTACATACTTAATGCATTTTTTTATTTGTGTTTCAGATTCTGATAACCTTCCCCTTTAAAATTGATATACATTATGATATATAATTATGTATATAGACTTATTTAAATAGTTTATCGACAACAAATCCTGAGATGATTTTGCAGTCCACTACTGTACACTCAGGACAAACATGGCCGTAAAAAAACCCTAGGACAGAGTTTGATAGCACTTTGCCAGAATCATAGGACAAGTATAAGCTATCATTACATGCAAGTCTCACCAGTGGAGGTTCTTGGACCAAGTTCCAAGTTGCTGATAAGCTTATAATATGCAATACCGTAATGACTTGCTAATGATGACGATTTCTTGCAATAGGCAATAGCTTAGCCGGTCTCTATCGGAGAGGTGTTTATTTATTTTTCTTGTTATTATCACTCAGATCAAATTCCGGAAGCAATATAAAAAAAATCGGTAAGATACTTTTGGAAGGGGTAAAAGGCATGAAACTTGAACTTAGCTACCGAGAAACAATGGCGCTGCAGATATAAATTGACTATAATTGGCTTACAAAAAGATTTTTTTTTGTTTTTTTTTATGTTTCGGATTCTGGAAAAGATCCTCTTTAAAATGATATACAATATGATACATAATTATTTATGTAGACTTAGTTATCCAGCAACAAATCTTGAGTCGATTTTAGCTCCCACTGTATTTTATCACATTTTTAGCCAGGACAAACATGGCCGTAAAAAAAGAACCCCGGGACAGAATCTGATAGGACTTTGCCAGAATCATAGGGAAAGCATAAGCTTTCATTACATATAAGTCTCATCAGTGGAGGTTCTTGGACCAAGTTTCATACAAAAGTGCCCATTGTCATTTGTCACTCTTTAAATTCGTATATATGTGGTCTATGATTGTCTTCTTAGTTTCTGAAAGCCTTGTATAATATTTCTTCTGGATTTTATTTAAGACTTTGTACCCTGCTGCATTTAATACGTTAGTGTATTTCTGTTTTTTGTCTATCTTGCTTTTTTCTCTAAGGTTGATATTGAAGTCGCCAAATAATAGTGATCTTTTTCTTTGCTGTATTTGTAAGTCCAGTGTATCTAAGAATTCAGTAAGGTTAGTGTCGCCGGGATTATAAACAACACCTATATTAAGCGCATATTTTTCAAGCTTCACCCAAAGATAATTATTACCTCCTGAGTAGAGGGATTCCGATAAGCTATGTTTAAGATCGTTGTGGATATATGCTGACACTCCTCCACCTGTTTTGTCTGTTCGGAAGTTATAATAGTGCGTATAGTTTGGTAGTTGAAATCTTTCAGCATGATCTTCAGACTTAAACCACGTTTCAGTAAGCAGTATAACATGGGTAGTAGTTGTGATTGAGCGCAGAATACACTGTAGTTCGTCGAACTTGTTGCAAATGCTCCTCGCATTAAGGTAAAGAAAGTTTAAGCAAGACTTAAAGTTTTGAAGATCACTGTAGTTCTTTACAATTTGATAGGCTTTACATCGTCATCTGTTGTGGCTGAATGTCTGCAAACATTTAGTTTTTTTCATCTTGCATCTGCTCAGAAGTGTCTACTATCCTGGGTAAACCTTTTACATATTTTATGGTGAGGTTAGTTTCTCCGCCTTTGATACGACGTCCTAATTCATCTTTCAAGCGTTTTAGTATTTTTTGTTGCATTGGAGTTTCATCCGAATAAATTTTTACGCCTTTCGGTATAACTTCTTTCTTCCGAAGAAGTTGCTTAGCTGGACCGTGACTTTCAAAACAGACTTTGATTCTTCTAGATTTCGATGGGCTATACTTGCCAATGCGATGTATATTAATAGGCTCCGGCAGGCCTATGTCCACGCTTCTTATAATATTGAGCACCCCGGTTTTATCTTTCAAAAGGCGTTCCTCTGAAGTGGATGCTGATGGTTCAGGGATCCCGGCTACTATGATGTTTTTTTGTCTATTAGATCGTTCTTGGAGTTCTTGCAGGAGTTCCTCATTTTTGTGAAGCTGAGACTCAACTTGTGTAGTAGTTGTCGCTAAGGCCGTCGGAACATTTTTGAGATCAGACTCTATAGATTTGAGTTTCTCTTCACCCAGACAGACCTTTGTTTCCAACTGAGAGAGGCTAGATTTGATTTGGATCTGTTCTGCCGTAATAGTAGATATAGATGATTTAAAGTCATTGATCTTTAGTTTGATATCAGTCATGTCCTCTTTCATGTCATTCATGGCTTGTTTGTGATAAGATTTCATGGTAGCAATTTCCTTTTTTACATCAGAAATACCATCATGCATCTGCTGCATTGTTTGCTTATTTGACTCGATAAAGTTCTCCAGTAGACTTGATATGTGAGACATTTCCGTGCGCAACTCTATGATTTCATTATCGGAATTGGAACTGTCAGGCTGTTTACGCTTTCGTAGGGTTATTTGGGAATAAGCTATCTCTTTAGAACGTTCCGATAAGTCAGGTTGGGATCCTGCTTTATTTGGTGAGCGTATTTATTTTATTTATTTATTTATTTATTTATACTTATATCTAATAGTACAACCACATCACCATTACAGGCAAGCCCAATGCGATGATGGAAAAACAAGGTACCTTTAAGAAGCCAAATAAACATTCATACAAAATTAACAAAAATGAATAAAAACTATATGACAGAAAATAACAACTTTACAAACAATATCAATAAAAAAACATATACCATTAACTATTATTAAAATTATTTAAAGTAGAATTAAGATAAATCAAAGTGGTACGGTCTAAAATCTTAATAACAGCAGTAATTCCACCATTTTAATTATATGCATATTACTACATATCACGTGTTAGGCCATCCCATTACTATTAAATAACAAAACTTACAACTAAGAATTATTAACAACAATAACAATAAATTAACAATAAATTAAAGGATGTCAAATATTATGTCAATGAATCTAGATATCTTAATGTTGTGGCTGTGAATTTCGACAACGGACAATGCAATAGGTCAATATGTTTGGAAACTCCATTAAGGATTCGAAGCGCTGTGGTCAGAGGGGCATGTTTGAGAATATTCGTCCTGCACACTGGTAAAGCAAACATGTCATCGCGTGGACCTTTTCTCAATCTCGTATTTGGAACTATGAGATTTATGCCTGCTAAAACATTTGGATTATTCAATTCTCCAATGAAAATTTTGTAAACATAAGTAGCTAAAGCCAGGTTCCTTCTCACCTCCAATGAGTAGTAGCCGACCATTCCCCGAACAAATTGACTCGGATACATTAAGGGGAAGAGGGGATACACACCATATAGTTTGTAATATAGAGCCCTTAGAAATTTGTTTTGCATTTTCTCAAGCATGAGTTTATATTTTTCTTCATTGGGGTTCCATATAATAGAGCTACTTTCAAGGCGGCTTCTAACCAGCGCATCGTACAAACATTTAACTGCCGTAACATTGCCAAAGTCCTTAGTTTGCCTGAGTACGAATCCTAAATTCCGAAATGCTTTTTTACAAATGTCTGTGATATGCGTACTGAAAGATAGATCCTGTGTCAATGTCAACCCTAAATCACAAACTGAGCTTACTCTCTTCAGACTCGTTCCGTTCATGGTATAATTGTAGTGTTTGGGATGTGTCGCTCGTGTGCATGTCATCACGCTACATTTAGAGATGTTAAAGTAAAGTTTGTTTGCTTTACTCCACTCAACTACTTCATTAATATCTCTTTGCAGCCTGTCACAGTCTTCCGTGCTATTTATTGTCATAAAGAGTTTCAAGTCATCTGCAAACATCAAACACCTCGAACCCTCCAAAACATCGGGCAAGTCATTTATCATAAGCAAAAATTCCAATGGCCCAAGATTACTACCTTGGCTCACACCTGACAAAGTTTTAAAACTCTCTGACACGTGCCCAAAGTAATCGACGTACTGTTTCCGGTCTGATAGGTAACTGGAAAAAAAGGACAGTAGAGCAGGCGTAAAACCGGCTACAGCTAATTTATGTAAAAGAATATCATTATCAACTGTATCAAACGCCTTTCTAAAATCAAAATAAGCTATGTCTACCTGCCCTCCTACTCTAGCATCTAAGGCAGACGTTGCTTCCTGCATGAAACACATGTGATTTGTGTGCGTACCACGCCCCGGCCGAAACCCATGCTGAGAGTCAGACAGTGTAGAACTTAATTGTGAATATATTGAAGCATGCAAAATGGATTCGAATATCTTAGCAAATGTGGAGAGTATGGCAACCGGCCTGTAACACGAAACTTCAGTACTAGTACCGCTTTTCGGCACCGGAACAACTCTAGATATTTTCCAGATTTCTGGATAAGTAGCTGTTGCGAGGCAAAGGTTATATATATGGAGAAGTGGTTGAGCTAGGACTACTGCACAATCCTTCACGATAAACGGCGGGATTCCGTCAGGACCTGCAGATTTTTTGGGTTTTAGGCGCTAGAGATCCGCTATAGTTAACTGTGATAAGTGTACGCGAGCAGCTGAACTTCCAGTAGCCGATGCCCTCTCTACGTCAAGTAGTGGGGGCTCACAGTCGTAAACCGACTGAAAGTACTTCGCAAATGCACGGGCACCATCCTCCACTGCTAACAAGACACCGTTTTCGGTAATGTGAGGTTTATTACGTTTTTCTCGTTTATTGTTGACAAAGGACCAAAAAGACTTAGGGTCTTTTATTAATGAATCCTGAACTCTATCCATAAACTTATTATATGCAACAGATATTTTATTACCCACGACGGAACGGAGCAGGTATATGCGTTTAGGGTGAGAGATGTTTGTGTGTGCGTTTGTGCAAAGAAATGTTATTAATTATCTTCTAAACTAATAATCCGATTTTGATGCGGTTTTCAATAACGGGTTTGTGTTTGATGAGTTCATGTTATTAGACAAGTGTCATGTCTGTAACTCACTAGGGGGCGCCACAATATTAGTGTTTAGAATAAATATTATCCGAAACGCCTCTTCAATTTATAATAGCAATTTATTTGCAATAGTTTTTATTAGTTAATTGTTTTTGACAGGCGTTTTTTTTTCGGTTCCATTGATTACACGTAATTACGTCGAACACGGTGCTGTTTCATTGCTACCTAAATCCCTTAAAAATCAGTAAAAAGGCATTGATATGCCTTTTTGCCTGATGGCATATTCATGGTCCTTCGAGCCAGATTTCAGAGAAGATCCCAGATCACAATCAATAAATTGTAGATAAATTAATACGAAGTGATTGGCGAAGATTAAAGAGAAGATTAAAGAAAAATCAAGATCGACTATAAGTGGCACGTGGATTGTGTGGTCAAGTGAATCAAATTCATCCAATTAATCCTCATTTAATTCATAAAGTTGAACCCATCACTCAATAATCAGGTAGTATTAAGTAAACAGCCTCCGTGGTCTAGTGGTTAGAGCGTTAGGCTCACGATCTGGTGTTCCGGGTTCGATTCCCGATGGGGACATTGTCGAAATCACTTTGTGAGACTGTCCTCTTTGTTTGGTAAGGACTTTTCAGGCTTGAATCACCTGATTGTCCGAAAAAGTAAGATGATTCTGTGCTTCGGAGGGTACGTTAAGCCGTTGGTCCCGGCTATTAGCCGTAAAAACACCTCCACCAACCCGCAGTGGAGCAGCGTGATGGAGTATGCTCCATACCCCCTCCGGTTGATTGAGGGGAGGCCTGTGCCCAGCAGTGGGACGTATATAGGCAGTTTATGTATGTTATGTATTAAGTAAAGCAAAGTGTTGTTAATTACGGTTAGTATAATTTTAATTACATTTATTACCCACGACGGAACGGAGCAGGTATATGCGTTTAGGGTGAGAGATGTTTGTGTGTGCGTTTGTGCAAAGAAATGTTATTAATTATCTTCTAAACTAATAATCCGATTTTGATGCGGTTTTCAATAACGGGTTTGTGTTTGATGAGTTCATGTTATTAGACAAGTGTCATGTCTGTAACTCACTAGGGGGCGCCACAATATTAGTGTTTAGAATAAATATTATCCGAAACGCCTCTTCAATTTATAATAGCAATTTATTTGCAATAGTTTTTATTAGTTAATTGTTTTTGACAGGCGTTTTTTTTTTCGGTTCCATTGATTACACGTAATTACGTCGAACACGGTGCTGTTTCATTGCTACCTAAATCCCTTAAAAATCAGTAAAAAGGCATTGATATGCCTTTTTGCCTGATGGCATATTCATGGTCCTTCGAGCCAGATTTCAGAGAAGATCCCAGATCACAATCAATAAATTGTAGATAAATTAATACGAAGTGATTGGCGAAGATTAAAGAGAAGATTAAAGAAAAATCAAGATCGACTATAAGTGGCACGTGGATTGTGTGGTCAAGTGAATCAAATTCATCCAATTAATCCTCATTTAATTCATAAAGTTGAACCCATCACTCAATAATCAGGTAGTATTAAGTAAACAGCCTCCGTGGTCTAGTGGTTAGAGCGTTAGGATCACGATCTGGTGTTCCGGGTTCGATTCCCGATGGGGACATTGTCGAAATCACTTTGTGAGACTGTCCTCTTTGTTTGGTAAGGACTTTTCAGGCTTGAATCACCTGATTGTCCGAAAAAGTAAGATGATTCTGTGCTTCGGAGGGTACGTTAAGCCGTTGGTCCCGGCTATTAGCCGTAAAAACACCTCCACCAACCCGCAGTGGAGCAGCGTGATGGAGTATGCTCCATACCCCCTCCGGTTGATTGAGGGGAGGCCTGTGCCCAGCAGTGGGACGTATATAGGCAGTTTATGTATGTTATGTATTAAGTAAAGCAAAGTGTTGTTAATTACGGTTAGTATAATTTTAATTACATTTATTACCCACGACGGAACGGAGCAGGTATATGCGTTTAGGGTGAGAGATGTTTGTGTGTGCGTTTGTGCAAAGAAATGTTATTAATTATCTTCTAAACTAATAATCCGATTTTGATGCGGTTTTCAATAACGGGTTTGTGTTTGATGAGTTCATGTTATTAGACAAGTGTCATGTCTGTAACTCACTAGGGGGCGCCACAATATTAGTGTTTAGAATAAATATTATCCGAAACGCCTCTTCAATTTATAATAGCAATTTATTTGCAATAGTTTTTATTAGTTAATTGTTTTTGACAGGCGTTTTTTTTTCGGTTCCATTGATTACACGTAATTACGTCGAACACGGTGCTGTTTCATTGCTACCTAAATCCCTTAAAAATCAGTAAAAAGGCATTGATATGCCTTTTTGCCTGATGGCATATTCATGGTCCTTCGAGCCAGATTTCAGAGAAGATCCCAGATCACAATCAATAAATTGTAGATAAATTAATACGAAGTGATTGGCGAAGATTAAAGAGAAGATTAAAGAAAAATCAAGATCGACTATAAGTGGCACGTGGATTGTGTGGTCAAGTGAATCAAATTCATCCAATTAATCCTCATTTAATTCATAAAGTTGAACCCATCACTCAATAATCAGGTAGTATTAAGTAAACAGCCTCCGTGGTCTAGTGGTTAGAGCGTTAGGATCACGATCTGGTGTTCCGGGTTCGATTCCCGATGGGGACATTGTCGAAATCACTTTGTGAGACTGTCCTCTTTGTTTGGTAAGGACTTTTCAGGCTTGAATCACCTGATTGTCCGAAAAAGTAAGATGATTCTGTGCTTCGGAGGGTACGTTAAGCCGTTGGTCCCGGCTATTAGCCGTAAAAACACCTCCACCAACCCGCAGTGGAGCAGCGTGATGGAGTATGCTCCATACCCCCTCCGGTTGATTGAGGGGAGGCCTGTGCCCAGCAGTGGGACGTATATAGGCAGTTTATGTATGTTATGTATTAAGTAAAGCAAAGTGTTGTTAATTACGGTTAGTATAATTTTAATTACATTTATTACCCACGACGGAACGGAGCAGGTATATGCGTTTAGGGTGAGAGATGTTTGTGTGTGCGTTTGTGCAAAGTAATGTTACCACCTATCTTTTAAACTAATGATCCGATTTTGAGGCGGTTTTCAATAGCGGGTTTGTGTTTGATGAATTCATGTTCTTAGACAGGTGTCATGGCTGTAACTCACTAGGGGCGCCACAATATTAGTGCAAAACAATGTTGCAATATAATCAAAACGAAATGTCCGATTACAATTCTGTTTTCGGCAATGTGTACGTGGTAGCTTATTGCATGTTCCCAAATAATAAAAATTACGTCTTTAACTCACTAGAGGGTGCTACAATATTAGTGAAAAATAGTATTGCAATAATATTAAAACGAATTGTCCGATTTCAATGCGGTTTTCAGCAATGGGTTCGTAGTTGAATGGTGCATGGTCTAAGATAAGTCTTATGATATTAACTCACTAGGAGGCGCTGCTATATTAGTGTGAAACGTTTATCTATACTTATAATAAATCTGTAGAGAGGTCAATTCTGTACATTAAATATTTTTTCAAAATAACTATCAGGGGATGATAAGTGGTCGATACTGATGCCAAAAATGCAATCAGTAAAATTTTTGTCTGTCTGTCTGTCTGTATGTTCCTTATAGAAACAAAAACTACTGGACGGATTTTAATGAAACTTGGTACAATTATTCTTCACACTCTTGGACAGGTTATAGTATACTTTTCATCACGCTACAATCAATAGGAGCAGAGTAGTGAAGGGAAATCCTTTTGTATGAAAAATCTAAACCACTCAAGTTAGACGTTTGAAATTTGGCATGCAGGTACCTTAGATACCGTAGAGGTACACTAAGAAAGGAATTCCCGAAATTCCCACGGGAACGGGAATTAGCGGGAAAATACTTTTGTATGAAAAATGTAAACCACTCAAGTTAGACGTTTGAAATTTGTCATGCAGGTACCTTAGGTACCGAGGAGGTGCATTAAGACAGGAATTCCCGAAATTCCCACGAGAACGGGAATTAGCGGGAAAATCCTTTTGTATGAAAAATCTAAGCCACTCAAGTTAGACGTTTGAAATTTGTCATGCAGGTACCTTAGGTACCGTGGAGGTGCACTAAGAAAGGCATTCCCGAAATTCCCACGGGAACGGGAATTAACGGGAAAATCCTTTTGTATGAAAAATCTAAACCATTCAAGTTACATGTTTGAAATTTGGCTCGCAGGTACCTTAGATACCGTAGAGGTGCACTAAGAAAGGAATTCCCGAAATTCTCATGGGAACGGGAATTAGCGGGAAAATCCTTTTGTATGAAAAATCTAAACCACTCAAGTTAGACGTTTGAAATTTGGCATGCAGGTACTTTAGTAAACTTAAAGCTTAGTTGCAACAGGATATTACAAAATTCCCACGGGAACGGTAGTTAGCGGGAAAAAACATTTGTATGAAAAAAATCAAATCTAAATAAAAGGAGAAACTGACTGACTCAGTGACTGACATATCAACGCACAGCCTGAACGGCTAAACGTAGGCATTTGAAATTTGGAAGGGACATAGCTTAGGTACCGTAGAGGTACACTAAGAAAGGAATTCCCGGAATTCCCACGGGAACGGAAATTAGCGGGAAAATCCTTTTGTATGAAAAATCTAAACCGCTTAAGTTAGACGCTTGAAATTTGGCATGCAGGTACCTTAGTTAACTTAAAGCTTAGTTGCAACAGGTTATTGCAAAATTCCCACGGAAACGGGAGTTAACGGGAAAAAAACATTTGTATGAAAAAATCGAAACCGCGTAAGATAGATGTTTTCAATTCAATTAAATTATTTATTGCATTCCATGTAGTACAATGGGGTGTTACATAGGCATAGGAACTAAAACATGGACCCTGTAGGGCACAGCATAGTTGAAGGGAAGAGAGGAAGTGTGTATTAAAATTAAAACTCAATGAACAATCAATTAAAAAAAAAATCAATTCAATCAATTAATTCAATCTAGCATGCATGCATACCTTAGTAAATATAAAGTTTATTTTTGGCTGTAATATTTTGAAAAATGGGAGTTATTAGGAAAAAAATTGTATGAAAAAATCTAAACTGCATAAGTATGCACTCCCACACACACAAAGATCTCTCTCTTATATAACACGCCACGCGGACGAAGTCGCGGGCAAAAGCTAGTATTGCAATATTATTAAAATTAAAACGTATTGTCTGATTTCAATGCGGATTTCAGGAATGAGTTCGTGGGTGATTGGTGCATGTTCTCAGATGAGTGTTATAGAGGTAACTTTAAACAGAAAGCAACTGTATAATATATAATAAGGGACTTAATATTATGTGGTAGGATGAATCACACTTATTGTTTTGCGAGATCTTACCTACACATTATATAGATTATGATTCGTATATGCTCTCTAAAAAGTCTGAAATAAAATTAAGCAAAATTAAAAATTTTGAAAAAACCCACGACGGTAAAAATCTCATCGAAAAAGAATAAAATAACTCAAAACCCCCGACTTAACCCAATTATTATGTAACAAAATATTATATTAGACTTAAAAATACTTTCTAAAAAGAGTTGATATCTCGAGACATAGGTAATAGATATACTTAAGTACCTAAACAATGAATATGGATGTTTACAGTTTTTTCCTAACGTGTCTGTTTCTCGAAAATATACTTAAATGTAGCGATAATAATTTTACCATAGTACATAACCGAGGAATATCCGTCGGGGGCTGCCTTTTCTATATGAAATTTCAACAAAAAATTAATCATACTCATAAGTGTATTTTATGTCGTCGTTAAACATCTACAATTCTTCAATAATTGTATTCACGTCACTAGAAAAACTTTAGCTGGGTTAATGGCAGCCCCCGACGGATATTCCTCGGTTATGTATTATGGTAAAATTATTATCGCTACATTTAAGTATATTTTCGAGAAACAGACACGTTAGGAAAAAACTGTAAACATCCATATTCATTGTTTAGGTACTTAAGTATATCTATTACCGATGTCTCGAGATATCAACTCTTTTTAGAAAGTATTTTTAAGTCTAATATAATATTTCGTTACATAATAATTGGGTTAAGTCGGGGGTTTTGAGTTATTTTATTCTTTTTCGATGAGATTTTTACCGTCGTGGGTTTTTTCAAAATTTTTAATTTTGCTTAATTTTTGCTTGACTTGTGCACGATAGTTAGAAAATATTGTATAAGCTTGCGGACTCTTACTAATTTTGTATGCTTTATGCCACTTTGCTTTTTCTTTCAGATCATGTATAATTTCAGCTGAGTACCATTCAGGATATGAGTTCATGTCTTCAGAGCAAGATTTAATTTTCTTTTGGGGCGTACATTTATCAATTAACTCACTTAGGGAACTATTAAACAAGTTAGTTACCTCATTCACATCCTTACTTTTATACAAAAAATTCCAATCTGCAGTCATAAGCGAGAGGTATAGAGCTTGAAAATCACACTTATAAAAATTCCATCGCTTACTTTGTACATTTTTGGAGCTATCATAGGAGGCCATAGGGGTTGTGAGTTTCGGCTTACTTTTCTGCTTGTTTGGTTTGCATTGCTTGTTTATTCCACTAATCCGCAGCGGTGGATGTTGTGGGTCAGGCGGCACTAGAGGTACGCTTTCCAATTCTACATGCCATTCATATTATGAATTAAAGTTTGAAAGAACAACATCTAAAGTCCTATTCTTACAATTATCAATCTCATTGTATTGCCGAAATTCACAGGTTGTCAACAAATATTCATAAAAACATTTTATGTCCAAAGTTGTAGAGTACATGTTTAGGTCTCCTAATAATAATAAATGTTTATACTTGACACAACATTCTTCAATTATGTGAAACAAAGCTATGTACTCGCTGTCTTTGCTTCGTGGGGGAATGTAAGCAACACAGCATGTAAACAAACGTTTTTTACGCTTAAAGACATCCGCACAAAGAATCTCAAATGTCGCGTCATCCACAGTATGATTAGTAGCTATGGGTAGAGGCTGTAGACGCAAGTGCGGTGCTGCCACCAACATCACGCCACCGTGCTTGCGGCCATCAACGCGGTCACACCGAACCACGCTATAACCGCGCGGCACAAGTTCTCCATCACTGAACGACTCATTAAGTCCACTTTCAGTGACAGCCCACAGATCTACAGAAGAGCTGCAAATACTCTCATAAAAATCCTTAATTTTAGTTCGAAGCCCTCTGGTATTCTGATAGTAAACATCAATATTTGCTATATGTGTACTTTTGTTTCTACCTTTAACGTCAGTCACGAAAAAAATCTGATTCTGTTTGCGTGTGTACATTTGTGAACTTTATTACACATGTGTTTTTCGATATTTTATTCCTGTAATTCATTAATATTATATCTAATATAATTCTACTAGCTGAATTAATTTTATTTATTGCGTGGTTTTCGTTATAACTTAATTGTACACGGCGTATATTCAGATATGTGGAGCTCATTATTTGTATCAGTTCATTTAATTTAACTACATTAAAACTTGCATTTCTGTTAATTTGCCCGAACAATACATTAGTGTTTGATAAAGCTTTTATACTTACAATAATGAAAATTTGACTGAAAATTAACTAGTTCTGTATCATGTTGGCCTGCTAATATAACGACATAGTCATTCTTGGTAAATTTCTTACATTCTAAAATACAATTTTCTGTAACAATTTGGCCTAAAGTAGCATATGGTTTTAATACAGAGGTAACACTATAATTTTCGCCTAACCGCTTTTCTAGTAAGTCTCTCAAACCACGTCCTGATTCATCCGCTAACAGAAATACTCTCTTTTTGGATGACGTATTAGACGTAGTATTTAGTGTCTGAAATACAGTTGCTTGCTCTATTTTTGAGTTGTCTGAGTTACTTTCCTCCCGTGCTGTCTTCAATCGTCGATGGAGGTTAGTTTCAGTTACCTGATTTTCGTTAGTGCTAATTGGAGTATCGACTGCATCTGCGCATTCGTTTTGGTTCATATTCAAGGCTTTGACGCCACGTTTCTTGCGCTTATTCTGCGATTTTTGACTGGTTGATGGAGTTTTGCATATATTTGACTGACTGTTTACTATAGTTTTTTCATACGCAATAATTTTCTTTTTCAATTCACTGTTTTCTAGAACCATATTTTGCATTTGATGATCAGCCGACTCTAACTTCTCTTCCAGATTTTTTATTCTTGTTCTAAGGTCATCTATTAAAGCATTGGGCTTAATATCAATCTCAGAGCAACTTCCGCTATGATGCAATGAATTTCCATCTTCTTCATCATCTGTAGGGAGTGATTCGAAAGAATTCTCAGTTGATATGCTGTATCTATGTTTATTCTGCGAAACTACTTTGTTGACCGGTGGCGGATTTTCGTTCTGCATCTTACAGTTATTACAAGTCCATGAAAAATCATACTTGTGGCCTGTTGTTCTAAATTCTTCTTCAGATATGTTAAGACACAAGTGATGGTAGCTATTTTTGCATTGTGCACATGTCATTCGATCCCGAATCAAAACTCTTTTATTGCAAATTGGGCACTTCATATTTGTTAGCACAAATTTAAATAGGGCGAAAAGCAAATAATTTTTAATTAATTAATTTATTAATTTCAGCGCCATCTACCGTTGAGTAGCTGTATTCGCAGATATATTAGCACAGAGACAGCAGTAGGCACCATTGCATTGAAAGCAGCGTAAGGTATCAAATACTCAGTATCAGAGACTCAGTATTGCAGCCAGAACAATCCGCAGATTCAGCAGCCATTATTAGATTGCTTGCATAAATTCAAAAATATTCGGTAAGATGAGTATCAAGCAGCTGCAGCGATGTACAGCGGTTCACCGTTTAACAAACATACATACATAAACTCACGCCCGTAATCCCAAATGGGGTGGGCAGAGCCACAAGTAATCAAAGACAACTTGCAGCCACCGTTTAACAAAGATAACACATAAAGGAGCAAGCGAGCGCTGGATTATGAAGCGTGATTAGCGGATGGGCGGTCGCGACCAAAACGTCGTAAGCGCCGTGGAAAACGTGTCGCTTACGCGTACTTGTCGGACGAAGAGTAAACCGTTAAAATAATTTAGAATTTTTGGATTTTCAAATTGTTTACACTAAATTATCTATTCAATCACAAAGTTTATGAATAAAAGTTCATATCACTGCACTCAGTTTTGGTTACACTTTAAAATAATCTAAATTTCACTTTAAAAATATAACTATGACACTAAAATAAACAGAAAAAAGTAGGAGCGGGTCAAAAACGCGGCTACCAGCGCGACGACGGTTGGACGAAAATCATTGTGACAAGTACAAGTATGCTTGTTGTTGTTATCCGTATATTCAAACACAGGACGTACCTCAAAATGTATCACACAATCCAGGTATACAATTCTATATTAATTGATGTGGTACAGCCGAGTTGATGCACACCAAGCGAAAATGCAGCAATGCCGGGAGCGCATACGCATACACATCCACGCGGCGCCCCACCCGCCGCGCTGTACGTAGTAAGGCGATGAGATAAAAATAGCAGCTTTCTTTTTCTAGCGCAGCAACGTGTGGCGCCGCCACACGGCAAAAGTCTTCCACACTTTGTAGGTTCACAGAAGCAGAAGTTAGTAAGTTTCACACGCGATTCATTGAAATAACTGCTTTACGCTTAGATTACTTAATAGTTACTTTAAAACTACGATCAATTTTAAATTTCGAATGTTTTTCGTGCACACGTCTACTCTCAGCGGTTACGGCGGCGAAACTCATAACAACGTTTCTCCGCGGCAGCTCTAAGATCGGAGTCCGTTTTCAAACGTTTGACACTAGAGCTAAGCGTAGTCTGATCGAAATGCGATTGTTTCACCACGTTATTACCAATATCAAAAGGTCTTTTTCGGGGCAATTTCGTGTGGGTAGACAGCAAAACAATAAGTTCAGCTGTGGCGGTTACAGAACTGTTAAGACAAGCCAATTTTACGCTTACATCACGTATACCACCACAAACAAGCTCAACCAGCTGAGATTCAGTAAAAGCTACTTTAGTGTTACGTAATAATCGAAGTTTCTCTCGAGCGTACTCGCAGTAAGTATTGACCGAGTCGGAACACAGCCTTTGTTAGACGTTCAGATAATTTTTTCCTTTCGGGAAAAAGTTCCAGAATCTCCTTCTTAAAGTTTTCCCAAGAACGTCCGTCCTCGGGTTCCCAAGACTCGAACCAAGTTAAAGCTGATCCCCGTAGGGCCTTACCGGCTTTAGCAGTCTGCTGTATGCCGCTCCATTTAAATTCTTCTCCAAGTTTCTCGATATTCTGGCACCACGTGACTGCGCCGTTTTCGCTTTTCTCTGGGTCGAAGATCGGAAGCGCGACGTCATCATGTTGAGCCCTCGAGGACAGGGCGTCGCGTATGGTCTTTAGAAGCTCTCCCAGGAGACCCGGATCCATTGCCTATAACGTGTAATTATTAAATATTAATATTTTGTTTTAAAGGTTATCCCACTTCTGATGATACATTAATGAATATGAAAAGCAGAAATAAGAGCAATAAATCTAATTTGAACTATACTTAAACGATTTGCATTTAAGCTACTTTTTAAATTTATCTCATTTTACTGTCGTATCGGTATTAATTGAACAAAGAAAACAAGTACACAGTCGAAGTAGTCATTTTATTGAACATAAGCATTTTAACAGCATGGCTGAGCAAATAATAATCACTAGAATACTAGAAAAACTATTATAATTAATAATTCTACATTTACCATATTATATTTACTAAGATAACAAATTACCTTGGAAATTAGAACATAGTTTTGTACGGAATTTAGATTCTCTATAAGTACAAACAGACAGGGATACTTATCTTTAAAAATAGCAGTCGGGAGGCAGAGCAGAGCTGGTCACCCCACGGCGTCTCGAGCAATAAAATGGTTCCATAGCGAAGCCTGCCCTTTTTTTTGCCTACCCCTACCCCACCTTTCGATACGTCACCGACTCGTCTTTCCAAAACATATTTAAATAATTATTGTGGCAAGTAATGGTTTGTCTCACTTATGCTGATATTATTTTAGAACATTATAATAGCCATAAAAGTACACCATCCATACTAATATTATAAATGCGAAAGTAACTCTGTCTGTCTGTCTGTCTGTCTGTCTGTTACTCTTTCACGCCTAAACTAATTCACTGTGCGTGCTACTGTGCGGACGTGTTCCGCTATCGTTTATTTCGGAATTTTAATAAGTTTAAGAAACAGCTTCTTGACCTGCCAATGAGGCTTTGTAATTATTTTGCAAAATGACGACTTGCTGTGGATTACTAATAAATGAGCTTTTAGCTTTTATTCAATGCAAAATACAAGTGATGAATAAAGTGAGCTTAATTCAAATCTGTGATACAACCTTCAGTGAATCGGAAGTTGATGCAGCGAAGGCTATAGTGTTTGACGCGATAAATCAAAGGAGTGTACCCAGAAAAGGCGAGCTTAAGAAGAGAAGGTGTCTGCAAGACATCATAAAGGTGCTAAAGGAGACTGATCCGGAGTCACTTCCTAGCTTCGTTGCAAAGGATCTCCATCGCCTCCCACCGGTGACGTTTGATCACGTGGATGCTACCGCACTTTTGAAAGACATTCTTATCCTGAAGCAGGACGTCTCAACTATAAAGTGTGATTACGCGCGGGAATCAGCTGTTAGCGAGGTATGTGCAGATCTAGCGGAGCTTCGAATCCAGCTTAAACAGCTCCAGCAAGCTACGCAGCCCGCAACTGGGCCGTCCCTTAAAGGAATAAGGCATAAAAAATCTAAAGTTAACTCAACCTCGAAAACTGTTAACAATTTAAAGTTGCAGGTAATAGAAAAAACAGTTAGTGCGCATGACGCATTCCTTGCCACTGTTCCGTCGCTGCAATCGACGTCAGTAGCACGTACCGATCGCGAATTGACTACGGTCTCGCAAGAGGAGCGCGTATTGAGTAGCACTCTCTTAGGCGACAATTTTGACTCCACATCAGCATCGAATGATAGCTATAGAACGGTCGTGAATAAGAAAAAACACCGTAAGCAACAGAAGAGAGCACCTAATCAAAGAGGAGTAGCGAAGCTAACTTCTAATACAATCAAGATTGCGCCCCGACTGTCGTATATTTATGCTTCACGTTTCCACGAGAACACTACTGAACAAGATATTACGAATTTTATATCTGAGAGCGGCTACACAGTACAAAAAGTTGAAAAGCTAAGTCAATTTAAGAAGACCTCTTTCAACTCTTTTAAAATCACTGTTCTACAAGAACAAGAGGTGGTCTTCTTGAACAATAATTTTTGGCCTAGTGGGGTTGAATATAGAAAGTATAGATATAGAGGGCCGACTGTAATATCATAAACTGACAGCAGGCCGTTGCCGAACAATACACATGAGAATTGACCATGTCAACCAAGACTAACTTAATTTCTTTTAATTGTATGTCGATCAAGCGCTCAGTCCAATATGTGCGTGCCTTATGTAACTCAAACGATATAATCGCACTACAAGAGACATGGTTACTCCCACACGATCTTGATTTTATACACAGTATTGACAACCGGTTTGCGGGCATAGCGACTTCGTCTGTTGATACGTCGGCCGGTATACTAAGCGGCCGGCCGTATGGGGGTTTGGCGTTATTGTGGAATAGGACTGTTTTTACAAATGTGACACGGATCAGTTGCTCGAGTGACCGTATCTTAGCTATACAAATATCTATAGATGACCGATCGTTTGTAGTGGCTAACGTATATATGCCAGTGGATGAACGTGATAATCTGACTGAATTTATTGACTGCTTGGCACGAATAAGTGCAATAATAGAGGAGACCAATGTACAGGCTGCTTATATATTAGGAGATTTAAATGCTCACCCGTCGGCTGCCTTTGGGAAAGAAATGATATCATTTTGCAAAGAACAACAGTGGCATTGTGTAGATATAGACTTATTAGGTATAGACTCTGACACCTATACGTATACGAGTCATTTAAATGGCCGTTGCCGGTGGTTAGACCACTGTCTAGTTACATCAGCTGCGTGGAATACAGTGGTAAGCGTTGATGTCATGAATGACGTTTCGTGGTCGGACCATTTTCCGTTACGTATTGTTTGTAATATTAAAAGAGTGACGGCTGGCCTACCTACCAATGACCGCGTCTGCGATGGCGTACACTGGGGTAATAGACAGCCTAGACAGATTGACGAATACGCTGAGGTATGTCGCTCGCAACTCGATAAGTTAGATTTAAGATATTATACCTGTCATAATGATAGCTGTTTTTTGACTCCGCGATGCTGTAAAAATATTGACTCACTATATAGCAATATAGTTAACATATTACAATCGGCAGTTCGTGATACTTGTAACTTGCGTCTTGGTCGCAGAGGGTGCAAACGATTTAAAAAGGTGACTGGGTGGAACTTTCATGTAAAGGAATCACATCAACTATATAAATTATATTTTAACGAGTGGGTACTAGCGGGTAGGCCAACGTCGGGCTCTGCCTATGAGCAAATGTGTAGCAGTCGTAGAACTTTTAAAAACAAGTTGAAGTGGTGCCAGAATCACGAGGAAAAGATAAAACTAGACATATTAGCATCATTGAGACTTAGAAAAGATTTTTCTGGGTTCTGGAAAGAGACAAGCTCATAAACAGAGCCTACCAGAAAGTGTGGGTGGGTTTCAAAACCATAATGAAATAGCCGAGTTATTTGCCAGTCACTTTAAGGTGAAGCACCAGTCAGCCACTGGTGTGTCCGGGACTGGGCCAGTGTCTAGCGACGAGCCAGAACCTGCAGATATGACTTGGTTTACGCCGAATGATATTGCGAAAGTAGTTCGATCTATGAAACTTGGAAAGTCGGCTGGACATGATGGCCTCAGTCTTGAGCACGTACTTGCGGCTGGAGAGGCTCTATGGGATAAGCTATCTGTGTTGTACAACTTGTGTCTTCAACACGGCTACCTTCCCTCGAAGTTGATGGAGACAGTCATCGTTCCGATTGCTAAGAATAGGACTGGGGATCTTAGTTCTCCATCAAATTATCGACCCATCTCCTTAGGGACCGTAATAGGTAAAATCCTGGAGAAGTTGTTGCAGCCTGAGCTACTGAACCATTTAGAACTAGATGATGCACAGTTTGGCTTCCGGCCTGGTCTCTCGACAGACTCCGCCATAATTAGTCTAAAGTATGTCACCAACTACTACGTCGAGCGTAACACATCCGTATATACTTGTTTCCTAGATTTGAGCAAGGCTTTTGACCTGGTGGATTATCGAATTCTCTGGGAGAAATTACTTTGCTCAAACGTTCCACGGAAGGTTGTGAGTCTGCTGAGATTTTGGTATGGAGGTCAAACAAACTATGTAAAGTGGGGTGACGCGACATCTAACGTTTACAGGTTAGAATGCGGTGTACGCCAGGGAGGGTTGACCTCACCTGACCTTTTCAGCCTATATGTGAACGGTCTGATCGAGGAGCTGAGAGGCACCAAAATTGGATGTCACATAGGTGGTGTATGTGCAAACAATTTGAGTTATGCAGACGACATGGTGCTTCTCAGCCCCTCGATCAGTGCATTAAGAAAGTTGCTTTCAGTCTGCGAGCGTTATGCCAACGCTCACGGACTGAAGTATAATGCAACGAAGACGAAAATGATGATATTTAGGGCTGGAAGGGGTCCGATGAGTGTTCCGGTTGTTTATCTGAATGGTTCCGTGGTCAGGGTTGTTGAGAGTTTTAAATACCTCGGTCATATCTTATCGGCTGACCGGCGTGACGATTTGGATATTGAGCGTGAAAGAAGGGCACTATCTATACGCTGCAACATGCTCGCGCGCAGATTTGGCAGATGTACTGGCGCAGTTAAGGTAACTCTTTTTCAAGCTTACTGCCAGTGCTTCTACACTTGCCAACTATGGACCAATTTTAAAAAGAAAACGTACACTACCATGAGGGTACAGTACAACAATGCCTTCCGTATCCTCATGCGACATCCACCTTGGTGTAGCGCATCGGGCATGTTTGCCGAGTCGCGTGTTCCGGACTTCTATGCCGTGATCAGAGCGCGTGTTGCGTCCTTCTGGTCTAAGCTGAGAATAACCAAAAACGCGATTCTTGCAAGAATATGTGAGGATATCACCAGTCCTATTCTTAGTCACTGGCTGCACTTGCACCAAGACGCAAATTTTAAATAGTATTGTATTGTATTGTACCTATTGTATTTTTATGATCTATTTTTATCATATTATTATTTTAAAATTTCATGTTTTACATTTTAACTATTTTATATTTTATTTTGTATAATTGGATTTTTTATATTTTATACTTTTATATTCTATATTTTATATTGCAATGGGTTTTGTTTCTGCCTTTAATAAAGAATTATTATTATTATTATTATTAAACGGCTCAACGGATTTTGATGAAATTTGGTATGGTGATAGATGATAACCTAGAAATGGTCATAGGCTATAAATAATCACGCCATCGTTCTTAGGGGGTAGGCAGTTGGCAGATAACTAAATTGATTTAGTGATTTGTAGTCGTTTTTGTTGGGACTTTTGCTCTTTCACGTCTAAACGGCTGAACGGATTTTAATGAAATTTAGTAAGGTAATAGTTGGTTATCTAAAAACGGTTGTACGATCAAATTGATCACGTCATCGTACTTAGGGGGTAGGAAGTAGGCAGAAAACTGAATTGAGTTAGTGATTTTTTTTATGGTTTTTGCTGGGAGTTTTGTCTATCATGCCTAAACGGCTCAACGGATTTTGATGAAATTTAGTTAGCTGATAGATAGTAATCTAGAAAAGGATATGGCCTATTAATATTTATGCTATCGTACTTAAGGCGTAGGCAGTAGACAGAAAACTAATTAGGTTTATTTATTTATTTATTTATTTATTGAGGATATCCAACAGCTTATTAATTAACTAAGAATAATTACAGTAAGTACAATGTTTGTTCGCCAATCACAGGATACCACAAATAAAACAAATTGTAGAACTTGATGAGAACAGTAACAAAACTAACGATACAATGCTAGGCTTAAAGTACTTATATAAAAATATATATATTATAAAAAAAAAAACACATTATAAAAAAGACTGTAAATGTTACAAAAAGATTGTTTATAAACTTAAACCTATATATTATAAACTATTGTCACTATAAGCAGGCACCGACTAAAATTGGTTTACGTGACCACAAATAAATATAAAAATAAATATTATTTAAAAATAAATGATTATTTTAATAATTTTAATAATTTTAATAATTTTAACGTAGTTTAGTTAATTTCTTGGCAAAAGTCTTTTCAGTATTTGTGACTTAAATGAGGTTTTAGACAAAGCATAAATATCTAAATCACTAAAAAGTGTATTATATTTAGAAGTTGATCGAGAAACGAATTCGTTTCGTCCATAGTTGGAATGACCTTGAGGAACATGAAAAACTTTGTGGATAGCGTACCTAGGCCGGCGCTGAGGAATATGTAGTGAGACTAAAGATGTGAGTGTAGCGTCATCCAATCGGGAGTTAACCACGTCATGTAAGAAAGACATATCCAACAACATACGTCTATCCGCCAGAGTAACAAGGCCATGTCCCCCACAGGCCTCCTCGTATGAATCGAAACGGGCATTTACGCGGTAATTTAAATGTTTTAAAAATATTTTTTGAATACGTTCTATCTTGTTAATATGAACACTATAAAGAGGATTCCAAATTATGCTAGCAAACTCTAACTGACTACGCACATATGCATAATATGCCATTTTGATACACTGTATATCTTTGAAAGGCTTACAAGATCTCATGACAAAGCCGAGACTTTTATAGGCTTTATTAGTAATTAGGTCAATATGATCCGTCATACTCAATTTGGAATCAAGAAGTACCCCTAAGTCCCTTACATTATTTACTTTTTGTAGATTGGTATTATTTATATTGTAATTGAAATTAATAGGTTTTATTTTGCGAGTAAAAGTTATTTGGAAACATTTAGCAATATTAACACTGATTTTGTTTTCTTTATAGTATTCGGATAACAAATCAAGATCATTTTGCAACTTGACAGAGTCCGTAATGTTGTCAATTCTCAAAAATACCTTTTTGTCGTCCGCATACAGCAGATGTTTGGAAGACCTAAAACATTTGTCAATATCATATAAACACGCAACATAAAAAAGGGGCCCCAAATGGGAACCCTGGGGTACCCCCGACGGTATATATATGTAGTCAGATTTGTGTCCACCAATGACAACCGCCTGTCGTCTATTAGATATATAAGATTTAACCCATCTATACAAATCTCCTCGAATACCTAGATGATATAATTTAGAAAGCAAGATGATGTGATCCACACGGTCGAAAGCTTTTTCGAAATCCGTGTAAATCACATCAACCTGAGAACGAGCATCCATAGTCCTAAAAACATAGTTGGTGAATTCACAGAGATTCGTATGGACCGACCTATCTTTGAGGAAACCGTGTTGTGCCTCACTGATATTCGAGGTTATGCTGAGATAAATAGTTTGATATATTAGCTTTTCAAAAAGTTTCGAGATTGTGTTTAGAATAGATATAGGTCTGTAATTTTGTATAATAGATTTGGATCCTTTTTTGTGTATTGGCACAATGTGAGCTTCTTTCCAAATATTAGGGAAAACCCCTTCCTGAATTGAGCGGTTAAAGAGAAACGTCAGTGGCTCAGATATACTAGAAGCTGTATTAACTATAAAAACAGTCGGCAAACCATCACTACCAGCGCCTTTAGTGACATCGAGTTTTTTAATAAGGTTTAGAACTTGATCTTTATTAAAATGAACAGTGTGAACATACCCGCTGTCACTAACTGGTTTGACATTAGCATAAGTATGCGCACCATCTGAGACACTGAAGACACTACGAAAGAAATTGTTAAAACCCTGACAAATATCCATTCCCGTCTTTAGAATAGTGGACCCATCCGACATATTATTAGGGTAACCAGAGTTACCACGCCTGCCTCGAAGTGTTCCAACATATGTCCAGAACTCTTTGGGGTTACGTTTTATGTTTTGTTGTAAAAATTGAATGAATTTATTATAACAATTAACTTGCATGTTCTTCTGCCGCGTACGTAAGAGTGAAAACTCATCATAATCCCTAGGGTTCCTGAACGTCTTCCACCTTCGGTGCATTTTAGATTTTTCTTGTATCACTTTGATTAATGCACGTGAATACCATGTGGGGTAATATTGACTACTACTATCAACCGAAACCGGGACGTGACGTGCAACTATTTCGTTTATTTTGTTGTAAAATGTAGCGACGGCTTCTTCTACTGTACCGGTGGAAAGCATTGAACACCAATCATTGTTTTGTATTTCCATGTTAATGACTGAATAGTTTGCCTTATGATAACGATATTTCGTTGATTTATTTTTCGGTAAAGGTGGAAGGAAAATGTCTTTTGCTGCTAAATCTAAAGTTGTATGTGAAATATCCTCCTTAACCAACGGATGTGACGATTGATTACATAGAATGTAAAAATTGGAAAAAACTAGGTCCAAAGTGTTACCAAGGTTAGTGATTTTTAATTGTTTGTTTTAAAATTTTGCCTCATTCACGCCTTAACGTCTGAACGGAATTTTATAAGACTTGGTTAGTTTAAAGATAGGATCTTAGGCACGGACACAGGCTACTTTTTATGGCGGGAAAATACCTCATTCCCGCGGAAATCTAGATTTCGTGATCGTGTCAAGAAGCGCATGACGCCATAGCTACTGGAATGATTTCGATGTTTTTTTTTAAACTGAGTGACTTCAAGTTGGTATTTGATCACTTTTCTAACTTAGAGGGTAGGTAGGCGCCATAATTTAGGGAATTTATGATAAAATTTTGATGCAACTGTCTTTATTAAACAGTTATATCTCATTCCTACAGGAACCTACACATAGCTATAGCTAGCTATCTATTAACATTAAAACTCTTTCTAGAATCACATTACGCCAATTAATTGATCTGATTTGTATAAGTTTTTTTATTCAACTGACTGTTACATTACATACAGATAAAATCTAATTACTTACACCACATAATTAATATAGTACTACATGACTAGCTACGCTTTAAACTTGAGGAGGTAATTCGATAGACATTTATACGAACTTTAAGCCCAGTAATCAATCATAGTAATAAGGTAATACTCATTTTAGACAAAGAAACGGATAGGTAATCAGTTCGTCAACGAAATTATAACACCTACACTTAGTTTGTTTACTATTTAACGAGGGAAAATAATCCTTACTAATATTATAAATGCGAAAGTAACTCTGTCTGTCTGTCTGTCTGTTACGCTTTCCCGCTTAAACCTCTCAACCGATTTTGATTAAATTTGGCACAGACAATCTTTAGACCCTGAGAAAGAAAATAGGATACCTTTTATTGCGAAAAGAAGGGACGAAGAGATTGAAATAGGGGTTGAAATTTTGTATGGGATATTTTAATTTTAAAATATAAATCTATGAAACTTTATATTTAAGCACTTGATAAAAAATAATTAAACATTTGTTCTAGCGTTGCTGAAATTTCGACCAGTGAGGGGGTGAAATGAGGGTTGAAAGTTTGTATGGGAGTTCGTCATTTTTGGGGATAAAACCACGAAACTTTATATTTAGGAACTTGATAAGAAATAAAAAAACAATTTGTTAAAGCGTTTTTGAAAATTCGATCTTTGAGGGGATGAAATAGGTGTTGAAATTTTTTATGAGGTTCGTCATTTTTCAAGATAAAAATATTAAATTTTGTGTTTAGGCACTAAATAACAAACAAAAAATCGTTTGTTCAAGCATTTTGAAATTTTTACCAGTATGGGGGTGAAATACGGGTTGAAAGTTTGTATGGGTATTCGTCATTTTTGAAGATAAAACCATGAAACTTGGTACGTAGGTCTCTTAGGATGTGCAGAGTTTTTCAACAAACGGATTTTCCGAAATTCGAACGGAACGGAACGGATTCGGAACGGGAACTACGAAGCCAAACTTTTTGTATACAAAATATTAACCACTGAACCTAGGAACATGATATTTAGTAGTTTTGGGTGTATCAAGTTAAAAAAAAATTTGGCTTTTGTAGATAAAGTTCCTTTTAACGAATACTCTGCATCGCCGCCACTGCCGTCGGTCGTCGTTCGTCGTCGCGCACATTCGCCGAAGTGTGGCGGCAGTCAACGGCGCTGTCTTGTGGTGGGGGAGCGCACGTGGTGTATACGTGGCCTGCTCGCGAGTGTCGAGTCCAAACAATCTCCACATTTTAACAAATAATAACAAAATAGCAAACGTTGTGTACAAAAAAGTTTTAAATTAGGTCATTTTAAAATATTTTTGTACACAACGTGACGCTGACCCCTGTAAGTGTCTTGGACATAAGGGACCGATAAATATTCCTAGGTAATTTCTGCCACTCAATGGAATACATAGGTACTTTATAACTACTGTAAACAGATATTTTTTATTTTTTTTAAATATACCTACTTACTCTCTTTTAATCACATGCTATACCGTTCCTTTTATATAATCCTTAATATTCAAATTAAAAGTACGCAGACGAAGTCGCGGGTACCAGCTAGTAATATTATAAATGAGTTTTAAGTTTTATAGGTTTTACAAATAATTTACATAGCGCCTAAAATAACTTTAATGCAATCACGTAGATTTAAATATTGTAACACATGCTAGATTGAAAACATCTATCTTACGCGGTTTAGATTTTATCATACAAATGTTTTTTCCTGCTTACTCCCGTTCCCGTGGGAATTTTGCATTATCCATTTGCAACTAAGCTTTAAGTTAACTATGGTACCTGCATGCCAAATTTCAAGCGTCTAACTTAAGCGGTTTAGAATTGTTATACAAAAGGGTTTTCCCGCTAATTCGGGAATTCCTTTCTAAGTGCACCTCTACGGTACCTAAGCTACGTCCCTTCCTAATTTCAAGTGCCTACGTTTAGCCGTTTAGGCTGTGCGTTGATATGTCAGTCATTCAGTCAGTCAGTTTCTCCTTTTATATATTTAGATATTTCCGTCATACATGATTTCTATGTAACTTTAACCATTAAGGCTGCTCACGCGACGGAAGCTTAAAAAATGGAGTAACTTCTCCCGTTTTCCCAAAATTTCCCTTCACTACTCTGCTCCTATTGATTGTAGCGTGATGAAAAGTATACTATAACCTGCCCAGGAGTATGAAGAATAATTGTACCAAGTTTCATTAAAATCCGTCCAGTAGTTTTTGTTTCTATAAGGAACATACAGACAGACAGACAGACAGACAGACAAAAATTTTACTGATTGCATTTTTGGCATCAGTATCAATCACTAATCACCCCCTGATAGTTATTTTGAAAATATATTTAATGTACAGAATTGACCTCTCTACAGATTTATTATAAGTATAGATGTGGACATTTTTCCTTTAGTATAAGTTATACACATTATTATACCTTGTTTTCTAAAGTGTTAGGCTGGGTAATGTATACCATTTTCGTACTCCCGAGGTGCAGGCGTACTCGCTGCGTTATGTATTTTTAATTATTAATGATTAGTATGTACTGTCAAGTGCAGATGTCAGTAGGTACTACATACATTTTTCTTTTATTGGAAACAGGTTTATGTTTAATATCTAAGTGTAGACGTTACTGCCTTTCTATTTACTAGATATTAAGTTTATTAAGCCACCTATTGTAGGTATGTTATGATAAGGACGTATGTTATGTTTATTTAGTCAATTTGGACATGGCATATATTCCTTCTATATTGTAATGAGTATGTGTAAAGTTTTCTTTAGTGCATGACTGTGTCAAATTGATCCTTTTCTTTTGTCATGATTAGGTGTTAAAGTTTTTAAATAGTTAAGTAACTAAAGTTTAACTAGGACAATGTTGTATGTTATGTCATGGTGTATGGTTATGTCAATAGGTACATCCATACTTACTGATAATTATTTTTTGTATCTTACATGCTTGAATGCTGTCATTTAACATTTTCTTAAAAAATGTAATCTTATGTTTTGCAAATGTATAACTTCTTTGTCATAATAACGATTTGTAGGCATAAATGTTACTAGATTTTTTTTATATCGTTTTATATGCGACCACAAACATTATCAAGTTAATAAATTAACATTCTAAATTTCATTCATAAAATGTTTAGGTTGTTTGATAGATTTGTGTTTGTTCAAAGCCACTAGCGTTTGTCACTATAATATTGTTATGTAAAGTAATTTATAGTCAACTAGCTTTTGCCCGCGACTTCGTCCGCGTGGCGTGTTATATAAGAGAGAGATCTTTGTGTGTGTGGGAGTGCATATCAAATTTCAAGCATCTAACTTATGCAGTTTAGATTTTTTCATACAATTTTTTTCCCAATAACTCCCATTTTTCAAAATACAGCCAAAAATAAACTTTATATTTACTAAGGTATGCATGCATGCAGATTGAATCAATTGATTGAATTGATTTTTTTTTAATTGATTGTTCATTGAGTTTTAATTTTAATACACACTTCCTCTCTTCCCTTCAACGTTGCTGTGCCCTACAGGGTCCATGTTTTAGTTCCTATGCCTATGTAACACCCCATTGTACTACATGGAATGCAATAAATAATTTAATTGAATTGAATTGAAAACATCTATCTTACGCGGTTTCGATTTTTTCATACAAATGTTTTTTTCCCGCTAACTCCCGTTTCCGTGGGAATTTTGCAATATCCTGTTGCAACTAAGGTTTAAGTTAACTAAGGTACCTGCATGCCAAATTTCAAGCGTCTAACTTAAGCGGTTTAGATTTTTCATACAAAAGGATTTTCCCGCTAATTTCCGTTCCCGTGGGAATTCCGGGAATTCCTTTCTTAGTGCACCTCTACGGTACCTAAGCTATGTCCCTTCCAAATTTCAAATGCCTACATTTAGCCGTTCAGGCTATGCGTTGATATGTCAGTCACTGAGTCAGTCAGTTTCTCCTTTTATTTAGATTTGATTTTTTCATACAAATGTTTTTTCCCGCTAACTACCGTTCCCGTGGGAATTTTGTAATATCCTGTTGCAACTAAGCTTTAAGTTTACTAAAGTACCTGCATGCCAAATTTCAAACGTCTAACTTGAGTGGTTTAGATTTTTCATACAAAAGGATTTTCCCGCTAATTCCCGTTCCCGTGGGAATCGGGAATTCCTTTCTTAGTACACCTCTACGGTGTCTAAGGTACCTGCGTGCCAAATTTTAAACATCTTACTTGAATGGTTTAGATTTTTCATACAAAAGGATTTTCCCGTTAATTCCCGTTCCCGTGGGAATTTCGGGAATTCCTTTCTTAGTGCACCTCCACGGTACCTAAGGTACCTGCATGACAAATTTCAAACGTCTAACTTGAATGGTTTAGTTTTTCATACAAAAGGATTTTCCCGCTAATTCCCGTTCTCGTGAGAATTTCGGGAATTCCTTTCTTAGTGCACCTCCACGGTACCTAAGGTATCTGCATGCTAAATTTCAAATGTCTAACTTGAGTGGTTTAGATTTTTCATACAAAAGGTATTTCCCGCTAATTCCCGTTCCCGTGAGAATTTTGGGAATTCCTTTCTTAGTGCACCTCTACGGTACCTATGGTACCTGCATGCCAAATTTCAAACGTCTAACTTGAGTGGTTTAGATTTTTCATACAAAAGGATTTTCCCGCTAATTCCCGTTCCCGTGGGAATTTCGGGAATTCCTTTCTTAGTACACCTCTACGGTATCTAAGGTACCTGCATGACAAATTTCAAACATCTAACTTGAATGGTTTAGATTTTTCATACAAAAATATTTTTCCGCTAATTCCCGTTCCCGTGGGAATTTCGGGAATTCCTTTCTTAGTGCACCTCTACGTTATCTAAGGTACCTGCATGCCAAATTTCAAAAGTCTAACTTGAGTGGTTTAGATTTTTCATACAAAAGGATTTTCCCGCTAATTCCCGTTCCCGTGGGAATTTCGGGAATTCCTTTCTTAATGCACCTCTACGTTATCTAAGGTACCTGCATGCCAAATTTCAAAAGTCTAACTTGAGTGGTTTAGGTTTTTCATACAAAAGGATTTCCCTTCACTACTCTGCTCCTATTGATTGTAGCGTGATGAAAAGTATACTATGACCTGTCCAGGAGTGTGAAGAATAATTGTACCAAGTTTCATTAAAATCCGTCCAGTAGTTTTTGTTTCTATAAGGAACATACAGACAGACAGACAGACAGACAGACAGACAGACAGACAGACAGACAAAAATTTTACTGATTGCATTTTTGGCATCAGTATCGATCACTTATCACCCCCTGATAGTTATTTTGAAAAAATATTTAATGTACAGAATTGACCTCTCTACAGATTTATTATAAGTATAGATGTGGTGTAAGTAATTAGATTTTATCTGTATGTAATGTAACAGTCAGTTGAATAAAAAAACTTATACAAATCAGATCAATTAATTGGCGTAATGTGATTCTAGAAAGAGTTATAATGTTAATAGATAGCTAGCTATAGCTATGTGTAGGTTCCTGTAGGAATGAGATATAACTGTTTAATAAAGACAGTTGCATCAAAATTTTATCATAAATTCCCTAAATTATGGCGCCTACCTACCCTCTAAGTTAGAAAAGTGATCAAATACTAACTTGAAGTCACTCAGTTTAAAAAAAAACATCGAAATCATTCCAGTAGCTATGGCGTCATGCGCTTCTTGACACGATCACGAAATCTAGATTTCCGCGGGAATGAGGTATTTTCCCGCCATAAAAAGTAGCCTGTGTCCGTGCCTAAGATCCTATCTTTAAATTAACCAAGTCTTATAAAATTCCGTTCAGACGTTAAGGCGTGAATGAGGCAAACTTTTAAAACAAACAATTAAAAATCACTAATCTAATTAGTTTTCTGTCTACTGCCTACGCCTTAAGTACGATAGCATAAATATTAATAGGCCATATCCTTTTCTAGATTACTATCTATCAGCTAACTAAATTTCATCAAAATCCGTTGAGCCGTTTAGGCATGATAGACAAAACTCCCAGCAAAAACCATAAAAAAATCACTAACTCAATTCAGTTTTCTGCCTACTTCCTACCCCCTAAGTACGATGACGTGATCAATTTGATCGTACAACCGTTTTTAGATAACCAACTATTACCTTACTAAATTTCATTAAAATCCGTTCAGCCGTTTAGACGTGAAAGAGCAAAAGTCCCAACAAAAACGACTACAAATCACTAAATCAATTTAGTTATCTGCCAACTGCCTACCCCCTAAGAACGATGGCGTGATTATTTATAGCCTATGACCATTTCTAGGTTATCATCTATCACCATACCAAATTTCATCAAAATCCGTTGAGCCGTTTAGGCGTGAAAGAGTAACAGACAGACAGACAGACAGACAGACAGACAGACAGAGTTACTTTCGCATTTATAATATTAGTATGGATAACAAACCTGTTTTTAATATGCTAGCTTTTGCTTTGCCATAAAGTTTAGTTTGGCTTTGAATTGTTTGTATAATGTTTAAAGTCATTAGAATTTTGTTTTTTTGTACTAATTGTTTTGTATAAAAGTACTTTGCTCGTAACTAAAGCTTTCTTTTGTGGCCGCAGCATGTTGGCAACCCCAACATTAAATTTATATTTTTTAGTGTGACAACACTTTTGTCTCTTCCCTTCCGTTCTTGCTCTCGATTCAACTACTGTAATGTGAACATTTTTTGTACGAATTTAATTAAATTCAGTGAATTTTGCCTACGTCTGGACGTTTCAATCTCAGCCAGAATCAGAATCAGAATCATTTATTCAACGTAATTATCATGGATAAACTTGTTGAAGGTCAATGTAACATTTTGAATTTACGTCATTTCGCAAGGTGTTATGGCTGAGGAGAAGAAATGACAAGAAACTGCAACAGCAACACATCTTTTAAATCAATGAGGGTACATTACAAGTTATTTAATAACTAGAGGAACACATTTGATACCAGACATGTTTATCATTTAGGTAATCATTAATCTTATAATAAGCTTTTTTACATAAAGTAAGCTTCACGTGAGCTTTAAATTTATTCTCTGACAAATTTAAAATATTATGTGGTATTTTATTGTAAAAACGTATACATAACCCCAAAAAAGATGAATTTAATTTACTTAATCTAGAATTTTGAACAACAATTTTATTTTTATTCCTTGTATTGTAAGTATGCCTTTCACAGTTTCTCGGAAGGAGAGATACATTTTTACGCACATACATAATCCATACTAATATTATAAATGCGAAAGTAACTCTGTCTGTCTGTCTGTCTGTCTGTCTGTCTGTCTGTTACTCTTTCACGCCTAAACGGCTCAACGGATTTTGATGAAATTTGGTATGGTGATAGATGATAACCTAGAAATGGTCATAGGCTATAAATAATCACGCCATCGTTCTTAGGGGGTAGGCAGTTGGCAGATAACTAAATTGATTTAGTGATTTGTAGTCGTTTTTGTTGGGACTTTTGCTCTTTCACGTCTAAACGGCTGAACGGATTTTAATGAAATTTAGTAAGGTAATAGTTGGTTATCTAAAAACGGTTGTACGATCAAATTGATCACGTCATCGTACTTAGGGGGTAGGAAGTAGGCAGAAAACTGAATTGAGTTAGTGATTTTTTTATGGTTTTTGCTGGGAGTTTTGTCTATCATGCCTAAACGGCTCAACGGATTTTGATGAAATTTAGTTAGCTGATAGATAGTAATCTAGAAAAGGATATGGCCTATTAATATTTATGCTATCGTACTTAAGGCGTAGGCAGTAGACAGAAAACTAATTAGATTAGTGATTTTTAATTGTTTGTTTTAAAAGTTTGCCTCATTCACGCCTTAACGTCTGAACGGAATTTTATAAGACTTGGTTAATTTAAAGATAGGATCTTAGGCACGGACACAGGCTACATTTTATGGCGGGAAAATACCTCATTCCCGCGGAAATCTAGATTTCGTGATCGTGTCAAGAAGCGCATGACGCCATAGCTACTGGAATGATTTCGATGTTTTTTTTTAAACTGAGTGACTTCAAGTTAGTATTTGATCACTTTTCTAACTTAGAGGGTAGGTAGGCGCCATAATTTAGGGAATTTATGATAAAATTTTGATGCAACTGTCTTTATTAAACAGTTATATCTCATTCCTACAGGAACCTACACATAGCTATAGCTAGCTATCTATTAACATTATAACTCTTTCTAGAATCACATTACGCCAATTAATTGATCTGATTTGTATAAGTTTTTTTATTCAACTGACTGTTACATTACATACAGATAAAATCTAATTACTTACACCACATCTATACTTATAATAAATCTGTAGAGAGGTCAATTCTGTACATTAAATATTTTTTCAAAATAACTATCAGGGGGTGATAAGTGATCGATACTGATGCCAAAAATGCAATCAGTAAAATTTTTGTCTGTCTGTCTGTCTGTCTGTCTGTCTGTCTGTCTGTCTGTCTGTATGTTCCTTATAGAAACAAAAACTACTGGACGGATTTTAATGAAACTTGGTACAATTATTCTTCACACTCCTGGACAGGTCATAGTATACTTTTCATCACGCTACAATCAATAGGAGCAGAGTAGTGAAGGGAAATCCTTTTGTATGAAAAACCTAAACCACTCAAGTTAGACTTTTGAAATTTGGCATGCAGGTACCTTAGATAACGTAGAGGTGCATTAAGAAAGGAATTCCCGAAATTCCCACGGGAACGGGAATTAGCGGGAAAATCCTTTTGTATGAAAAATCTAAACCACTCAAGTTAGACTTTTGAAATTTGGCATGCAGGTACCTTAGATAACGTAGAGGTGCACTAAGAAAGGAATTCCCGAAATTCCCACGGGAACGGGAATTAGCGGAAAAATATTTTTGTATGAAAAATCTAAACCATTCAAGTTAGATGTTTGAAATTTGTCATGCAGGTACCTTAGATACCGTAGAGGTGTACTAAGAAAGGAATTCCCGAAATTCCCACGGGAACGGGAATTAGCGGGAAAATCCTTTTGTATGAAAAATCTAAACCACTCAAGTTAGACGTTTGAAATTTGGCATGCAGGTACCATAGGTACCGTAGAGGTGCACTAAGAAAGGAATTCCCAAAATTCTCACGGGAACGGGAATTAGCGGGAAATACCTTTTGTATGAAAAATCTAAACCACTCAAGTTAGACATTTGAAATTTAGCATGCAGATACCTTAGGTACCGTGGAGGTGCACTAAGAAAGGAATTCCCGAAATTCTCACGAGAACGGGAATTAGCGGGAAAATCCTTTTGTATGAAAAACTAAACCATTCAAGTTAGACGTTTGAAATTTGTCATGCAGGTACCTTAGGTACCGTGGAGGTGCACTAAGAAAGGAATTCCCGAAATTCCCACGGGAACGGGAATTAGCGGGAAAATCCTTTTTTATGAAAAATCTAAACCACTCAAGTTAGACGTTTGAAATTTGGCATGCAGGTACTTTAGTAAACTTAAAGCTTAGTTGCAACAGGATATTACAAAATTCCCACGGGAACGGTAGTTAGCGGGAAAAAACATTTGTATGAAAAAATCAAATCTAAATAAAAGGAGAAACTGACTGACTCAGTGACTGACATATCAACGCATAGCCTGAACGGCTAAATGTAGGCATTTGAAATTTGGAAGGGACATAGCTTAGGTACCGTAGAGGTGCACTAAGAAAGGAATTCCCGGAATTCCCACGGGAACGGAAATTAGCGGGAAAATCCTTTTGTATGAAAAATCTAAACCGCTTAAGTTAGACGCTTGAAATTTGGCATGCAGGTACCTTAGTTAACTTAAACCTTAGTTGCAACAGGATATTGCAAAATTCCCACGGAAACGGGAGTTAGCGGGAAAAAAACATTTGTATGAAAAAATCGAAACCGCGTAAGATAGATGTTTTCAATTCAATTCAATTAAATTATTTATTGCATTCCATGTAGTACAATGGGGTGTTACATAGGCATAGGAACTAAAACATGGACCCTGTAGGGCACAGCAACGTTGAAGGGAAGAGAGGAAGTGTGTATTAAAATTAAAACTCAATGAACAATCAATTAAAAAAAAATCAATTCAATCAATTGATTCAATCTGCATGCATGCATACCTTAGTAAATATAAAGTTTATTTTTGGCTGTATTTTGAAAAATGGGAGTTATTGGGAAAAAAATTGTATGAAAAAATCTAAACTGCATAAGTTAGATGCTTGAAATTTGATATGCACTCCCACACACACAAAGATCTCTCTCTTATATAACACGCCACGCGGACGAAGTCGCGGGCAAAAGCTAGTGTTTTCATAAATATATTGACTTGCGACCGTCAGTATATTTATTTCTTTAAACTGCTCCCTTAAAGAGTCCCGACAACGCAGATTATAAATAGCGCGAACTGCCCTTTTTTGAATGATGAAAATAGTTTCTACATCAGCGGCTCGACCCCACAATAAAATACCGTAAGACATTACGCTGTGGAAGTAGCTGAAGTAGACAAGTCTAGCAGTGGGTACATCTGTGAGTTGTCGGATTCTTCTGACGGCATATGCTGCTGAACTTAGCTTGCCCGCTAGTGATACAATACGTGGGCCCCATTGAAGTTTTGAATCTACAGTAATTCCTAAGAAAACGGTGTGTTCAACAAAATCTAAATTCTCGTCGTTAATTTTAATGTTATTATTTACTTTCTTTACGTTTGGTAGAGCAAATTTAATACACTTCGTTTTCTTAGCATTTAGAACTAGGTTATTTACTGTAAACCAGCTCAGAACCTGCGACACAGCGCTGTTTGCTTCGTCAAGTTCCTCTAACTTTCTATCGATTTTAAATATAAGAGAAGTGTCATCCGCGAACAGTACAATGTCAGCTTGGTTCTGTACTACATAAGGTAAATCATTTATGTACACTAAAAAAAGAAACGGCCCAAAATGGATCCTTGAGGAACTCCCATTTGAACATGAGAGCCCGAAAAAGTTGTACTATTGATTTGTACCTTTTGTATCCTGCCACCTAGATATGAATTTAACAAACTGAGAGCTCCATTATTTAGTCCATAGTGCCTCAATTTCAAAAGCAAGGTCTCGTGTTCCACGCAGTCGAACGCCTTAGACAAGTCACAGAATACTCCTACGGCATTCTGCGACTTCTCCCAAGCATCGAAAATGTGTCGAACAAATGTCACACTCGCGTCTGTTGTAGACCGACCCTTAGTAAAACCAAACTGCTGGCTGTGAAGTAAGTTATTTAAATTAAAATGACATAGCAGTTGGTCGAGAATAATTTTCTCGAAAATTTTACTAAGTACTGGTAGAATAGAAACCGGTCTATAATTAGTGGGGTCTGATTTTGTGCCCGATTTAAAAAGAGGTATAACTTTACTGATTTTCATTAAATTTGGAAAAGTGCCATTTTCAACACTCATATTAAAAATGTATGCTAGATATGGTGCTAAGATATCAATAACAGACCTCATCAATTTGACAGACAATCCCCATAAATCTTTCGAGGTTTTAAGTTTCAGCTGTTTGAATACTTTAACAATACTACTCGGATCAACGCGTTTAAAATCAAATAATTCAGTGCAAGCAGTAACATTACTTTTCAACAATATATCAGCTTGAACAGGAGAGGACCTGAGAGATTATGTAGTTTTTACAGGGATGTTCGTAAAGAATTTATCAAAAAATTCAACTACATCTTTATCTTGTTTAACTAACCCAGTGCCCGATTCTATATTGTATTCTAATTCACGCGGTCTCGAAGCCTTTGTTTCACTATTTATTACTTGCCAAACTGCCTTTATTTTACTATCCGCGGTCTTTATTTTACTACTAATATGCATCTATTTGGCTGTATAACACACTCTTCGAAATATTTTAGAATAATTTTTGACGTAGCTTTTGAAACTATCAGTGTGTGTATACGTTTTTTCCTCATATAAAGAATAAAGAGTATTTCTACTTTTGCGAATGCCTACGGTAGCCCAGTCACTGAACTTGAATGATTGACTGTTGGTAACAACTACCTTTTGAGGAAAATTATTTTCAAATTCTTTATGGATTATAGTAAAGAAATCCCTGTAAAAATCGTCAGGACTGTCTGTTTCAAAGTTTGGACAAGGTAAGTTACTAATAAGACTATTTCGATATTTCTCTATCCGAGTATCAGTGATGGGTCGTGTACGAAATTTAATTTTCTGAACATTTTTAAGTACTGGGAAACTGACCAGCTGCCCACTGTGATCAGACTTAAAACAGTTAAGCATACTGTTATCTTGGAAGTCACAATTGCAAAAAACGTTATCTAAACATGAGGCAGTTGTTTCTGTAATTCTAGTTGGCTCCATAAATATATTAACAAGGTTAAAAGATGTAAACAAACTTAGAAATCTAGTTGTAATTGAATCTACTTCATATAAATCAACGTTAAAATCTCCACACACTATAATGGCTTTATTACTTTTAGATATGACCTTCAGTACATTTTCCATCACTGATTCAAAAACTGTGAAGTTAGCACTGTATGGGTGTCTGTATATGGCCACAACAATATGTTTCTCTGTTTCTATACATGAAATCTCCATAGTGCCTTCTATCGAAAGTCCAGTAATATCTTTGCGTTCTTTATATTTTAAACTATTTCTGATAAAAATAAGGGAGCCACCGCGTATTTTGATCTTTCGACAGAAAGCGCTAGCGAAATGATAATTTTTAAAACCGAATAACAATTCATAATCCTTCAACCAGTGCTCAGTAATACATCATCATCATCATCAATTTAAGAGCCACGCTCTTGTCGGTGCAGCATTTCTGTAAAATACTCTCCATGCTACTTTTTTAGGGAAAAATAGGGCAGTGGTTTCCCTCTTGCCTTCCGCCCCGCAGTACTCTGTCTGACGCGAGTGGGATGGCGCCCAGAGTAGTCTATTACAAAGCCATACTAGGACTCCTGTCCTCTGCCTCTGAATAGTACTGACAGTTACTGCTGCCCTCTGTCAGGTTCCAGGTTACAGTCCCTGTGACATGCCCCTTCCGTCCTGCATTGCCGTACCGATGGCTTACATCTCCGCCTCTGCAGCCGTTGAGGTCTTCACCCGTATCCCTGGGCAAGGGTTCTACGTTATACCCCGTAATACATAAAATGTCAATAAAAAATGTCTCTAAAAATAATTCTACGTCTAATTCTTTGCCAGAGAAGCCTTGAATATTTTGGTGAACTAGTTTTAATATTCCAAGCTTCTCTTTTGTCTTATTGTCTAGTTTAAAGATGAAGTACCATCCGTGGTACATGGCTGACTACCGTCGATAAAAGGTTTTGTACTGTAGAAGACAGTACAGTCAATAAGTTTACTGCCTGGTCTGGCAGATGTCTCTTTAATATCAAAAAGTAGTACCGAACATATAATTTTTTTAAAGTACTTAGATAGATATATTCTATCTGTCGTTATTATACAATTTTGAATAAACTTATTCAAATCTAAATAAATAATATTACTATAATGACAGGTTCTGTTGTAACGGTGTTGGTTGAGAGAAAATATATAATTATTTTCCTCACTAGCTAATGAATTTGAATATGGAAATGAACAAATAATTAAGTTTCCACACTCAACAGTCATTAGTGACCTATGATACCTAGTCAATTGCTGTTTTGTGAGCCCTGTACTATATTGCCTACTAAAAGAATAACGGTAGTGTTTGCATCATATTTACACTGGAATAATTTTGTGATGATTTGCGAATATGACGCGCCAGGCATGCACACATTAACAATGTCATAATCAAAGGAGTTTTTTAGAAGTAGTCCTAAACCTATGCCTATATCGTCCGAGAACACAACAGTCTTTTTCGTTAGACGTGGGACACAGTCTTTCTGGGGCGCGACGATGTTTGGCAATGCGGTCGCGACCTTTTCGGGCCCTCGCAGCGCCCCACCTGGCGGCGCAGCGGGCGCGGGTACCGCGGGCGGCGGCGCTGCCGCTGACGCCCCGCGCCTCGGGGCTCCGCGAGCTCCGACCCTCCGCGGCTCGGCTCCCGGCGGCACATCACCGGCCGGCGCGACACTCGGCAGCGCGGCACACAGCGGCTCGTTGTTGGGCGGTGCGGTGTCGCACATCACTGCGGCCAGCGGCGCACCGGCGGGGAGCACGGCACTGCGTTTCGCAGCTCTGCGTGACGCTGCCCTACGCGGCGTGGCCCCTGCCGGCGCAGCACTAGGCGACGCGACACTGGGCGGCGCGGCTCTGCGTGTCGCAACCCTACGCGATGCGGCCCTGGCCGGCGCAGGAATAGGCGACGCGGCGATGGGCGGCGGGGATCTGCGTGTCGCAGCCCTACGCGATGCAGCCCTGGCCGGCGCAGCAATAGGCGACGCGGCACTGGGCGGCGCGGCGCCGCGTCTCACAGCCCTATGGGGCGTGGTACCTCGCGGCGCGGTCTCGCGGCGCGTGGTACACGCGGCGCTGGTGGACGGTGAGGCTCCAGAATCTACGACCAGCCCCCCGCGCTGCAAATCCTCGCTAGACTCGCTGCGTGTTTTGGCGCGGAGTGTTTCCAGCTCCGCTCAGGTTTCGGTCGTGCACCAGAGACCCAAGCCGTTCCGTGTTAATTACCAGGGACTCTGTTGCCTTGATGTGTTCACCAATTTCCTTCTGTGCATTGTCATATAGTTGCTGTATTCGGGCTAATTGGCGTTGGAGCTCACAATTTTCTTGCCGTAATTTATATTTTTCTTCATAACCTTCATCATCATCACTATATTTATCGCTCATTGAAGTGAGATCTATGGTCATGGACTCATTATTTAGGCAATTTTCTTCACGGACTAACTCATTGTATAATGCCAAAGTTTGTTGTGACTCGTTGATAGAATGTTGGTCCTCATGAGCTTTTATTGTATTATAGGCTACAGCAACCTGTTGCTCTAGTTCTCTGATACGATTTAGAGCAGCCTCATGGTTGGTTCGACATTCATCTTGTGAGTTGATCACGGATTGTAAGTGGTCCCGTTGCTCCTGTAAGTCCTTATATCGACCATCTAACTCAGTGAGCTCGTTCTTTAAAAACAGTATTCTATTATTTATATTTATCACTTCTGCCTCACTCTCTTCATGTTCTTCTAGAAGCTTCTTGCATTCCTCTTGAGACGCCTGTAGTTCAAGAAGGGCTTGCTTCAGTTTTTGTTCTAATTCCTTTTTGCTGCAGGGAGCCATACTAGACAGAATCTGAAATAATAAAGGAAAGGCAGCAGTAACTATTCCAAGAAAAATAGAAAATACCTATAATATTTATTTTACTTAGTAATGAACAATAAGTTCCTACATAACGGAATGCTTTGTGTATGTCTGTATTATGTTATTTATGTCTAATTTGTGGAGTAAAAAGTAATGTTTTACACTGCTACAATATACAATATATTGCTAAAAATATAATGTTATTGCAAGTGTGCAAATAAGCAGAAAAATATTGTGTGTTTCCGTTGCTTTTGTCGTCAACTTTGTTTCTACTTAACGTCAAAAACAAAGCGAGACTACAACGGTGCCGGGTGTGAGGTTGGACTTTAATCTCTGGTGTGATCTGTGTACTATTATGTTATTATGTTATAGCAATAATATTTATCGCTAGCTAATAAATATACTTTATTGCACTTAACAACTAGTTACATCACAAACAACAAGAAATGGACGTTTACAAGGGTGGACTTATCTCTAAGAGAGATCTCTCCCAGCCAACCCAGAGGTAGTATGAGAGTAACTGCGGAAGAATAATAAAATTAAGCAAAATTAAAAATTTTGAAAAAACCCACGACGGTAAAAATCTCATCGAAAAAGAATAAAATAACTCAAAACCCCCGACTTAACCCAATTATTATGTAACGAAATATTATATTAGACTTAAAAATACTTTCTAAAAAGAGTTGATATCTCGAGACATCGGTAATAGATATACTTAAGTACCTAAACAATGAATATGGATGTTTACAGTTTTTTCCTAACGTGTCTGTTTCTCGAAAATATACTTAAATGTAGCGATAATAATTTTACCATAATACATAACCGAGGAATATCCGTCGGGGGCTGCCATTAACCCAGCTAAAGTTTTTCTAGTGACGTGAATACAATTATTGAAGAATTGTAGATGTTTAACGACGACATAAAATACACTTATGAGTATGATTAATTTTTTGTTGAAATTTCATATAGAAAAGGCAGCCCCCGACGGATATTCCTCGGTTATGTACTATGGTAAAATTATTATCGCTACATTTAAGTATATTTTCGAGAAACAGACACGTTAGGAAAAAACTGTAAACATCCATATTCATTGTTTAGGTACTTAAGTATATCTATTACCTATGTCTCGAGATATCAACTCTTTTTAGAAAGTATTTTTAAGTCTAATATAATATTTCGTTACATAATAATTGGGTTAAGTCGGGGGTTTTGAGTTATTTTATTCTTTTTCGATGAGATTTTTACCGTCGTGGGTTTTTTCAAAATTTTTAATTTTGCTTAATTTTATTTCAGACTTTTTAGAGAGCATATACGAATCATAATCTATATAATGTGTAGGTAAGATCTCGCAAAACAATAAGTGTGATTCATCCTACCACATAATATTAAGTCCCTTATTATATATTATACAGTTGCTTTCTGTTTAAAGTTACCTCTATAACACTCATCTGAGAACATGCACCAATCACCCACGAACTCATTCCTGAAATCCGCATTGAAATCAGACAATACGTTTTAATTTTAATAATATTGCAATATAAACGTTTCACACTAATATAGCAGCGCCTCCTAGTGAGTTAATATCATAAGACTTATCTTAGACCATGCACCATTCAACTACGAACCCATTGCTGAAAACCGCATTGAAATCGGACAATTCGTTTTAATATTATTGCAATACTATTTTTCACTAATATTGTAGCACCCTCTAGTGAGTTAAAGACGTAATTTTTATTATTTGGGAACATGCAATAAGCTACCACGTACACATTGCCGAAAACAGAATTGTAATCGGACATTTCGTTTTGATTATATTGCAACATTGTTTTGCACTAATATTGTGGCGCCCCTAGTGAGTTACAGCCATGACACCTGTCTAAGAACATGAATTCATCAAACACAAACCCGCTATTGAAAACCGCCTCAAAATCGGATTATTAGTTTAAAAGATATGTGGTAACATTACTTTGCACAAACGCACACACAAACATCTCTCACCCTAAACGCATATACCTGCTCCGTTCCGTCGTGGGTAATAAATGTAATTAAAATTATACTAACCGTAATTAACAACACTTTGCTTTACTTAATACATAACATACATAAACTGCCTATATACGTCCCACTGCTGGGCACAGGCCTCCCCTCAATCAACCGGAGGGGGTATGGAGCATACTCCATCACGCTGCTCCACTGCGGGTTGGTGGAGGTGTTTTTACGGCTAATAGCCGGGACCAACGGCTTAACGTACCCTCCGAAGCACAGAATCATCTTACTTTTTCGGACAATCAGGTGATTCAAGCCTGAAAAGTCCTTACCAAACAAAGAGGACAGTCTCACAAAGTGATTTCGACAATGTCCCCATCGGGAATCGAACCCGGAACACCAGATCGTGAGCCTAACGCTCTAACCACTAGACCACGGAGGCTGTTTACTTAATACTACCTGATTATTGAGTGATGGGTTCAACTTTATGAATTAAATGAGGATTAATTGGATGAATTTGATTCACTTGACCACACAATCCACGTGCCACTTATAGTCGATCTTGATTTTTCTTTAATCTTCTCTTTAATCTTCGCCAATCACTTCGTATTAATTTATCTACAATTTATTGATTGTGATCTGGGATCTTCTCTGAAATCTGGCTCGAAGGACCATGAATATGCCATCAGGCAAAAAGGCATATCAATGCCTTTTTACTGATTTTTAAGGGATTTAGGTAGCAATGAAACAGCACCGTGTTCGACGTAATTACGTGTAATCAATGGAACCGAAAAAAAAAACGCCTGTCAAAAACAATTAACTAATAAAAACTATTGCAAATAAATTGCTATTATAAATTGAAGAGGCGTTTCGGATAATATTTATTCTAAACACTAATATTGTGGCGCCCCCTAGTGAGTTACAGACATGACACTTGTCTAATAACATGAACTCATCAAACACAAACCCGTTATTGAAAACCGCATCAAAATCGGATTATTAGTTTAGAAGATAATTAATAACATTTCTTTGCACAAACGCACACACAAACATCTCTCACCCTAAACGCATATACCTGCTCCGTTCCGTCGTGGGTAAAAAAGGGGCGAAGGCGGTAAAACGGGTTCAGTTATTCATTCGAATTATTACGTGCTCAGAGCAGTGACTGTGTGATTACTTGTGCTAAGTACTTTGTGTAACGGAAATTATTGTTGTGCCCATTTGAACTATAGTTTTTCCCAACATCAGAAGTGGGATCATAAAATATGGAAAAACGCAAGCATCGAAAATCGAATAAAATAAAAGGCGCCATTCACGTCCGAGGTCGACGTCATCCTCTAGTAGTGCAAGGACGCCATAACCACCGTCAAGGAAAAAGAGTAAGGCATCCCAGAATGCTGAAACCGTGAGTACGAGTACCTTGCATAATATGATTTCGGAATTTGATCCTCTGACGGACAATGTTCATGCATGATTAAATGTGATTGAACTGCGGATAATATAATTCGTTACCAAGCGTTGAATAAGCTAAAGGGCTCTGCGAAAACATGGTACGAATCTTTATTAAGGAATCTTTATAATGGCTACATGTGGACTAGCTGGGTATGGAAAGACTGGAAGGATAGGGGGAAGTCCCGTAACGCCGGACGGCACCTAACCTCGGACACTCGTACTATCCCGACAAGTCGCAACGCGTTTGCTTTAAAAAGCGGGTGACAGGGGCGCGGGGAACGTACCAATACAAGATCGCGGGTCGCGGTTCGCCAGTGTCGCGTAATGCCTGGGTGGGAACAGTCGATCGCTGCTTTTGGCGGGAATATATTGCGTCACGTAAGATCAAAGTAAGTATAACTACAATGGTTTTTAGTTTATGTGGTTTTGATAATTGTTATTTTATGTCATAGTTAATACATATCCAAAATTAGTAATTTTTTTTGTCGAATTCCATAGTAGTTTTTGTATAAGACTTTTATAATTTTGTATAAGACAATTAATTTAAGGATTCTCTGTCTCCTAGTACCGGACACAAAAGCTTCCCCTAACATCGGACAATAAAAAAACATATTTTTCATGAAATATTATACTTTTTGATCATTATTATCTATTGTTTTAGGAAAACAAAGAGATATCGAAATGGAGAAGACGAAAAAGAAAGGAAAATGGGACCAAAGTAACTTACAAACCGCGATAGACAAAATTTTGTCCAAAAAAATGAGTTTGAGAGAAGCTTCATTGCGTTATAATATTCCAAAAAGCACCTTACATGATAAAACATCGTCATTAAACCGAGGACAAGAAGTTTCGTTGCAACCAAAGTTAGGTAGATTCACTAATACCTTCACACCAGAGTACGAACAACTCTTAGTGGAGCATGTAAAAGATTTATCTAATAGGTGTCTTCCGTTAACAAAACAGGAATTTTTGAAGTTGGCTTACGATTTGGCTGAAGCTTTGAAGATCCCTCATCGCTTTAATAAAGAGAAAGGAGCTGCTGGTAAACACTTTCACTACGATTTCATGCAGAGACACCAGGACGTATCGCTGAGATCACCAGAGTCAACAAGCATAATGAGGGCAGTGGGGTTTAACAAACCCCAAGTTGATCTCTTTTTTAATAATCTTGACAGAATGATGACAAAATTCAAATTTCCACCTTCAAAAATTTATAACTGTGACGAAACTGGAGTCAGCTGCGTACAAAAACACCAAAAGGTACTTGCACCAAAGGCTGTTCGACAAGTAGGAAAGCTCACTTCTGCTGAGAGGGGCAAAAATATTACAATCTTATTTTGCATGAGTGCCAACGGCCATTTCATTCCGCCTTTCTTTGTCTTTCCTAGGCAAAGAATGAATGATCGGCTCATGATAAATGCTCCAGCCGAAAGCGTAGGCGTGGCGCAGCCTAAAGGCTGGATGAATAGTGATTTTTTTCTTCAATGGCTACAATTATTTAAGAAACACTCATGTCCGACAAAAGAGAGCCCTGTGCTGATACTTCTGGATGGTCTGTGGCGACTGCCCATCACTAGACACCACATCACTAAGGCGCAAGAAGGGCGACGCGAGGCGCGCGGGCGCAGCATTGCAAACCGGCTCCCAGTCGGCGCGCACCACTGCACCAGTCTACCGAACGCACTCCGAGCACCCGCACGTCGCTTTCGCTCGCACCCGGTCTAGGCTTTAATCGCGGCTTTCTAAACGCTAGATGCTTTCTGTTCCCCCTAAACTTTTGTCTTGTTTTCTCACTTCCTTTCATACTTCTACTTCTATTACTATTCTTTCTTAAGCTGTGTAACTTTCCTTTCTATAACAATAAACTGTACTGTGTACGTGAAGTGACTTTCTTTTAACGGACGATCTATACACTAGCTTCATAGCTGTATAAATATAGCTATCTTGCTATATATATACAGCTATGAAGCTAGACTTTCTTTTAACGGACGATCTATACACTAGCTTCATAGCTGTATAAATATAGCTATCTTGCTATATATATACAGCTATGAAGCTAGTGTATAGATCGTCCGTTAAAAGAAAGTCACTTCACGTACACAGTACAGTTTATTGTTATAGAAAGGAAAGTTACACAGCTTAAGAAAGAATAGTAATAGAAGTAGAAGTATGAAAGGAAGTGAGAAAACAAGACAAAAGTTTAGGGGGAACAGAAAGCATCTAGCGTTTAGAAAGCCGCGATTAAAGCCTAGACCGGGTGCGAGCGAAAGCGACGTGCGGGTGCTCGGAGTGCGTTCGGTACGTCGTTCGTCCATACCGACGCGTACGAACACCGCTTAGCGCGCATCACTTCTGCCTACCCGGTTAGGCCGCGTCGCGTCAAGATGTCCGATACGGAGAATTTCGTCGAAGCTGTTCCGGAACCCGTCGCCGGTCCGAGCGCCGCGCAAGTTACCGGTTTATCGGTGGACCGCGTGGCGATACGCCTACCTTCATTTTACCCGGAAAACCCTGCGATGTGGTTTGCGCTGGTGGAAGCGCAGTTCGAGATGCAGGGCATCAAGGCTGACTCAACGAAGTTCTTCTCGGTGCTCCGGGAGCTCGACCTCCGCACAGCAAGGGAAATTCGCGATATAATTACCAACCCACCCCAAGCAGAGAAATACGAAAAATTAAAAAGCGAGCTAATAAAACGTCTTTCTTTTTCACGGGAGCAGAAGATGCGACAGTTACTAACTACGGAAGAATTAGGGGACCGAAAACCATCGCAGTTTTTACGTCATCTCAGGGCGTTGGCTGTGGACGGTGTAGGTGAAGAGTTTCTGCGCAGTCTGTGGTGCAACCGTTTACCGCTGCACATCCAGGCTATTTTGGCGTCACAAGCGACAACACCGTTGGATGAATTAGCAACTCTTGCTGACCAGATTTATGAGGTTGTACCTTCTCCTTCTTACCAAAAACAGGTGGCAAGTGCAGAGTCGTTCGAGGGCATGATGCAACGTCTGGAGCAGACCATCACCACGCGGATCCAACAAGAACTGGCGCAACAGATAGCTCAACTTAACGTCAGCTCAGAGGGTAGAACATCACGCCGTACATTCCACGGCAGAAATTCCAGATCAAACAACAGGTCCAGGTCACGGGGCCGGAGCCAGAACCGAAAACCAGGTATGTGCTGGTATCACAGTAATTACCAAGAAAATGCAAGGAAGTGCATCCCCCCTTGCAATTTTAAGTCGGGAAACAGCCACGACAGTCAATAGAGGTGTAGTGTGTACCTCCACACCTATGTTATATACATATCTGTGTTATATATCATATCCAAGGACAGACAATAAACGACCGTCTTAGAAGACACACGTCTCTTATTTAACTCCACAACTCCGGCGTCCCACAGTGCATGGCGACCCTGCCAGTGCTGCCTTACGGCGGCGCTGCGCACGAGTTAGAAAAAAAGTGATTTGTGCAATTAAAAAGGACTTCATACAATAGAAAATACTAAAAATAAAAAAAAAACAAGTATGGGACCCACAAAGAACAATTAAAATATAAAGTGCACTTAAAATTAAGTTTTAATACATAAGATATTATAATACTAAAAAATACGTAAAATAAAATAACATAGCTACTAATCAAGAAAAGAAATCCATACTAATATTATAAATGCGAAAGTAACTCTGTCTGTCTGTCTGTCTGTCTGTCTGTTACTCTTTCACGCCTAAACGGCTCAACGGATTTTGATGAAATTTGGTATGGTGATAGATGATAACCTAGAAATGGTCATAGGCTATAAATAATCACGCCATCGTTCTTAGGGGGTAGGCAGTTGGCAGATAACTAAATTGATTTAGTGATTTGTAGTCGTTTTTGTTGGGACTTTTGCTCTTTCACGTCTAAACGGCTGAACGGATTTTAATGAAATTTAGTAAGGTAATAGTTGGTTATCTAAAAACGGTTGTACGATCAAATTGATCACGTCATCGTACTTAGGGGGTAGGAAGTAGGCAGAAAACTGAATTGAGTTAGTGATTTTTTTATGGTTTTTGCTGGGAGTTTTGTCTATCATGCCTAAACGGCTCAACGGATTTTGATGAAATTTAGTTAGCTGATAGATAGTAATCTAGAAAAGGATATGGCCTATTAATATTTATGCTATCGTACTTAAGGCGTAGGCAGTAGACAGAAAACTAATTAGGTTAGTGATTTTTAATTGTTTGTTTTAAAATTTTGCCTCATTCACGCCTTAACGTCTGAACGGAATTTTATAAGACTTGGTTAATTTAAAGATAGGATCTTAGGCACGGACACAGGCTACTTTTTATGGCGGGAAAATACCTCATTCCCGCGGAAATCTAGATTTCGTGATCGTGTCAAGAAGCGCATGACGCCATAGCTACTGGAATGATTTCGATGTTTTTTTTTAAACTGAGTGACTTCAAGTTGGTATTTGATCACTTTTCTAACTTAGAGGGTAGGTAGGCGCCATAATTTAGGGAATTTATGATAAAATTTTGATGCAACTGTCTTTATTAAACAGTTATATCTCATTCCTACAGGAACCTACACATAGCTATAGCTAGCTATCTATTAACATTAAAACTCTTTCTAGAATCACATTACGCCAATTAATTGATCTGATTTGTATACGTTTTTTTATTCAACTGACTGTTACATTACATACAGATAAAATCTAATTACTTACACCACATAATTAATATAGTACTACATGACTAGCTACGCTTTAAACTTGAGGAGGTAATTCGATAGACATTTATACGAACTTTAAGCCCAGTAATCAATCATAGTAATAAGGTAATACTCATTTTAGACAAAGAAACGGATAGGTAATCAGTTCGTCAGCGAAATTATAACACCTACACTTAGTTTGTTTACTATTCAACTGTTGTAAAATATTATAAATGCGAAAGTAACTCTGTCTGTCTGTCTGTCTGTGTGTCCGCTTTCCCGCTTAAACCTCTTAACCGATTTTGATTAAATTTGGCACAGACAATCTTTAGACCCTGAGAAAGAAAATAGGATACCTTTTATTGCGAAAAGAAGGGACGAAGAGATTGAAATAGGGGTTGAAAGTTTGTATGGGATATTTTAATTTTAAAATATAAATCCATGAAACTTTATATTTAAGCACTTGATAAAAAATAATTAAACATTTGTTCTAGCGTTGCTGAAATTTCGACCAGTGAGGGGGTGAAATGAGGGTTGAAAGTTTGTATGGGAGTTCGTCATTTTTGGGGATAAAACCACGAAACTTTATATTTAGGAACTTGATAAGAAATAAAAAAACAATTTGTTAAAGCGTTTTTGAAAATTCGATCTTTGAGGGGATGAAATAGGTGTTGAAATTTTTTATGAGGTTCGTCATTTTTCAAGATAAAAATATTAAATTTTGTGTTTAGGCACTAAATAACAAACAAAAAATCGTTTGTTCAAGCATTTTGAAATTTTTACCAGTATGGGGGTGAAATACGGGTTGAAAGTTTGTATGGGTATTCGTCATTTTTGAAGATAAAACCATGAAACTTGGTACGTAGGTCTCTTAGGATGTGCAGAGTTTTTCAACAAACGGATTTTCCGAAATTCGAACGGAACGGAACGGATTCGGAACGGGAACTACGAAGCCAAACTTTTTGTATACAAAATATTAACCACTGAACCTAGGAACATGATATTTAGTAGTTTTGGGTGTATCAAGTTAAAAAAAAATTTGGCTTTTGTAGATAAAGTTCCTTTTAACGAATACTCTGCATCGCCGCCACTGCCGTCGGTCGTCGTTCGTCGTCGCGCACATTCGCCGAAGTGTGGCGGCAGTCAACGGCGCTGTCTTGTGGTGGGGGAGCGCACGTGGTGTATACGTGGCCTGCTCGCGAGTGTCGAGTCCAAACAATCTCCACATTTTAACAAATAATAACAAAATAGCAAACGTTGTGTACAAAAAAGTTTTAAATTAGGTCATTTTAAAATATTTTTGTACACAACGTGACGCTGACCCCTGTAAGTGTCTTGGACATAAGGGACCGATAAATATTCCTAGGTAATTTCTGCCACTCAATGGAATACATAGGTACTTTATAACTACTGTAAACAGATATTTTTTATTTTTTTTAAATATACCTACTTACTCTCTTTTAATCACATGCTATACCGTTCCTTTTATATAATCCTTAATATTCAAATTAAAAGTACGCAGACGAAGTCGCGGGTACCAGCTAGTACCAAATAAATACAAGAAGATTTGGACATCTGGCAAAATTAAATAAATATAATAAGTAAAAATGTGGTGCGGTAATCAACTTATGGTGATGGAAGATGGAATTAAGGAAGATCAGAGAGCCATCCAGCGGAGTATTGTTCGAGTCGGATATAAGAGGAGATAAGATGCAGGCAGCCGGGTGATGGTGTAGATGGTGTCTGATGAGGAGGCAGCCGGGAGTTGTGCGAAATCATCGGCTTGCGAGTTTATCATTACGGAAAAGTGGTTAACAACATTTTATAAATTCGGTTCAGATGCGACTACCACATTATTTTAAATTTTATCAAGAATGAAGAAGAGGTATTTACGATTTATTTTAAAAAATGAAAGTGACTCTTGGTTTAAAAATCACTACTATTATCGAACATTTTTTTTAACTCACTTAGTAAAATATGATGTAATGTTTGTTTAAGCTTGAAGTTAATCGAATTATTTTTAAGCATTTATAAAATTAATCTAAATAGGTGCGCACCTGACCCTATTAAGGGCATTTGGAGACTATTTTGCATATATTCATTATATCATTTCTTATTTTAAATATAAGTCTAATACGTACTACAAGCCTCCGTGCTTAACATTTATAATAACAATGCATAGTTTTAAATCATAACGTTTATGCTATTACTATATAAATATATTTTTCGTTAATAATTGTACTTATATGTATTTTCAGTGAAAAACAATTATTCTTAACTCATTTTATTTTCAGATATTAGAAACTGAATTCGAATATATACTTTACGATTTGAGGATTTGTTTGCTTTTTATAGGCGGTTTAAAAGAAAATTTTATATAGAATTAACAATCGTTCAACGTTAATAAATATATTATACACGTAGTACGGAATTACTTTGAAAACATAAACTACAGAATTGAATATTTTAACATAATTATGACTGTATTATTTTTCTCTCTCTCTCTCTCAATTTCGATAATTTACGAAGTAATACCAATTAAGTACCAATTAGCAGTGGAATAAGTAATATAGGAAAGATCTTTATCAGTCTAGGGACATTGATTTTATCACTTGTGTAATCTTGTGTTTTGAGTTACAGACTAACAGTATTTCCTGAAAAGGTAAGTGTAAACAGTAAATATTCAGCAGCTCATCATTTTGTTTAGAATTGGCATTTTTGTTTATAAGTAAAAAAATAAAAAAAAAAATAAAAAAAAAATAAAAAGGGTTTTATTTCTGTAAATCTATAACAAACAAGTTACAGGGGCTTCCCTAAAAGTACCTATAAGTACGTGACGATTATTAAAAGTTATCCAAATATATTAACATTATTCTATTTTATGTGACTAAATAACTTTTTAGCACACATAGATTTCATTCGCTTCTAATTCGTAATGAAGTAAATAATTTCAATAAGTATGCAATTTCATTTTTTATACCACTGAATGTTGTTATTTCATACAATGTTCAATGATTATTATTTTAGTAACGAATATTAATAGAAACAATACAAAAACATTCTTAATTTTCTATACAACTACTACTATTGGGAGCTATCCAGCATTTTCTGATTCACAGTTAACGTTGTAGATATAATCAAATCTATTAAGTAGACTTAAACATGACGAATAGATAAATTCAATTTCACTTTATTACATTAAATAATATTATATACGTTATTTCGTGATTGATTATTAACTTATTCATTAATTATTACTTAAACCATACGTAGATAACTTGATCTATCAATTTAACACGTACTTATAGCAATAAAACGCATGAAGAACTTTAGGAAACAATAAAACTATTAAGCAGGTAAAAGTCGTAAAATTAGAAATAAAACATGATAAGTAGGTACAATGATACAAAAATATATCATCGTTTATCATTCTGCTTAAAGCGTTACTGGATACTTGTTATTGCAATAGAACAATTCGCTTACGTTGCAGTTGTATGCAAGATAGTTGCATAGAAGCTCGAATAGCTGGTTGATTAAAATAGCCCTGCAAATGGCTACACGTTACAGGTTCGATTCCTGTTCACAGTCAATAATTTAATTATTATTTTTGATCAGTGTCGTTCATTCTTTCAGCTCTTCATTTTAGAGAACAGTTACTTTTTCTAGTTAAATGTTTACACTTAAAGAATTATTTCAATTAACTAGTTGATTTAGTTATCCATTAATATTCTGTAAAAAATATAGGTACTCACTTCGAACTGAGCAGCATTATCAAATTCATAAGTCAGGACAAGAAGGTCTACAAGTAAGAATATATCAGTTTAGTGTGTATTGTATATGTACAATTACTCACCTGAATAAAGGATAGAGCTTAGTAACGTCGCAATTTGATTTTAGCTGACGATCTCAAATATTTCTACTTTGCTCCAGCTCAAGTAACTGGGAACGTAATCATGATGTGTATTTGTGATCAGTAGATAATATATATATACGTATATATTTAAATATTTTTTAGATTTGAATGTTTATTGTGTATATTTAGTAGGTACCGTTCGTCCTTTTGATTAGTAGAGACGCGTATCCAATGTAGGAAGGTTGATGTTTTTAAACAAAAGAATCATTTTCATGCGAAGAAAAAAATGTATGTAGTAAGTGGAATTATAAAAAAAAAATGCTTTAGTTAGCTTCGCGAAATGACTTAAAAATGTTATTAACACTTTAGTAGATAAGCTTACGTAAGCAACTGGACTGATCACCCAAATGCAACACGAATGTTTTGTTGGCCAAAGCGTTATTTAAAATTAATGGAATGAATGTATTGAAAAAAGTTATGATATGAAATTGAAAGCTCAAAATAGGAATGAGAGTAAAACGTAAAAAGAAAGTAAGTGATATTCAGTATACGGTACACGTATGAGGTACATAGGGTTCAGGTCCTTCTGTTTGTCACAGTGTGAACGAGCTTCCTCTGAGAATGCTGTTGGAGACCTTTATGTAGTTGTCTTAATTCTGACCCTATAGATAATACATTGTGGGTCAGATCCTTCCATTCGATCATGGTGTAATCGAGTATTCTCCGTGAGATAAGTTGGTGTCCAAATGAGACTTAAAAATGACCACAATTGTTAATAAGGATGTGCGCACAATCCATATTGAGCACTATGTTGCCAATAAATGAATGAATAATTATATTAAATGAAAGAAGAGTACCTCATATAAATATATAATATAAATAAATGAATAAATATAATACGAGTAAGTAGCCGGCTACTCAAAATAAAATACCAAAGGGATGGTATTAAGTGTACCGATATTGCATTAAAGGTTTGGTAGGAGGAAATATTACATTAAATGTTTTGATAGGAATCATTAAAAGGGATTTGGAAGTTGTTTTTGTTAGTTGTGTGTGTTGGTTGTTGTGTGAGTTGGTTGTAGGATACTGCATTAGAAGGAGAGGCTGTGCAAGTTGCGATAATGCATAAAGTAGCGATAAAGAAGTATTAAGTAAATAATGAATATTAAAAATGAAAGAAAAAAAAGTTGAATAAGCAGCAAAGGATAGAATAAGAGAATTGTTTAAAATAAAAAAGTGTACAATCTGATTTTAGATTTGACAAAATAAATTAATACATCATGAACGGTACGTACATACGTCTTTTGTAATCCTAATATTATTCATTAAAATGAAAACAATATTATAAATATGAATAAAAATATAGTAATTAAATAAATAAAAAAAAAAACACCATTAGAAATAAAATAAATAAAAATAAATATCTATGCATTGTTGTTATTATTATATTGTAAGAATATTATTGTAATCAAATGTTAAGATAATTATGATAGTGTTAAGATTTTAAGGCGGTAACATTTTCATTATTTCTCCGATAAACCAGTTAATTTTACTTTAAAGGTCTTAATGATAGATAAAGTATGTATAGGTATAATGTATCGTATAGAAAAAATATAATAATACAATTTTCATAAAAATACAGTTGTCATTTCAGTTATTAAAATTGCTTTAATAACTTTGTATGTGTAATTTTTAAAAATGTATCATATCAACGATAAATTAAATAAATTTAGGTGACAATAATACAAATGAGGTTATAAATAAAAAAAAGAAAAAAGGTAAATTATAAAAAAATATAAGTATATTGTACTGAACTTAAATTTGTAAGTCATAGTAACATTTGCCATTACATAAGTATGAATGTGTAAAAAAAAAATAACTTGTATTTTTTTTTCTCTAAAAGGAGGGAGGTGTAGTGTGTACCTCCACACCTATGTTATATACATATCTGTGTTATATATCATATCCAAGGACAGACAATAAACGACCGTCTTAGAAGACACACGTCTCTTATTTAACTCCACAACTCCGGCGTCCCACAGTGCAGAGGCGACAGATGACTGTCGAGCCGCCACTTGTCGCCTATTTATTACCGACAAAAGCACTAAAATTCAGTACCTCATCGATACTGGCTCAGACCTCTGCGTACTACCAAAGAAGTACTTACAACATTATACCCCGGCCACAGACTACACATTATCGGCAGCAAATGGCTCACTCATCCGGACCTATGGCACTGTAAAGAAACACGTAAATTTGGGGTTAAGGCGTGATTTTACATGGAATTTTGTAATTGCCGATGTAGACAAACCAATAATTGGCGCTGATTTTTTGTCATATTATGGTCTTTTAATCGATTGCAGGCACAGAAGATTGCTGGACAGCCTAACCACCTTATCAACAGTCGGTGAGATCAAGCACTGCCAACACACAAGCGTCAGATCCATCTCAGGCAATAGTGAGTACCACAAACTTTTAGCAGAATACCCTGCTCTGACTAAACCATCTGGCGTGCAACGAGACATCAAGCATTCGACTGTCCACTATATACGGACGACTGATGGCCCTCCTGCCTTCTGCCGACCTCGCCGACTACCGCCAGATAAGCTGAAGATAGCTAAGGAGCAGTTTGAAGAGATGATCAGAGACGGCACTGCCCGCCGTTCTGATTCTCCCTGGGCTTCTGCCTTGCATTTGGCTCCTAAAAAAGGAGAAGGGTGGAGGCCATGCGGCGATTATCGTGCGCTTAACGCACGCACCATACCTGATAGGTATCCTGTCAGGCACATCGAAGACTACTCCCACCGTTTAGCTGGCTGCAAGATTTTCTCCAAGCTCGACCTGGTAAAAGCTTACAACCAGATACCTGTGTTCCCGGACGACATCTCGAAGACCGCTATTACTACTCCTTTCGGTATGTTCGAATTTCCTTTCATGTCGTTCGGACTACGAAATGCGGCTCAGACCTTCCAGCGATTCCTCGACGAAGTACTGCGAGAGCTGGATTTTACTTACGCCTTCATCGACGACATTTTGATATTTTCACGAGACCAGCAGGAACACCTGGAACATTTACGTCAGGTATTTGACAGACTTCAACAGTATGGTTTACTGCTAAACGAGGCGAAGTGTTCGTTCGGACAGACCCAGGTACCATTTCTTGGTTTTATGATCTCGGAAGAAGGCACACGTCCAATGGATGATAAGGTCAAGACTATCCAGGAGTATCCAGCACCCAAAACCGTTAGTGGGCTTCGTCGTTTCCTGGGTATGCTGAATTTTTATAGGAGGTTTATTCCCCATGCTGCAGACGATCAAGCACTCCTACATGACATGCTGTCTGGACCTAACATCAAAGGCTCGAAACCCCTCACGTGGACTCCGGACTTGTACCAAGTTTTCGAAAATTGTAAGATGAGTCTAGCAAGATCCACTCTCCTTGCGCATCCAGAGGCAAACGCACCGCTCGCCCTCGTGACTGATGCTTCAAGCACAGCCTTGGGCGCGGTATTACAGCAGTTGGTACATGGGCACTGGCAACCTCTAGCTTTTTTTTCCAAGAAGATGAGTAAGACCCAGCAGCAGTATAGCGCTTACGATCGCGAACTTCTTGCAGTGTACGAAAGCGTCAAGCACTTTCGATTTATGGTGGAGGGAAGACACTTCGTAATCTATACGGACCACAAACCACTTATCTTCGCATTTCAACAGAAAGACCGTAAATGCTCTCCGAGACAATTTAATCATTTAGATTTCATTTCGCAGTTTACTAGCGATATCCAACACATCTCGGGTAAGGACAACGTGGCTGCAGATACCCTCTCCCGTATAGAAGGTATCACTGCCCCGCCAGACTTCGAAGCGCTTGCGAGACATCAACAGGATGACCAAGAGCTCCGAGACCTCATTTCATCGGTAACTTCGTTAAAGCTGGAAGAGGTGTTAATCCCAGGTACCAATATAAAATTAATATGTGACGTCTCTCAATCGAGGCCTCGTCCTTACATCGCGAAGGAGTTGCGTCGAGACATTTTCAACGTCGTCCATAACATGAGCCACCCTGGGGTCCAAGCTACTACGAGATTGGTAACAGAAAAGTTCATCTGGCCCTCAGTTCGCAAGGATTGCCGATCTTGGGTGCAAGCATGCGAAGCCTGCCAGCGTTCGAAAGTGCAACGACATACCTCATCACCTCTGGCCACATTCAAGCTACCAGGAGTTCGTTTTACCCATGTCCATATCGACTTGGTTGGCCCGTTACCATCATCCGCCGACTTTAAATATTGTCTAACTGCTGTTGACAGGTTCACACGCTGGCCGGAGGTGACACCAATCTACGACATCACGGCGGAGTCAGTAGCACGAGCCCTTTACGAGACGTGGATTGCGCGGTTTGGTTGCCCGGAGACCATTACCACGGACCAAGGCCGCCAATTTAATTCGAATCTGTTTAAGGCCCTGGCGAAGTTGTGCGGTATCCAGCTGCGGCAAACTACGGCCTATCACCCTGCAGCCAACGGGATGGTGGAACGTTTACACCGCACCCTGAAGGCGGCTATAATGGCCCATAATGACCCCAGGTGGACCGACGTACTTCCTGTAATACTTCTGGGGGTAAGAACGGCATGGAAGGCGGACCTGCAATGCTCGGCAGCTGAGATGGTTTATGGTGAGCCACTAAGGATCCCGGGTGAGTTCATCCATCCAACTTATTCATCACCTCCAGCTGAAGCGGAATTTGTGTCACAACTCAGGGGGCACATGTCACGATTACGAGCAACACCTGGCACGAGACATTCAACCAAACCCACATTCGTGCACGAAGATCTAAAGACCTGCAGCCATGTATTTCTTCGCAAAGACGCTCTTCGAGGGGCCTTAGAAGCACCTTATACTGGTCCACATAGGGTGATCACGCGCAGCGGCAAGACTTTCACTCTTGATCTATTAAGAGGCCCGGTAACGGTTTCAATAGATCGAGTCAAACCGGCCTATTTACTTACGGACACTGTTGTTACACCACCGACAACGGTAACAGCGCCGCCAAGTATAACCACGCGCTCGGGACGGCGAGTAAAATTTCCCGATTATTTTTCCGCAGGGCTATGAAACTCCCGGGGGGGTGGTGTGGCGACTGCCCATCACTAGACACCACATCACTAAGGCGCAAGAAGGGCGACGCGAGGCGCGCGGGCGCAGCATTGCAAACCGGCTCCCAGTCGGCGCGCACCACTGCACCAGTCTACCGAACGCACTCCGAGCACCCGCACGTCGCTTTCGCTCGCACCCGGTCTAGGCTTTAATCGCGGCTTTCTAAACGCTAGATGCTTTCTGTTCCCCCTAAACTTTTGTCTTGTTTTCTCACTTCCTTTCATACTTCTACTTCTATTACTATTCTTTCTTAAGCTGTGTAACTTTCCTTTCTATAACAATAAACTGTACTGTGTACGTGAAGTGACTTTCTTTTAACGGACGATCTATACACTAGCTTCATAGCTGTATATATATAGCAAGATAGCTATAGGTCATTGTAGTCACAAGACATTAGCAGTCATTAAATTTTGCCGAGAAAACGATATTCATTTAATAAGTTCGCCACCACACACTACACACAAACTACAGCCGCTAGACAGAACGTTTATGAAGCCATTTAAAGATGCCTATAACCAAAGTTGCGATGCGTGGATAAGAGCGAATGCTGGATCTCGAATAACTGACTACGATATTGCTGGTCTCGTCAATGAAGCATTTACAAAAGTAGCTCGTCTGGAAATTGCAGTCTCCGGCTTCAAATGCACAGGAATTCAGCCATTCAATAAAGATATATTTTCTGATCTGGATTATTTACCTGCCGATATGACCAACATTCCGTTAGAAGACTCAAAAACATCCTCAAACGCACCAGGTACTATTAAAGAAGTTCTTGTTTCCTCTAGTGACTTAACTGAAGCTGGCAGTTCGTCGACGAACTACGATTTAGAGCAGTTCAATAATATGGACACACAAGGACCCTCAGAGGCTTCAAAACAACAAAATAAATCAACAGAAAAATATATCAACAGTCCCAAGCCATTGCCTAACCTTGATCCAGATGTAGTCCAGGTTATCCATAATTTGTCACCATTGCCGGATGCTGCAAAAAAACGATCGCTTGCTCGAAAGAGAAAATGCGAAAAAAGTGAAATTTTAACTTCATCACCGTACAAAATTCTTGTAGAGGAGAAAGAAAATGAAAAAAACGGTAACGAGAAAAAGAAAGCAGTTGGAAATAAATTTAGGACAGTAAAGAAAGAGAATGTGAAACAGACCAAAGGAGTAAAAGCCAAAAGGAATATCGGAAATAAAGCAAAGAAAAAGACATCGTTGCCTGAATCATCTGACACGAGAACTATTTGCGTAGTTTGTTTGGAGGATCATGATGAAGACTGGATACAGTGCTCCAGCTGCCGTGGATGGGCACATGAAGCATGTGCAGATATCCCTGAATGTTCAGAATGCTACATTTGCGATCGATGTACTATGGGTTGAAGATGTCCGGTACTAAGGGTTTGAAGTAAAGTCCGTCCGGTACTAGGTGCCATTTGCTGAGACTCATTTTTTTATTGTCGAAGTGTGATTTAAAATTGTTCTTATGTTTAAGCAGAGTTATAAGTTTTGTTAATTTAATTTGGTTTTATAGTTTGTTATTAAAATAATTTCATTATTAAAGCTTAATTAATCGAAACAGGTTTTTTTCTATTGTTTAAATAGCTTAAGTGTCCGCCACTAGGGGACTTCCCCCTAAGATTTCTTCTACGTTCCAGGTCAAACCAGGCAATAAGTTTGAGTTTGAGACTAAGCCGACTGAGAATCAATCTCTCTATGAATTATTTTTCGAACAAAAGTCAAAAATTTACAGGTTACATCTTAATTTCTCGGAATCTGATATTGTCTCTATTATATTAGGGAACTTAGGCGATGTAAACTTAAATGCTTTCGTTGAAGCTAGTACTTTCCAAACGTGTGACAGTTTAGCGGGACTTTTACATAGTCGTTTTCACAAAACAAAAACATCGAAACAGATTTCGAATAACTCTCGAGACCCAAACGTAAGGCAATCCGTCCAGGCACAGGTAATAGTGACTCCGCCTACTACAGGAAATGCTGATCGCGACCGTGATGCTATAGCTGGTACGTCTAATAATAAAGCGATCTCTGGTCAAAACTTGAAACCCTGGTTAAATATCTAAGATTTGGTACTTGTAATAATTGTAAGTCGATCAAATGACGGCCGGAGTAAAACTTGTTGCCTACAAATAAGGGGCCTTATAAGGGTATACAAGTCCTGGGCCATGACATATACTTGTGAACATACTGAGAAACGCTACACAGGAACAGTTGTCGTGGAAAACATGAAGCCGTGGTTTCGATTACACAACTGGAGTCAATTGTAAGCTCATGTTGGCAATTATAGGTGATTGTTTACTAATAATATTATTCATCTATATATATATATTATGTACGTTCACGCACGCACACCTTCTCTCGCTCTCTCTATCTCACACATACAAACACACGCACACGTACACACACACACATGTTGCAATACAAACTCATGTTTACTAAACTCGAGATTGGTACAGGTTTACCCAAGTCTAAAGGTAAATTGCCTAAACCAATCAATCAGAATGTTGCCTAAGTCTAAAGGAACAAGACTGATTTGGTAGTGCATGAGTAGAGAATTGTAAATGTCACACTCACACAAACACCAACACTTCACTCATGATTACCAAAAAAAAATTGGTACGGGTTTACCTAAGTCTAAAGGTAAATTGCCTAAACCAATCAATCGGAATGTTGCCTAAGTCTAAAGGAACAAGTCTGATTTGGTGGTACATGAGTGGAGAATTGTAATATTTACTCACACAAACACCAACACTTCACTCATGGTTACCAAACCAACATAAATGGTGCGGGTTTACCTAAGTCTAAAGGTAAATTGCCTAAACCAATTATTTAGAATGTTACCTATGCCAAAAGGAACAGAAAAGAGTAAAGGAAATGTAAAGACGCTTAAGACGTAAAGGGAAGTAGATCAGATATAATCTTATATATGATCGGAAAATTATGTCACGATTGGCCGAACGGAATGGCATTTAATTAATTTTTGAATGATCTTATGTTACAGTTATTTGAGTAGCGCCTGAGGGCATGCGCTTTGCAGAATGGCCGTGTTGGCAACATTGTCGATAATCGATAGTTGGCGCAAAATAACAAGGTGTCAAGCCAGAAAATATCCCCACCTTCTCACCCGTCAAAGTTGTTTACGACGTATGATAAAAAGGGGCGAAGGCGGTAAAACGGGTTCAGTTATTCATTCGAATTATTACGTGCTCAGAGCAGTGACTGTGTGATTACTTGTGCTAAGTACTTTGTGTAACGGAAATTATTGTTGTGCCCATTTGAACTATAGTTTTTCCCAACATATATAAGTGGCTAATGTAATAATATAGAACAAAAGCAATACTCCCCAGGTTTTAGTCCGTATTTTCGAATTCGTAACGTCGGAGTCCGTTGGTCTCCGTACGACAATCAGCTGATTTGAATTTACACAATTATTTCCACTTCAAATACACAAATTTATATTTTACACACTTTGTATACTAAAATTAATACAAATACAAGTAAATTAATCGGCTAAAAACTATGATATTAATAAAAATAAGAAATTAAAACTAAGATACGCGTCTTGACATTTACGCGTCAGTGTTGCCGGCACGGGACTTCCGCGTCAGTGTTGCTGGCACGAGCCTTCGCCTCAGATAACCAGCCCTCACAGCCATTAGGAATCTAACACCCCAAACCTAACAGATATATACATCCATTTATTGACATTTGCTTATCATCAATAACCAACCGGGCTGAGCCAAGCATAAGTTTCCCACGTTCATATCTTGCACCAAATGGAACGTCTTCAAACACTTCCGAAGAAAGAGACCATGATGATATATTTTTATGAGGACTTCCATGAGATTCAATAGATTTGAAAGATTCATCTATATTATTATCAGTTGTAATACTTTCATCCCCTGAATCTTCTTCGGTGGTGTTATCAGATTGTTCCTCTACATTTGAAGAAGCATTTTTGTGCATTAATGTTTTATCCAACTGTACATTAGCAAAAGAGTCATCTCCACTAGATTTTATGTTATTCATGGAATTATTTAAAATTTGATTAAGTGGATTAACTATAGGCTTAAAAACGGTTTCCAGTGCTTTTTCATTATCCGACTGGATATCTCTCATCTTACGAACCTTCTTTTTCACTGTCTCCGCGATAGCGCGTTGGCGCTCGAGCGATCCGACTGAACGAAGATGGTCTAGAATGCCCAATAACATACTACTCATTTTTTTTTTTTTTTTTTTTGACGTGACTTATTGTAGATTTGCCGCAGATGGCATTAACTACTTGGCCGGACAAATGGGGAGCGCTGAAGGCTCTCACCCGGTACAACGTTTAAGACAACAGGCCTGAGGGTGCCCAGTTGGGCGCGAACCTCGGCTCAGGGCGTCGTCTGAGAGGAAAAATATTTGAAAGAATTAATCGACCCTAGTGGGTCGATAGCGATAAGCGCTGAATGAGGGAAATCGTCGACCACGCCGGCGGGGTCGGTATCGGGGTCCTGAAGTGTTTGGTGTCGCGAGCTGATTGGCTGCCTCTATGGCTAGAGTAATCGGGTCGTCGGGATCGTATATTACGTCCTTCGGACGCCGATACTTTTCAGTACCGTCCCTAAGCGGGATGTATTCGGAAGCCGCAACTACCAGGGGATTTGGGTGGTGCGGAGCAGAATCGAAAAAACGTTTGGAAGCTAATTTGAGCCATTGGGCAATGGTTGGCAGACCTAGGTCAATGTGCAGATTTTCATTGCGAAGGAACCACGGAGCTCCCGTGGCTTTCCGCATGAAACGATTTTGTATTACCTGTAGACGGTGGATTTGAGAGGGACTCGCATGAGCGAAAACTACCCCTGCATAGGTCATGATCGGACGGATGCAAGTCGTGTAGATTTTCACCTTATTCCTAAGGGACAATTTACTTCGCTTGTTAAGAAGACAGTGAAGACGGCCCATTACAAACGCGGCGCGATCGCGCACACGTTTGATATGGGCCTTGAAAGTAAGACGTCTATCTAAGACTACGCCGAGATATTTGACTTGCTCCTCCCAAGGGATCGGCTTGCCAAACATCTTAATGATTTTAAGTTGACGGCGTGACCGTGGCGTGTTATAATAGCCCTTTGAAAAGTACACCGCTGCACTTTTCTCCGGGTTTACCTCGATTCTCCATTTGCGAAACCACTTGCCCAAGGCATTGGCCGCGCGTTGGAGGATTCCGGTCATCATAACTCGACCACGGCACGAAGAATAGATGGCTGTATCATCCGCAAATAAAGCTAATTCGGTATTAGGGGATTTGGGAATGTCACTAGTATACAATGAAAATAGTAAAGGGGAGAGGACGGAGCCTTGTGGGACTCCGGCATGTATCGGGTGCGGTGACGAGAGCGTCCCTTCTACGCGGTAGCGAAAGGTTCGATTTGAGAGGAAGTCTCGTATGATGTGCACGAGACGGTCTGGCACTCCCAGTGAATAAAGCTTGTAGATCAAGCCGTTGTGCCAGACTTTGTCGAACGCTTTCGCCACATCGAAGAAGAGCGCTCCCGTAGCGACAGGTTTTTTTAAGTTTAATCTACTGGAGATATGTTCAACAATACGGTGCACTTGTTGAACGCAGGAGTGTTTGGTTCTAAAACCAAACTGCTCTGGTGGAACAAGACTATTGGATTCGGCGTAGTCCCGTAATCTAGCAAATATGAGCCGCTCATAAATCTTCCCCATGGTATTGAGGAGACTTATAGGGCGGTAACTGGAAGGTTCGTTTTTAGGTTTCCCAGGCTTTGGTATACCAATTACAATTGCTTCTTTCCACTGCTGTGGAAAGACGCAGTTGCTCATGGCGACGTTGAATATTGCCGTTAGTAAGCAGATGAGGGGAGCACCGAAGTTTTTAAGGACACGATTCGTGATACCGTCTGAGCCAGGGGCTTTTCGGGTATGAAATCTTTTGATGATACCTAGTACCTCTTCCTCAGTAACCTGTGGAAGAGGAGGATCGGTGGGAGGTACAGAAGCCCTACGCTGAACTTCAGAGTTCACCGTCGAGAGGTGCCTACGATCGATAGGGAGAGTACTGGGCGAACATTGGGCTTCGAGACTGTCGGCAAGGCATTCGGCTTTTTCGTCATCGTCAAAAGCGGGGGGTTGGTTAGGCCTATTGAGAGGAGGAGTAGGAACAACCGTATCCTTTTGAAGAGACCTAGACAGCTGCCAGATGGCCTGGTGGTGGGGCTCAATGCCGCTCAAAAGATTATCCCACCGATTCTGTCGCATGTCATTAATACGTTTTCTTACAGTATGCTGCAAGAGACGCAAATGACGGCGACATTCCTCGGTGCGATTGGAATCATATGCGCGGGTGGCTGCGTTTTTCTCCGTTAGCAGATCACGGATATCGGTAGGCAGTTTCCAGCGATGGTCTTCCATCTCCGGAACCTGTTTTGAACTTTCATTCAAAACCGACCTCACGTGATCCGTGAGGGAGTTAATAGCTGTCGAGGCCTCCTCTAAGGAGGCTATTTCTACTGGGATACTATCTAAGTATACTGAACTAGAAGACTGGAGGCCTTCGGCCACCTTCTCCCAGTCCAGTACTGTCTTAGGGGTTGCTGGATTATCAGGGGCGTCTAAACGGGAGCCTAGTTTTAATATAACAGGTCGGTGGTCGGATTGTAACTCGTGTAGTACTTCTATAGAACATAAACGTAAGTTTATGTTCTTTAGAAGCGCCAAGTCGAGTATTTCTGGTCTGTGGTTCAAGTCAGGGGGATATCTAGTGGGTTGCAATGGTGTTATTATATCATAATAGAGGGGCTCGGCTAGAGTTTCTAATACCCTGCCTCTTGTGTTTGTTGTTAAGCAACTCCAAGAAAGATGTTTAGCGTTAAAATCGCCAGCAATTATGACTGAATTACTGAGATTAAAGAGGGCTTCGAGGTCACTTCTAAGTAACCTCTTAGAGTTATTAGGAGATAGATAAGCCGACACTAGTGTGATTGGCTGATGTCCTGTCATGCCCACTCGACAGATCGAAGCCTCAATGTCAGTGAGGGCAGGCGGGTCTATAGGTATACAGTGAAGTGACTTTCTATAATAAATGAGAGTGCCCCCTTTGGGCGCAAAGATCCTGTCGTTTCGCACTAAATTATAATTCGCCATCTTGGGGTCGCGATTAGAGGGTTTGAGGAAAGATTCCTGCACTAATAAAATATCTACCTGATGATGTTTTACAAACTCGTGAATCTCTGCACGTTGACCTAAGATGCCATCAGCATTGAAAAAACCTATTGTAAGGGAACGCGGTTTGACTCTACTTTTATTCGTACAATCCATTATTAGGCTTTGAATTGGGACAGGGAGTCTAATAAACTGTCAAGTTGACTAAGGGCCGACTTAAAGAGAATACTAAATTCCCTAAACTGGTTGACAGGAAACGCAGAGGCCTGAGGGGCCATCGCAGGAACCGGATGAGGCGCAAGAGTGGCTGCAGGAATACCTAAGTTGCTACTAGGTTGGGCGCGGAGCGGATTTGTGGGTCGGACGATTGCCGGGGGACGAATCCATGCGGATGGACGCTGTGGCGCGAGTTTGGTTTGCGTGAGTGGCAGAGCCGGGAAATCGCGAGTAGAGTGCGAGGAAGGGGCCATATGGGCCTTAGTGGGACCGGGTTGGGAAGCTGCAGCGCGGGCTGCCCTTCGTTGAGCTACCTTATGGTGGGTGCGTGGAGCCTTGGTGCATCCGCGATAGTTCGCAGGATGACCTTGCTGACCACACAGCACACAGCTAGGGGGTTCCACCTCGTTTTTGCCTCTAAGGCAATCCGAGGTAGCGTGATCACCTAGGCACTTTACGCACCTAGGCTTGGCATGACAATGCCTACTAGAATGCCCGTAAAGTTGGCATCTATGACATTGCGTTGGGGGGCCTCCCTTATGGGGAGTTTCAACTTTAAGGCCAGATAGACCGCAACAAGTCTTCAGGTTGAAGATCTTCTTGCCCTCATCCGTCCTTTCTAATATAACGGTGACCATGTCGTACGGGACTTGGCCACGACCGCGGTGCATACGGTGCACCTCGAGAGCCGGAAAACCGTTTTTAATAAGGTCCTCCTTAACAAGAGTGGTTTCCCACTCCTTAGGGATTCCCTTTAGAATAATACGGAGGATACGTTCCTCCGGGAGGGCGTAGGTATGGAATTGTATCCCTCTACCTTTCAGAATTGTAGTGAGCTTTCTATGCTCAGAAGATGACGGGACCTGGATTTTGATCCCATCTTGGGTCGTGCGGGCGCTGGTGATTACGATGTTCTCCTCTTTCGCCCGAAGGGAGACTTCATTCCACCTATTTTTGTCCCTCATGTACAAGGGCGGAGGGGTGGGACCTTTTTGTACTTCAGTGACAGCCTTAGAAGGGCTGGAAGGGACCTTACGGACCTCGGGGATGGAAGAGGGGATCGACGTTCCCGAGGACGTTTTCTGAACCTTAGCAGGCTCAGATTCACGGTGACGGCGGGCTCGTTTTCCCTTACGGCCCTCCACGAGCGTGAATATGTCCTCCGAAGAGGACGACTCCACACACTCCAACGACGAATCGGACTCGGCAACGTCCATACGAACATCGCACGATACCTCATCGTCACCGGCGAGGAGGGAAGCAGGGGAAGGAGATGACGCGCGCGATTGGGACAAAGCAAGAGACGCGGCGGGGCGGGCAGGGCCGGGAAACGACGCGAAGGACGCGGTGGGGCAGGGGGTCGCGGGGAGACTGGGTGACGAAGCGCGGTCGGCACGAGGGCTATCAACGCGGGGCGCGGAAGGCAAAGTTAACGCCGCAACTTGCGGTACTAAACGGCATATCTCAGCGTAAAGCGCGCTGCTTTTATCCGCTAGGATATGCGTCAAAATGAGTTTACCGATTTCGGCCCACAGCTCGGAGCTGTCGGCCATTTTTAAGGGACGGCCAATCTGCTATAGAATAATTACTACCGCTTCGCAAAAGCGTTCCTCAGAGAATAAGCGGCGCAAGAAACTCTGAGGCGATCGCTCGCTAACTTTCGCAACTCGAGTGGGATTGCTCGAGGGTGTGTGAGAGTGAGTTTTGCCTCTTTGGTTGGGGTTAACAAAGAGGATGTGTGCTTATGGTGTGCCCTAAGCTGGTATCCCTTTGCCGATCTTATTGTGCAAGAGGGTTCCTATGCTCTAAGTGCGGAGGGTTTTTACACCCCGAAACACGAAGAGAAAAGAATAAGGGGTAGAGATTGGTCACTCTACCCCGGGTGACAGCTAGAGTCGACTAGGGTAGACCCCAAGGCCGGTGGTTCTAGCCCCGTCCGGGTAATATGCCTGCCTCAAAGTGAGGCAAGCGGACGCCCCAGGGCCACGTCCCACTCAGCTTAGTTAACACCGCAAGGTATCCACTGAGGACCACGAAACTGTGGTTTTAAATTAAGATCGATGCAACTGTAAAATAACAGTCGTTATTTTAACCTTGAAACTTAGATAAGCCAGCAAGTTCTGAGAAGAACTATTGTTGGCTCAATGTATGGCGGCAGGGTCACGCCAGCAGGTAGCCGGCAGACAATGGCGGCACGGGGCGCGGGGCGCGCGGCGGGGGGCTGCGGGGCGCAGCGCGGGGAGCTGCGGGGCGCAGCTCGGGACCTCTGAACAAACGACCGTTCGGGACGGCCGCTCGACGCAGAGTACATACTACTCAGGATTAATTGAACTATTATATAAAAAGAAATCCAGATTTGTCTTCGGTTACAGCAGACGATAAAAAAATATAATTATAAGTCACTGCTTTTGATTTCCAATGCTCACAGGCGCGATTACGATCCTAAAAAACCGATAAACGGCAATAAAGGTAGAAAGTATCTACAAATTATACAACCTCTTTTCAAGTTACCTAATAATACAACCCCAAACCTTAGTCCAATGCCAAAAGGAAAGGGCTTGTCAGTAATGAAGAAGTGGAATAAAAACGTAGATTACGTGTATTGGAATGATCCCAACGAATTGGTTGAAAGATTAAAGTTGTTGATTGCTTCTCAAGAGGCCGGCAATACAGGTTTAGATAATGAAATAATTTCTATTATAGAAGAACTCAAAGAAAGTGGTATTATAAATTAATAAAATACTTCACAAAATATTTATAGTTCCATTCGTAACTTAATAATTAAAAGAACCACACCTGTTTCAAAACCATGAATATTGATAAATTTGGACATCACGTTTATAAAAGAATGCGGCTGCCTGAATTATATGATTTAACTAAAACTATTACAAGAACAGATAACGGTGAGTTTAATTTACATTCGCAAAGATTAAGAGGTGTGGTGATACCTATTGAAGCAGACGATGTAGTCAATAAAGAATATGTGGATCAAACAAATCGTAATTTTTATACAAAAGAAGAAATAAAAAGTTACATACATACATACATAAACTCACGCCTATTTCCCACCGGGGTAAGCAGAGACTATAGAATTCCATTTGCTTCGATCCTGACACACTTAAAAAAGAAAAGTTACTTATAAAAAGTTATATTCAACAAAACAAGAAAGAAAATATATATGAAATGCAACTAACAATAAATCGTTTAAAAGCAACTATTATTGCATATCAGACATACATACATACATAAACTCACGCCCGTAATCCCTAATGGGGTGGGCAGAGCCACAAGTAACCAAAGACAACTTGCAGCCACTGTTGATACGAAGTCCAAAGATGGATATGATGAACCTTATGCATATCAGAAGTATATAATAGATCAGAAGTTGCAAAACCTTGAAACACCTAAGTTAAATAAATCTACTCAACATGATAAAACAACAAATATTGAATGAAATTCATAGGACAGCTCGAAAAAACTTCATACGTCGCTCCGTTATTCTAAAAGGAATAGACGACTTATGGCAAGCAGATTTGATAGACTTTAAAAACATAAAACCCTATAATAAAGGGTTTAGCTTTATTTTGGTCGTGATTGACTGTTTTTCTAAATATGCTTGGGTAGTGCCACTGAAAACTAAAAATAAATTAGATGTTACAAACGCTTTTCAAGAAGTATTGGAAAAAAGTAGGAGAACCCCTTGTAATTTGCAAACTGATATGGGTACAGAGTTTTACAATGACACGTTTTCAAATTTAATGCAAAGTTTGGATATCAAACATTACTCTTCGTTTTCAATCAAAAAGGCATCAATTGTGGAGAGATTAATTAAAACTTTAAAAAATAATCTTTACAAATTATAATATTTATTTCAAAAAAAGAGATTTACAAAAGTAATCTGTTACAAAAAACTGGTTTTATGAGGTAGTTTCAGAAAATCTACATATAGACAGATAAAACAGCGGACCCTGCACTAAGCATAAGCCTGTATTGCAGGGACCCGAGAAAAACGATTAAACATTGTTTGGTTTTGTTCGGACTTATCCAGAAGCAACAGATGAAACATTTTATAGGTACAAAAGAAACTGGTATGTGCAAAAATATAATATGTATATAATATATAGTATTTATAAGTTAGCAGGAGTGTCTATGTGTGTGTGTGTGTGTGTGCGTGTGCGTGTGCGTGCGCGTGTGCGTGCGCGTGTGCGTGCGCGTGTGCGTGCGCGTGTGCGTGCGCGTGTGCGTGCGCGTGTGCGTGCGCGTGTGCGTGCGCGTGTACGTGTGCGTGTGCGTGTGCGTGTGCGTGTGCGTGTGCGTGTGTGTGTGTGTGTGTGTGTGTGTGTGTGTGTGTGTGTGTGTGTGTGAGTGTGTATTTCTGTGTGATCCCGTAATTATGAATTTGGCATAAATTCCTCCGTTTTGTCATAGTTCTGACTCAGCAACCATGTCTCAACTTCTTTTTTGGCCTCTCGGAGGGACATCGATTTAATCGGGAGTTTGTGGCAAATTTTATTATAAAGAAAGAAAGAAAGAAAGAAAGAAAGAAAATATTTATTTCCATATTGGACGCCACATTTACAAACTTACATTACAGGAAATAAAAAAAAATAGAACAAAAAAAACAAAGACAAGAAGACAAATAATACAGACATTAAATACACAATGGAGGCGCCCAAAATAAAAAAAGGATCTCCCTCAGCATAATGCCGTGACACGTGCTTAGCACGGGCCGCGGCGCTGGTATTATGGGAGACCTATCGAACGTGAGCCACGGACACACCAAACTCAATTACGTACCTACTTATATACAGTAAAGAAAACATACTATGATACTTACATAGATTATAATGCACTAGCTGGTACCCGCGACTTCGTCTGCGTACTTTTAATTTGAATATTCAATTCAATTCAATTCTTTATTCATAATAAATATTACACGTCAACAAATATTTCGATGAGTACACATTATATAGATTACTTTACAATATTTCAATATTACATCACAATAAAATCATAACAATATACAAATTACATCGCTATATTGTCGTCATCCTAATTTTATGCTATTGAGAAACTCTGTTAAGTCATAATAGGCTTTATGAACCAAATAATGTTTTAATTTATTTCCGAAGCATGCGTCGCTGGGCGCACCCCTGATATCACTGGGTATAGCGTTGTACACTTGTGGCCCAATCACATCCAAGAGCCTGCCAGTTTTGTGGCGTCTCGTCCTTCGAGTAAACAACAAGTCACCACCGCTTCGACGCAAAGGACGGTCACTATTACGCATCTGAGCTATAGTAGGGAATATACTGATATTATGTCTCATATACTTTGCAACAGTCAATATATAAATACTAGGAAAGGTAAGTATATTATATTTTATAAACAAGTCTTGGGCGGGATGATCCCAAGGTACTTTCGCAATTATGCGTAGTGCACATTTTTGTCTTCTGAATGGCAATTCGCGGTCAGCTGAGTTACCCCACATGTCAATTCCATACGTCAGTATTGAATTAAAGTATCCGTAGTATGCTTTCATCATATTCTCATCAGATAGGCTCGGTCTCAGCCTCGAGAGAGCAAAACACGCCGAAGATAGCCGTTCACACAACCAATGAATGTGTGGTGACCATGTTAATCCGGAGTCAATTATAAAGCCTAAGTACTTTACCTGGTCCACTTGTGGTACAGTCTCAGCATTGCAGACTACGTTCAAGTCATGGCCTTTTACTTTGCGTAGCTGGAAGTGCATAATGTTGGTCTTATTGACATTTAACATCATTCCATTGGCTGAAAACCACTCAGCTAATTCGCCCATGGTTTTATTTAATTTTGCCTTAAGGGCTGTATAATCATTAGCAGTGACGATTACGCACCCATCATCTGCAAACATGATAAACTCTGCGTCCGGAGAAGCAGCAGTCAAGTCGTTCACTAGCAAAAGAAAGAGATTATTTCCCATTATTGACCCTTGTGGAACAGCACACTCGCCCACACTCTCAAAGTCCGATCGAGCATCACGAACAAACGTACTTTGCATACGACCTTGGAGAAAAGCCTCAATAGTTTTGAGAAAATATCCTTCAAAACCGTATCGCCTTAGCTTTTTGAGGACCAGTGAATGATTTACGAGTTCAAAGGCGCGTGATAGGTCGCAAAATATGGCAGCTACTTGACATCCCGCCTCAAGGTGGTTTGTCACCCTAGAGAAGACATCACGTGCCGCGTCCACAGTGGAACGACCAGGTTGGTACGCATATTGCTGTTTGTTAAGATAGTTATTGTTATTTATAAATGTCATTAAACGGGTACTTAACAGTGATTCAAACACTTTGGAAATTATGGGTATCAGCGAGATTGGGCGAAAGTTCTTCATTACGTGCATTTCCCCTTGTCCCTTGTAAATTGGTTGTACCTTTATATGCTTTAAAGCGGTTGGATACGTGCCGTGATACACACATTCATTAAATAAGTAACACAACAGTGATATAAGGACGGGAGGAAAATAGTCCAGAAGGTGTGTTGTCATATAGTATACATCTGCGAATTTTTTTCTCTTTATATTTTTTATTATTTTTACAACCTCGTGCACTGTAAATTCGCTAAATTGAAAGTGACTCGGACCACAATCCAACAAATAGGATTCGAGATATTGTAAGGCCTTACTGCAAACCGGTTTTATGTTCGTATTATGATTAGCATTTAAGTAAAAACGATTAAGAAGTTGTGCGGCGAGGCGCGTGCGCTCCCGAGGGCAGTCTCCCGGCGCACGCGCAACCAGCACGTCTAGTGCACTGTGACCATCGCGGGCGCGCCCCGTCTCCGAAGCAATCAATCGCCATACCGAGCGACACATGTCCGAGCTGGTGTTTGCAATTTTGGTGTTTAAAAAGTTACGCCTAGTATGACTTAACTGAGATGTAGTCTCTAGCTTCAGTAATTGTTCAAAGAGATTTTCATTATTACAGTCAGTGGAAAGTAACTGTTTCAAAAGAAAAATTTGCATTCTCATTTCGCGTAAGTTTTCATTAATCCACGTATCCTCATGGTGTTTCATATGGTACTTTTTAAGTGGAAAGTGAGTGTCGAAACAGAACTTAATAACGTTGAATACAGATTCAAAAAAAATATTAAGGATTATATAAAAGGAACGGTATAGCATGTGATTAAAAGAGAGTAAGTAGGTATATTTAAAAAAAATAAAAAATATTTGTTTACAGTAGTTATAAAGTACCTATGTATTCCATTGAGTGGCAGAAATTACTTAGGAATATTTATCGGTCCCTTATGTCCAAGACACTTACAGGGGTCAGCGTCAGGTTGTGTACAAAAATATTTTAAAATGACCTAATTTAAAACTTTTTTGTACACAACGTTTGCTATTTTGTTATTATTTGTTAAAATGTGGAGATTGTTTGGACTCGACACTCGCGAGCAGGCCACGTATACACCACGTGCGCTCCCCCACCACAAGACAGCGCCGTTGACTGCCGCCACACTTCGGCGAATGTGCGCGACGACGAACGACGACCGACGGCAGTGGCGGCGATGCAGAGTATTCGTTAAAAGGAACTTTATCTACAAAAGCCAAATTTTTTTTAACTTGATACACCCAAAACTACTAAATATCATGTTCCTAGGTTCAGTGGTTAATATTTTGTATACAAAAAGTTTGGCTTCGTAGTTCCCGTTCCGAATCCGTTCTGTTCCGTTCGAATTTCGGAAAATCCGTTTGTTGAAAAACTCTGCACATCCTAAGAGACCTACGTACCAAGTTTCATGGTTTTATCTTCAAAAATGACGAATACCCATACAAACTTTCAACCCGTATTTCACCCCCATACTGGTAAAAATTTCAAAATGCTTGAACAAACGATTTTTTGTTTGTTATTTAGTGCCTAAACACAAAATTTAATATTTTTATCTTGAAAAATGACGAACCTCATAAAAAATTTCAACACCTATTTCATCCCCTCAAAGATCGAATTTTCAAAAACGCTTTAACAAATTGTTTTTTTATTTCTTATCAAGTTCCTAAATATAAAGTTTCGTGGTTTTATCCCCAAAAATGACGAACTCCCATACAAACTTTCAACCCTCATTTCACCCCCTCACTGGTCGAAATTTCAGCAACGCTAGAACAAATGTTTAATTATTTTTTATCAAGTGCTTAAATATAAAGTTTCATAGATTTATATTTTAAAATTAAAATATCCCATACAAACTTTCAACCCCTATTTCAATCTCTTCGTCCCTTCTTTTCGCAATAAAAGGTATCCTATTTTCTTTCTCAGGGTCTAAAGATTGTCTGTGCCAAATTTAATCAAAATCGGTTGAGAGGTTTAAGCGGGAAAGCGTAACAGACAGACAGAGTTACTTTCGCATTTATAATATTAGTAAGGATTATTTTCCCTCGTTAAATAGTAAACAAACTAAGTGTAGGTGTTATAATTTCGTTGACGAACTGATTACCTATCCGTTTCTTTGTCTAAAATGAGTATTACCTTATTACTATGATTGATTACTGGGCTTAAAGTTCGTATAAATGTCTATCGAATTACCTCCTCAAGTTTAAAGCGTAGCTAGTCATGTAGTACTATATTAATTATGAGGTGTAAGTAATTAGATTTTATCTGTATGTAATGTAACAGTCAGTTGAATAAAAAAACTTATACAAATCAGATCAATTAATTGGCGTAATGTGATTCTAGAAAGAGTTTTAATGTTAATAGATAGCTAGCTATAGCTATGTGTAGGTTCCTGTAGGAATGAGATATAACTGTTTAATAAAGACAGTTGCATCAAAATTTTATCATAAATTCCCTAAATTATGGCGCCTACCTACCCTCTAAGTTAGAAAAGTGATCAAATACTAACTTGAAGTCACTCAGTTTAAAAAAAAACATCGAAATCATTCCAGTAGCTATGGCGTCATGCGCTTCTTGACACGATCACGAAATCTAGATTTCCGCGGGAATGAGGTATTTTCCCGCCATAAAAAGTAGCCTGTGTCCGTGCCTAAGATCCTATCTTTAAACTAACCAAGTCTTATAAAATTCCGTTCAGACGTTAAGGCGTGAATGAGGCAAAATTTTAAAACAAACAATTAAAAATCACTAACCTAATTAGTTTTCTGTCTACTGCCTACGCCTTAAGTACGATAGCATAAATATTAATAGGCCATATCCTTTTCTAGATTACTATCTATCAGCTAACTAAATTTCATCAAAATCCGTTGAGCCGTTTAGGCATAGACAAAACTCCCAGCAAAAACCATAAAAAAAATCACTAACTCAATTCAGTTTTCTGCCTACTTCCTACCCCCTAAGTACGATGACGTGATCAATTTGATCGTACAACCGTTTTTAGATAACCAACAATTACCTTACTAAATTTCATTAAAATCCGTTCAGCCGTTTAGACGTGAAAGAGCAAAAGTCCCAACAAAAACGACTACAAATCACTAAATCAATTTAGTTATCTGCCAACTGCCTACCCCCTAAGAACGATGGCGTGATTATTTATAGCCTATGACCATTTCTAGGTTATCATCTATCACCATACCAAATGACAATGGGCACTTTTGTATGAAACTTGATCCAAGAACCTCCACTGATGAGACTTATATGTAATGAAAGCTTATGCTTTCCCTATGATTCTGGCAAAGTTCTATCAGATTCTGTCCCGGGGTTCTTTTTTTACGGCCATGTTTGTCCTGGCTAAAAATGTGATAAAATACAGTGGGAGCTAAAATCGACTCAAGATTTCTTGCTGGATAACTAAGTCTACATAAATAATTATGTATCATATTGTGTATCATTTTAAAGAGGATCTTTTCCAGAATCCGAAACATAAAAAAAAACAAAAAAAATCTTTTTGTAAGCGAATTATAGTCAATTTATATCTGCAGCGCCATTGTTTCTCGGTAGCTAAGTTCAAGTTTCATGCCTTTTACCCCTTCCAAAAGTATCTTACCGATTTTTTTTATATTGCTTCCGGAATTTGATCTGAGTGATAATAATAAGAAAAATAAATAAACACCTCTCCGATAGAGACCGCCTAAGCTATTGCCTATTGCAAGAAATCGTCATCATTAGCAAGTCTTTACGGTATTGCATATAAGCTTATCAGCAACTTGGAACTTGGTCCAAGAACCTCCACTGGTGAGACTTGCATGTAATGATAGCTTATACTTGTCCTATGATTCTGGCAAAGTTCTATCAAACTCTGTCCTAGGGTTTTTTACGGCCATGTTTGTCCTGAGTGTACAGTAGTGGACTGCAAAATCACCTCAGGATTTGTTGTCGAAAAACTATTTAACTAAGTCTATATACATAATTATATATCATAATGTATATCAATTTTAAAGGGGAAGGTTATCAGAATCAGAAACACAAATAAAAAAAATGCATTAAGTATGTAAACGACTTTTAGCCAACTCACGTCCGTAGCACCATTTTTCTCAGCAGCTACGTACGAGTTTCGCGCCTTCCAACCTTTCCAAAGGAGCCCAATCATTTTTTCCTTCTTCTGATATTGCATTCTTAACCTGACAAGTGACAACAAAGAAAAAAAAAATAAGAAGAAATAAAATAGATACCATTCCGATAGAGGCCGCGTAAGCTATGGACCTATTGCAAGATAACGTACTCAAAGGCTAGTCATTATAATCCAACAGACGTAACATGATTAGAATGCGGCGGGACGGAAATGTAGTACATCGCCTTATGCGAAAGAGACGAAATATGTGTCTCTTTAACACTAACAGTATACAGCTTAGTACGAGAGAAACAAGAAATAAGTCATTCTAATCAAGATGCAATATAATGACTCTATTGTATACAAAAGAAACACATTTATTAAACAAGTTCAGGCAATAACTGGTGCAAAAGGCGGCTTTATTGCCAAGGTAGCAATTACTACCAGGCAACCTTACGTTTACGTACGATACGTTTGTTGTACCATTCGGCATTGTTTATAAGACAAGATATAAGCCTGGATTAATAAAACAAGATTGTGGTGAAAGAAAACATGCTACATTTGCGTCCTCCCGCATTCTAATCATGTTACGTCTGTTGGATTATAATGACTAGCCTTTAAGTACGTTATCTTGCAATAGGTCCATAGCTTACGCGGCCTCTATCGGAATGGTATCTATTTTATTTCTTGTTGTTGTCACTTAGTCTTGTCAGGTTAAGAATGCAATATCAGAAGAAGGAAAAAATGATTGGGCTTCTTTGGAAAGGTTGGAAGGCGCGAAACTCGTACGTAGCTGCTGAGAAAAATGGTGCTACGGACGTGAGTTGGCTAAAAGTCGTTTACATACTTAATGCATTTTTTTTATTTGTGTTTCTGATTCTGATAACCTTCCCCTTTAAAATTGATATACATTATGATATATAATTATGTATATAGACTTAGTTAAATAGTTTTTCGACAACAAATCCTGAGGTGATTTTGCAGTCCACTACTGTACACTCAGGACAAACATGGCCGTAAAAAAACCCTAGGACAGAGTTTGATAGAACTTTGCCAGAATCATAGAACAAGTATAAGCTATCATTACATGCAAGTCTCACCAGTGGAGATTCTTGGACCAAGTTCCAAGTTGCTGATAAGCTTATAATATGCAATACCGTAATGACTTGCTAATGATGACGATTTCTTGCAATAGGCAATAGCTTAGGCGGTCTCTATTGGAGAGGTGTCTATTTATTTTTCTTGTTATTATCACTCAGATCAAATTCCGGAAGCAATATAAAAAAAATCGGTAAGATACTTTTGGAAGAGGTAAAAGGCATGAAACTTGAACTTAGCTACCGAGAAACAATGGCGCTGCAGATGCAAATTGACTATAATTCGCTTACATAAAGACTTTTTGTTTTTTTTTTTATGTTTCGGATTCTGGAAAAGATCCTCTTTAAAATGATATACAATATGATACATAATTATTTATGTAGACTTAGTTATCCAGCAAGAAATCTTGAGTCGATTTTAGCTCCCACTGTATTTTGTCACATTTTTAGCCAGGACAAACATGGCCGTAAAAAAAGAACCCCGGGACAGAATCTGATAGAACTTTGCCAGAATCATAGGGAAAGCATAAGCTTTCATTACATATAAGTCTCATCAGTGGAGGTTCTTGGACCAGATTCGCCCATTCTCCTTTCATTTTACTTTAGTGGAGTCATCAATGTCGGATCACAGGCAAATACATCTCATAGTCAAAAAATATAAACCTCCCCCGAAGCAACGCGTTAGTTATAAGGCCCTTGACTACGACAAGTTATATAAAGCTACTGAAACTGCTCTAACTGATCTGAGCATGGATTTTTCACAACTAGAAAATATTATTATAGCTAATCTGGAAAAGAGCAGAACACTTAAGACCAAAATCCTAAACCTGCCACAAGAAGATTGGATAGACAAAGATGTTATAAACGGAATCAACAAAAGAAATGAACTATTTGCCCAGTGGAAATCAAATCCGGAAAATACTACTTTACTAGATGCCTTTAAAAAGGAGAGAGAAAACGCAGCGAAGTTAATTAAGACTAGGAAGGACTCTTATTACTACAACAGATTTATGAAATATATTAAGAAACCAAAGAAGATATGGGATCAGGTAAACTACCTGGCTAAAAACAAAATCAGGTCAAATAGTACTCCACAGCTAGTATCTCAATCAGAAATCCTTGCTGATCCTAATATGATTTGCAATGCATTTAATGATTACTTTGCATCCATTGGAGCAGTCCTAGCTGAAAATATACCACAACACTTTCACGATACTCATATCAATACCATCTTTCTTTTATAACACGCCACGCGGACGGAGTCGCGGGCAAAAGCTAGTTGTAAATAAGAAAGTAAATTGTATAATGATTAAATAAGTTACATTATGAACTTTATTCAATGAGAACCTACTTTTATATTAAGCATTACGTTTGTCATGTGGTAAAGAACCCATCAGTTGTTGAGACACATTCTTTTCTAATTTCCAACATACAATACACTTGTGTATGACTTTTTTGCCTTCCCTTAGTAAACCACGGTCATCAATGAATGGATACAAGGCCTTAATATTACTCTTTACGGTATTATTACATTTTAAAGAATATAATTCGTTTTTCATAAACCTTTGTTGCTTCTCTTCCCGGGCATGTCGTAAAAACCGACAGAGGGATTGTGTCCTCTAACATGATGGACTAATGTTATGGGCGATAGGCTGATCCCTTATCACCATAAGGTTCATCATATCCATCTTTGGACTTCGTATCAACAGTGGCTGCAAGTTGTCTTTGTTTACTTGTGGCTCTGCCCACCCCATTAGGGATTACGGGCGTGAGTTTATGTATGTATATATGTTGTTGTTCATATCTTAATATAAAACTTAATGAGGTATTTAATTCAGAGCTAGATATGAAATTATGTTTTATTTTATCAGTTTTTGTGCGTGTGTTACTACAGAAACGTAAAATGTAAGCAAGAACCCTTTGCATTCTATTTATATCTGAATATTTATCAAGAAAATCAAGGTTTATGTCTGCCTTATCAGAGAGAGTACAAACCATTGCACTAGAGAACTCAGAGCTCCTTCTCACCTCTGGTAGACCGTCGGCCGTGTACTGCTCTTGTTGGGGAGCAACTTACTTACTGTCATGGAGGAATAAAGGTGCTGTCCACCACAACTGGTTGCTCTCGAGCTCATGGGGTAGGACGCCTCGGCTCAAGCAGTCGGCAGGATTCTCGTGCGTGTTTACATATGCCCATGTATACTTACTGGTGAGCTGGGAGATCTCCTTTACCCTGTTTGCTACATAAGTATTTAATTTAGCAGCATTAGTCTGTATCCAAGCCAGAACGATCTGTGAGTCGGAGTATAATACAACATTGTTAATGGTCTTTTTTAATGAGAGTATCATGCACTCTGGTGATAAGCTTCGCAAGCAGCAGTGCGGCATTGAGCTCCAGTCGCGGCACGGTGAGACTCTGTTTGATGGGGTTGACGCGAGACTTCGAACAGAGTAAAGAAACATTCACATTACCTGTTGAGTCAACCACACGCAGGTACACACAGCAGCCGTAAGCAGCGGAACTCGAAGCATCGGCGAAACCTATCTGTTAAGTAATCAATTATCAGTTAGCACTTTAAATCTCCCGCTCTTCCTATATCCATTCCCATACATCCATTCATTCGTCCCAACGACCCATATTTCGCTCTCTTCAAAAGCGGTCGTCAAGTGTGCATACGGACATCATAACATATTGTGTTAAAAAATCATAAAAACTACCTATGTGACCATCTCCAGCTTCTAAACTTCACCGTGACCAAGTAATAAGGGGCGCCCCTCAGGAACAGCATTCCAGCCAAGACAAGTTCAGAGCCTCATCACACGTGAGTCCGTTTCCCTTTTCCATCTTTTAAAGTGCTCACAACCTGACAAGGCAACCCTTTTGGATTTACAGTCGTGAACTATCGAAATCATTAACATTTTCTGGTCGCATCGAGCCGGATATTCTAAATTTGCACCGTTTTGCCTTGTTTGGGAAAGTTGCGGCGTAGTTCGGCGTCCATTTTGTTCACAAAAACCAAGTAGCAAATTGTATATATTTATCATTTATAGTGTGTAAATCATACAAAACATATCATTTCATAGCATACTTTTGTGTTTTCTATCATATGTCCTAGTTTTTTCACACACACTTTATCATTTTATACATCAATCAGTAAGTACTTTCTTACATTCCAGAAAGTACCTACTACCTACTCAGTTTGTTCGTGCGCATTTGTGGGTGGTTATTTTCAAATTCATTTAGTGTCCTAACGTAAACATATATACATTAGGTAATATCATTTCAATATCAATCAAAGTGCTTAGTGAGTAACATAAGAATACTTAACTACATCAAACGTTGTTTTAAGTGAATACGACACGAGTATAGTTCATCGTAAAATTCATCATCTTTTTGTTTGTAACATATAGCAAACAAGTAAACAATCATCAACTATCATCATAAATAATATTATAAAACATTTTTATCATTTCATTTTCGAGCGTTTATGTGAGAACAAAAACATAAATAATTCTATCATTTAATCATTGTTTTATTATAAACCGGTCGTGGTTTTTATCAAGTTTGGTTTCATTAAAATAGCAAAATCTCACTTTTATAAAATAAATTAACATTGTTTTCTATCAGTAGAAAACTGGTCCTTCGAATTCAAAATAGAGCGCGTCAAGAATCGACCCCTTTGGCGGTATCATTCGTTCAAATCATTCGTTCATTTGCCGAGTTTTTGACGTTTCAGTACAACGAATCGAGAGTTTCAAAACAAAATACTGTGTTTTTTAGAACTTTTGTCGAGTTTTAAAGTATTTTAAACTTTTATTCATTTAAATCAGTGTGTGTTCTGTTCGGGTTTGTGTGTCCATAGTGAGATAAACTCGAAATATTCGTGTAAACAAGGTGTAAACAGTGAAAATGAGTGCAGTAATGATCACACATTATACATCAAAGCGAAATATCGCTTACAAACGATTATCGGATGCTGTTGCCCTCGCTCGAAGGTGTAAGAGTGATGTAAGTTTTTTACCACGTCTAGAAGTATGGGGTTCTCGCTTAGATACATATATGGAGACTTTTAATGAAAGTCATATCAATCTTGTAGTTGCCTTAACAGAGTCTAATGCTGCACCAGAGAATATCAAAGAGCAGGAGAAGTATCAAGTGCTGGAAATAATGAAAAAGCATTTACATAAAAAAGAACAGAGTGATATTAAACCTTCTATTGACACTTCAAAGCACCAGAACTTGAAACTTCCTCCCATGAAATTGCCAACGTTTTTGGGACAGCTAAAAGATTTTCCAGGATTTATTGACTTATATAACACACTGGTGCATCATCGGAAAGACTTATCAAATGTAGAAAAGTTTCAATATTTAATAACTTCTTTATCAGGAGAACCAATTAACATTATTCGAGCTTTTCCTATATCTGAAGCAAATTATCAACATGCCTATGATGCTTTGGTGGATAGGTATAGTAATAAAAGATATTTAGCATTTATGTGCTGGGAACAAATTACAAATCTTAAATCTGTGACTGTGGGATCTGCTGAAAGCTTGCGGAATCTGTTGGACACATACAATGAAAACCTGTCAATGCTTGATTCATTAGGTTTACCTACCAGCAACTGGGACTTTGTGTTGTTCCATTCCCTACTGACCAAACTTGATAAAGCATCTCGGGAAGCATTTGAATTGGATTGTAAGGTCGGTGATTTCCCTAGTTTCCAACAATTAAAATCATTTTTAAAAGAAAGATGTGAGGCTTTGGAACGCTCTTCGTTATCATCAAACATTCAAACATTCAAACATCAAACATGCAATCTGTGAGGAATGTTCAAAAGTCTTCTCATCAATCAAATCAATCAAAACCTACCATGCTTCTAGCTCAGACATCACATGCACATGCGTTTTATGTAAGGACATACATGCCCTTTATATGTGCCAACAATTTTTAAACAAGACACCTCAAGAGCGGAATGAGGTTGTTAAACAAAACAGATTATGTTTCAACTGTTTACGCAGTAACCACAACACATCAAAGTGTATTTCACAATTTAAATGCAAGACTTGTAATCAACGGCATAACAGCTTGCTACATTTTCCTGTCAAACAAAATCAAAAGACTGCTTCGAATCAGCAATCAGCACCTTCACCACCATCTTCGGAAAATGTTATCACTCCAGTAACATCCTTATCAAACATTTCTAACAGTTCAGATTCATCATTTGTGTTGCTTGCCACAGCAGAGGTCGAAGTGAAAGATGGATTTGGTGCATATCAGAGAGTTCGAGTTCTTCTGGACCCGGGTAGTCAAAGCCATATCATTACCAACAGCTGTGCTCGACGTTTAGGTTTGACTAATTACAAGACTAACACTCCCATGTCGGGTATAGGTGAGGCTCCAGCGCAGTCCAGTGGTAGGGTGTTCCTCGAGATCCGTCCAATTGGTAAATCTGAGCCTTCCTTTGTGACCGAAGCATTGACCTTGGACAAGATTTGTGGTAACATGCCCACCCATCATGTAAATCAAAACAATTTTAAACATCTAGTAAATCTGAAATTGGCTGATGAGCGTTATCATCAGTCTCGAGCAGTGGATATTTTGATGGGGGGAGAACTGTTTCCACAAATTTTGTTGCCGGGGAAAGTGGAGGGTGAAAATCAAGGTGCTACCGCTATCAATACAATTTTCGGGTATGTCCTTATGGGACGTACACCAACATCATCAAGTCTCTCTCTCCATTCCTACTCCTCTATCAGTAAATCATGAATCAATTGACGCGAATCTCGATGTCGCAGTTCAAAAGTTGTGGGAAATGGATAACATCTCATTTGAATCGAAGTGTCAATCAGCAGATGACATTCGGTGTGAACAAATCTATCAATCAACTACTCGTCGTGATAGCGAAGGACGTTACGTTGTTCAGTTACCTTTTCGCGATCCATTACCAGTTTTTGAAGATTCGTATTCTAATGCGTATCGTCGTTTTTAACAAATTGAAAAGAAATTAATTCAAAGTTTAGCATTTCAAAAACAATACAATGAACATATTTTGGAATACCTGTCGAGTAGTCAAATGGAAGTAGTGCCGCCGGAAGAGTGCCGATCTCCTAAAGCATATTATATTCCACATTTTGCGGTAGTGAAACCCGGGCAGCTTCGCGTGGTTTACGACGCTTCTGCAAAGGATAAAGTAGGCATTTCCTTGAATGACACTCTTTTGACGGGACCAAAACTTCAAGCAGAGATAACAGATATATTGTGGCGTTTTCGTCTTCATAACATTGTGTTCACGACGGACATTCGACAGATGTATCGTCGCATCATAGTAACAGATAAGCATCGTGATTACCAACGCATTCTTTTCAGGAGTAACCCTGATAAACCCGTTCAGGAATATCGTCTTAACCGTGTCACCTTCGGTGTTTCATCAGCGCCATTCTTGGCCATTCGCACGATTCAACAATTAGCTCAAGATGAAGAGGAGTCATTTCCAGTTGCTGCGCAAATTTTGCGTCAAGATCTCTACGTCGATGACGTCGTTACAGGATGTAGTACCTTAGAGCAGGCTTTAGAACGTCAACAGCAACTTATAGGCATAATGGGTTCTGGAGGATTTGATGTATTCGTAAATGGTCCAGCAATCATCCCGCTGTGCTGCAAAGCATTCCTGAAAATCATAGGGCGGTTCCAGGTGTTACTTTTAATAGTGACAGCAATTTTGTGAAGGTGCTAGGTTTAGCCTGGAATTCACAAAATGACACTTTCGAATATCAAGTAAATCAAATCAAAAGAGATTGTACTAAGCGTACCATGTTGTCAGAGTTGGCGCGTATCTACGATCCCATCGGGCTTCTTACTCCATTAACATTTATAGCTAAACATTTAATCCAGCGATTGTGGTTGTTGGGAACATCATGGGATGAAGCCGTTCCCGGTGAGATTCATCAAATATGGATGAAGTATACAGAGCAGTTACCTCATTTATCGCAGCTTCGAATTCCTAGGCGTATAACTAAAAATGACACAGTTACTTACCAACTCCATGGGTTCTCGGATGCAAGCGAAGCGGGGTACGCCGGTGTAGTGTATCTTCGGTCCACTGACGAGCGAAATCAACATCACGTGGCCCTCGTAGGGGCAAGATCAAGAGTAGCTCCAACCAAACGTAGAACGCTGCCTCGCCTTGAGCTTTGTGGTGCGACTTTGCTCGCAGAACTTATGATGCATATCAAAAACCTGTATGCAGATATGATCACCATCGAAGGTGTATGGGCTTGGTGTGATTCCACGATAGTGTTGTCTTGGATCAACTCAAATTCAACAGATTATAAAGCCTTCGTTGGCAATCGTATATCAATCATTCAAAGAAAGATTCCGGATGCTAAGTGGATGCATGTCTCCGGTAAGCAAAATCACGCAGATTGCGCAAGTCGCGGGCTAACTCCAGATGAGTTAATTAATCATAATTCATGGTGGACAGGTCCTGAGTGGCTGTCTCACGATCAGCATCATTGGCCTATTGAGCCTGATACAACCAAATCACCTCCAATCGATCCTGAAATATCATGTGAAATGCGTGCGTGTGTTTTGACCAGTACTCTGCCAGTAATCAAACATCCGTTCGATCGTCTTATCGAAAAATATTCTTCTTTAAGAAAAATTCAGCGCATCCTCGCTTACTGTAAGCGTTTTGTTCAATGTCTGCGTAAAGACAAGCATATAGGTCATTTTACTGAACCAGAATTACACGACGCTCTGTTACTATTAGTAAAACATGTGCAACAATCATCATTTAAAGCCGAAATTGATCGCCTTCGTTCAAATCGAACATTATCAAAATCAATCAGAAAACTCAATCCCTTTTTGGACGAGGAAGATGTCTTTCGTGTGGGGGGAAGGCTTTCCAGATCAGACTTGAATTTCGAAACCAAACATCCAGCCTTGCTTCCTCGAAAACATCGTTTAACTGATTTAATCATTCAGTGTGTGCATAATGAGAATCTGCATCCAGGTTTACAAACTATGCAGTATCTTCTTCTCCAGAACTTTTGGATATTATCATCTCGACGAGCCATTAATCAGGTTTTATCAAACTGTCATCGTTGCTTCAGAATGAAGCCTATTCCATATCAACCAAAAATGGCGGACTTACCTCGTTCGCGTATCACTCAAATGAAGGCTTTCCAGGCGGTGGGCTGCGACTATGCTGGTCCATTTAACATTACTTTTCAGAGACATCGTGGTGCACGGACAACAAAATCATATCTGTGTCTATTCGTGTGTTTTGCTACCAAAGCACTGCACTTAGAGTTGGCATCTGATTTGTCAACCGAAGCATTTTTAGCGGCCCTACGACGATTCATAGGTCGACGTGGTCGGTGTAACATCATTCACAGCGACTGTGGCACCAATTTCAAAGGCGCACAGTCACAGTTAGCAAACATCATGCGAACGGCTTGTGAGACTGAGCGTATCGAGTTCAAGTTCAATCCACCTGGAGCTCCTCACTTTGGAGGACTTTGGGAGGCGGGTGTGAAGTCTGTGAAGACTCACCTCTACCGAGTTATTGGTGCACAAATCCTGACATATGAGGAATTGAATACGCTGTTGGTGCAGGTAGAATCCATTTTAAACTCGCGACCTCTATGCCCGCTTAGCTCAGACCCTAACGATTTTTCAGTACTCACACCGGGTCATTTTTTGACATTAGCACCACTGACCACAGTGCCTACGCCTGACTACACAAACACAAGCATAAATAGACTTACACGTTGGCAGTTATTGCAGCGCATGCACCAAGACTTTTGGTCTCGGTGGCATTCAGAATATTTAACTAACTTATCGCAACGTTTGAAGTGGACCAAATCATTTGGAGATGTTAAAGTCGATCAACCAGTAATAATCAAAGATGAATGTACTCACCCACTTCGTTGGCGTTTCGGTAGAATTATCAAACTTTACCTAGGACGAGATGGTGTGCCTCGTTCAGCTACTGTCAAAACTGCACAAGGGAACTTAGATAGACCTCTTGTGAAGCTTTGCCCTATTCCTCTTACTGATTAGTTATTTTAAACAAAATTATAACATTTATCATCATGTGTATGTATAATGTATATCATATATCTAATTTTAACAGTTTATCATAATATTTATTTCATGTGTCCTAACTTCAATCATTATGCAACTTTTATAACATGTTATCAATATTGTATGCTATTGGTTTGAGTGAACATTTTCAAAATTTTGTTTTCTGGCTCTTAATTTCGCCAGCGGGGGGGAGAATGTTAAGTAATCAATTATCAGTTAGCACTTTAAATCTCCCGCTCTTCCTATATCCATTCCCATACATCCATTCATTCGTCCCAACGACCCATTTTTCGCTCTCTTCAAAAGCGGTCGTCAAGTGTGCGTACGGACATCATAACATATTGTGTTAAAAAATCATTAAAACTACCTAAGTGACCATCTCCAGCTTCTAAACTTCACCGTGACCAAGTAATAAGGGGCGCCCCTCAGGAACAGCATTCCAGCCAAGACAAGTTCAGAGCCTCATCACACGTGAGTCCGTTTCCCTTTTCCATCTTTTAAAGTGCTCACAACCTGACAAGGCAACCCTTTTGGATTTACAGTCGTGAACTATCGAAATTATTAACACTATCAGTTGCAGACATGTTGCATTTTGTAAGCAGACATAACGATTGAAACTCATGGGAGCCATAATTGAAAGACTTTTATAAAACTCACGCCATTGCTTTCTTAAATCATCGTTAAGTATGGAGTCCCATTCAAGACGTGCTTCCCAAAGCTTTTGCATAATGACCTTAGCACTTACAACGAGCGGGCCCGCCAAGCCTAGCGGATCAAAGAACTTACTTATAAAACTGAGTACTTCCCGCTTAGTGTCAGGTATGTTAGTGCCTGTATTAGGCGCAGAAAGGGTTAGTGTATCAGACTTAATGTCATAATTAACACCTAACGTTTTATATATCGTGGCCATATCATAGAATTGATCATTTCATGAAATGATCGACCATTTCATGAAATGGTCGTATTTCATGAAATAGAACAACATTCGTTGGCCACATCATGATGTGGTTTGGCCAGATCAATGAACACAAAACGTTTAACGATATGACCAACTAAATGCATGATTACTTCATGATATGGCCAAACGTTAGCGATCATATCGTAAAATAGTAACATTATTCACCGGTAGTGGCGCTGGTGTCGCTTTGTTTATGTTTTGCATAATGGCGGCGGACAATAATTATTCTTGTGTGAACGCGAATAATACGAATAATAATGAGCAAATACAAGATAAAAGTGCATTGAAGCAATGTTTTGACACTAAGGTGAAAAGAAAAACTCGTATTAACAGTAGACAGCAACTTTATTTTTATTTTTAGGTTATATGGCAAATAATGAAGGTCGAGTGACCACGCTACGTAAATCAATGGTCTATTATTGGATTTCAAAATATGATATAATTAAACCTGCGAATGAAGAGATATTAATTTAAAAAAAGAAAAATATAGACGATCCTACTGTCCGTAAAGTTTCTTTTTTTGACGTGACTTATTGTAGATATGCCGCAGATGGCATTAACTACTTGAAACAGGATTCTATTAAAACGCATAAATGTTTTTTGTCATAATTTAAATTATCATAATCCTTTTTTTTATAATTTTTACAAGGCATAACAGTAGGTTAGGGTGCGGCGGGGGTGGCCCTTGGGCCACCCCTACGCCGCCAGTATGTTTATCTTACACACGAAAAGTATACTGAATGATGACCAATGGCATGAAATAGTGTCAAAAAATATGACGACGACTTCAAAGCGAGATGCAGTTACGGCGTATATGTCAACTACATCAACACTCCGTTAATCGAAAATGACTTTTTAATTTTTAATTGACTTTTAAACATTTTTGTACTTTGTACTAGAGTAATACATTATTTCCTACCTTATTTCGCGTTTTTATTATACCACTTATCATGGACACCCTACATTAATGATATGGCCAAACGTGGATGGAAATATCATTAAACGCTGACGTTTAAACGATATGGTCAGTTGAAGTTGGCCATTTCATGAAATACGACCATTTCATGAAATGGTCGATCATTTCATGAAATGGTCAATTCTATGATCTGGCCACGACATATACATAAATTAGTTTTTTCTAAGTCAATAGAGTCGAAATACTGTTTGTCTGTCGGTATATCGTGCAAAGCCTCAACTCTATTAGAAGAACACTTATGTAGCTGGAAGCCTCCCAGGTCCAGAAGCTTGCAAAGTTGCTCTTTCGACTCTATCAATGCATCTAAGGAATCATTGGTAGCTAAAATGTCATCTACATAAGTTTGATTCTTTAGAATGGATGATGCTAATGGAAAATCCTCTGCATATCGATTAGCTAATTCTATCAAGCAACGAGTGGCTAAATACGACGAGCTTTTTAGCCCATACGTAACGGTATTTAGCTGAATACATTCAACATTGTTGTCTGGCGAATCACGCCAGAGAATGTTTTGCAATGGGCGATACTTTTCATTAAGACTAACTGCCCTAAACATGTGTTTGATATCAGTGACAAATACATATTGTTCGAATCGAAATAGAATTAAAATGTCGAACAATTCTTTCTGTACTACAGGACCATTTTTTCATTGAAGCGTCAAATACAGCCCTGCATTTAGTACTTTTCTTATCCATTCTTACTACAGGATGGTGGGGCAAAAAATAAACTGGATCTGAATTTAAATCATATTGTGCAATGTCAATTTTAGATCCATGTCCCAACTCTAAATAAATATTCATGAATGAAATCTTTATATAATTTCAATAAAACTGGATCTTTATGCAGCCTATTTTCCAAATTATGAAGTCTCTTTAATGCAAGGTACAAGGAATCTCCCAGAGTATCATTGACAGAGTCGAGAGGCAACTTTGATGGTAAGGCAACTTCAAATTGGTTGTTAGTTAATTGTACATTCTCTTGAAACATTTGCTCACATGCTTCGTGCTCTGATACTTTTTCTGTGAATACCTGAGGCACATCTTCAGTTTTCCAGAATAGTGACATAGTGTCGTTAAGATCAGAATCACACGTAGTACAAAACAATGATATCACCTTCTTGTTTGACTTTGAGGGGCGAGCAGGAAGGCTGGGGAGGTTACCCGCTATGACATGGCCAAACTGAGTGCTGAGTAGTGTTGGTGTAGGTGCAGACTGTGACGCATTAGGTGCTGAAGGTGCAGGCGACTGGATGGAGACAGGCTCGTGTTGCAGTAACACCTGGAAAAATATGTCAGCTCCTATTAATATATGTATGTTACTCGGCTCATGAAAGTCTTTGTCAGCAAGGACAACATCAAGGGGCAATATAAAATTGCTCATATCAACCTTCTGCTGGGGCAACTTGGTTGTGATCCTGCCTAGAATGTAACAAGACACTTGTATATTAAAGTTTCGTACAAGAGAATGTATTTGAAGTGGCACATACTGATTTACATTACTGACAGTATTGCCAATACCTATAACACCTGACTTCTGTGTTTTTGTTTGTAACTGCAGTAATTGAACAAGCTCAGCAGTTACAAATGATACTTGGGCACCGCTGTCAAGAAGTGCTTTGACGTGCACTTCTGTACCATCTTGTGCATAGAGCTTTACCCTAGCTGTAGGTAGGAGTACCTGTGTAGAAGAATTTGACAGCAGAGTAACTGGAGTAGGTGCTTTGTCCTCATGCAGTAGTGTGTTGTGCTTCTACTTGCAGATGGAGCACTTGAAGAAGTAACGGCATGGTCTCTTTGGATGACAGGTTCTTACCTGTCAGATCTTGCATATATTATGTTTTTTTGTGAATGTGTGTCTGTCTGTAACATTCAGAAGTTTAAATTGGGCACAAGTAAATAATTTATGTGCAGACTTACAGAGTAAGCATGATGGTTGCGGCTTGGTCATCACGGGGTCTGCAGCTGGACGCTGGTCCTTCACAGCTGGAGGCTGATCCTTCACAGCTGGAGGTTGGCTCTTCACTGCTGCAGCTACTATCCTCGCCGGCGCTGTCTGCTTCTCATGGAATGAAGAAGGCCGCTCTGAGTTCTCAAGTGCTAATGCACGTTTCCCTAGAAAGGTTATGAGACATTGAACGGTTGGTGTATCGACACTCCGCACCAATTGAAACTCCCTATTACATAGGAAATCTAGTTTCCGCAGTAACACACACAAAATGATTGGGTCCCACTCTTGTACATTACAATTTAATTTTTTTAAAGCAGCTAACTGTTTTTTTACATTTTTTTTTTTTTTTGACGTGACTTATTGTAGATTTGCCGCAGATGGCATTAACTACTTGGCCGGACAAATGGGGAGCGCTGAAGGCTCTCACCCGGTACAACCTTTAACCCACTTGCTCCTACTGTGTCGTATACGATACAGTAACTAAATAAAAATAATAAAAAAATATGAGGGTATTTACAAAAAAACTTGACTTAGCGATTTGCTTACCAGACCATTGTTAGTCATTACAAAGTAATAAACGTGGCCTGCAGTTTATTTCTTTTGTGTAATATATTATTCAAATTAGTGATTTTAGAAATGAATAAAACAAGGAAAGTTTACATTGTGATATTACTATTCTATTTATCTGAATGACAAAGTTACCGATTATTGGGTTTAGAAACACTTCAAAATTACAAAAAGAAAGGTTATGTTCGTTTATTTTCTTAGAATATTTTGCATTTGTTTCCACCGTTCCGTAAAAGAGACGGTAGGACAATGTGCTACTGTGGAGTGGTGCTTATATATTTGTTTTGTTTTTATTTTAGGAAGTATAAAAAACCGCTGACTTTGAACGATATTATAGTAGAATTGGAGCAAAACGATGAGGAGGAAGTTCCTGATTCCATCATCATCATGCCACCTGAAAATTGCAATGCTGAAGTTACTGACGAAGATTCTGGCGATGAAGACGTAGTTTTACTTCAAAATCTTCCCGGGTGGCAACTCCGAGCACCTGCTGAAATTCAGCGTGAGGACTCCTCCGATTATAGTGATAATGACGATTTGCCTTTGTCAGAACTTGCCAAAAGACAACGCGCCGAACCAATTCCATCTCTTCAAATTTTGGGTAGGAGCAACTCGTCTCGGTTACGTTATCTGGTTCCAGGCATATCAAGGACAGAAAGGAAATGTTGAAAATAAATACATATAAAAGTTTAGGGTGGGTGCTAGTGTGGTATTGCAGTATGCGGACGAGCTGACGAAAATTGACTCAGAAGTTCCTTTTCATCTTTTTTTTGACAATTTCTTCACGTCCATACCACTTCTTGATGAACTTCGACAGCGTGGTCTAAAAGCTACAGGAACAGTTCGAGAGAATAGGTTGTCTAAATGTCCTTTGCCCCCAAACAAGGTGTTGCAAAAAACTGAGCGTGGTACATATAAATATAAATCCACAAGAGCTGAAAACATTGTAGTGTGCAAATGGAATGATAACAGTGTTGTCACTGTAGCCTCAAATGCGGTAAAAGTATTGCCTGTCAATAAAGTGAAACGCTTTTCTCAGCAACAAAAAAAGTACATATCAGTAGACCAACCAGCTCTAATAAAGGCTTATAATGAAAATATGGGCGGTGTTGACCGTTCAGATCAGAACATCGGGCTGTACAGAACTAGTATTCGTGGAAAAAAATGGTACTTTTCGCTTATCAGTCACTGTCTGGGCATGGCTACACATAACGCTTGGCAGTTATACAAGCAAAATGGAGGAATGTTGGATCATTTGAAATTTCGGAGGAATATTACTGTAAGTCTCCTTGAGATAAACAAAAAACCTGACAGCCATAGGGGTGGGCGACCATCACAAAGTATCGCTGGGGTATTACAATATAACCACAATGGTCATTTAGTGAAATACAGGGAGGAGCGGCTGCGGTGTGGCTTCTGCCACAAGAGTGCCAATTTTTTTTGTATGAAATGTAACGTAACATTACATCCAAAAAATTGTTTTGAAGGTTATCACACCCCTAATAAGTAATATTTTTAAATGAAAATTAAATATAACCTTTTGTAGTACTGGATGTGCATTTTATTATTGAATTATTTATTCATCACAATATCTAAGAAAATCGACGTAGTCGAAGATTATGGTAATACATTTTCCTACTGTGTCTTTTACGACACGGCATTTTCCGGCTTTTCTGGAAAAGAAATATTTTTTTTCAATTTTTTTACTTGTTTCTTATCGTTACAGCAACACGTATTCTAAATTTCACACAGATCGTACGAAAAAAGTTAATTCAGGAGTAAGTGGGTTAAGACAACAGGCCTGAGGGAGCCCAGTTGGGCGCGAACCTCGGCTCAGGGCGTCGTCTGAGAGGAAAAATATTTGAAAGAATTAATCGACCCTAGTGGGTCGATAGCGATAAGCGCTGAATGAGGAAAATCGTCGACCACGCCGGCGGGGTCGGTATCGGGGACCTGAAGTGTTTGGTGTCGCGAGCTGATTGGCTGCCTCTATGGCTAGAGTAATCGGGTCGTCGGGATCGTATATTACGTCCTTCGGACGCCGATACTTTTCAGTACCGTCCCTAAGCGGAATGTACTCGGAAGCCGCAACTACCAGGGGATTTGGGTGGTGCGGAGCAGAATCGAAAAAAACGTTTGGAAGCTAATTTGAGCCATTGGGCAATGGTTGGCAGACCTAGGTCAATGTGCAGATTTTCATTGCGAAGGAACCACGGAGCTCCCGTGGCTTTCCGCATGAAACGATTTTGTATTACCTGTGTTGTTTTACAATTGAAATAAACTGTCTACTATGATGAGCAGTTGACCTTGAAACTTGTGGGATATCCAATAACATAGATATATGCTCATTTCTGATTTTATATTCATTGTTGTACCTGTCATTCAATATTTGTAAACTTTCAGCATAACTTTCACTGACCATAGGCAACATTTTAATCAAATCTAATGGTTCACCCCGCAGAAAAGTTCTCAGATAATAAAGTTTCTGTATTTCTTGTAAATGAATGTTGTCATGCACCATAGAATTGAAAAGGCACATGAAGGTTCTATAATTTGAGTACTTTCCCGTGAAAGTAGGCACTGTAATTTCAGGTAACTTAGTTGGCACATAATGACGAGAACTATTTTGACTTTGACTTTCGTTAGACAAAGAAAGTGAGGTTAATTGTTTAATAATCGTTAACGTGTGCAAGTATTTACTTTCGACAACGTCTGAATCCTCTTTATCACTGGGATCAAAACCCATAATCTGAAAATTACATTCTCCATAACGGCTGAACAAATTACGAAGTCGTTCTTCTTTAACAAGAAGGGCCTCCCGTGTCAATTGAGTTTCAGAAGTTGTGTCTTTTAATTGATTGTATAATTTAGTAATTGAACTTTTGAGTGAGCCTCTTTGCCTGTTTAAGGTGGATATATTATGGTCAATTTGTTTACCTGATGACAAATCCGTTTCCATTTTGCAAGATGTAACGCAGCTTTTTCTAGCACAACACAATCCATACTAACATTATAAATGCGAAAGTAACTCTGTCTGTCTGTCTGTCTGTCTGTCTGTCTGTCTGTCTGTTACTCTTTCACGCCTAAACGGCTCAACGGATTTTGATGAAATTTGGTATGGTGATAGATGATAACCTAGAAATGGTCATAGGCTATAAATAATCACGCCATCGTTCTTAGGGGGTAGGCAGTTGGCAGATAACTAAATTGATTTAGTGATTTGTAGTCGTTTTTGTTGGGACTTTTGCTCTCACGTCTAAACGGCTGAACGGATTTTAATGAAATTTAGTAAGGTAATAGTTGGTTATCTAAAAACGGTTGTACGATCAAATTAATCACGTCATCGTACTTAGGGGGTAGGAAGTAGGCAGAAAACTGAATTGAGTTAGTGATTTTTTTATGGTTTTTGCTGGGAGTTTTGTCTATCATGCCTAAACGGCTCAACGGATTTTGATGAAATTTAGTTAGCTGATAGATAGTAATCTAGAAAAGGATATGGCCTATTAATATTTATGCTATCGTACTTAAGGCGTAGGCAGTAGACAGAAAACTAATTAGGTTAGTGATTTTTAATTGTTTGTTTTAAAAGTTTGCCTCATTCACGCCTTAACGTCTGAACGGAATTTTATAAGACGTGGTTAATTTAAAGATAGGATCTTAGGCACGGACACAGGCTACTTTTTATGGCGGGAAAATACCTCATTCCCGCGGAAATCTAGATTTCGTGATCGTGTCAAGAAGCGCATGACGCCATAGCTACTGGAATGATTTCGATGTTTTTTTTTTAAACTGAGTGACTTCAAGTTAGTATTTGATCACTTTTCTAACTTAGAGGGTAGGTAGGCGCCATAATTTAGGGAATTTATGATAAAATTTTGATGCAACTGTCTTTATTAAACAGTTATATCTCATTCCTACAGGAACCTACACATAGCTATAGCTAGCTATCTATTAACATTAAAACTCTTTCTAGAATCACATTACGCCAATTAATTGATCTGATTTGTATAAGTTTTTTTATTCAACTGACTGTTACATTACATACAGATAAAATCTAATTACTTACACCACATAATTAATATAGTACTACATGACTAGCTACGCTTTAAACTTGAGGAGGTAATTCGATAGACATTTATACGAACTTTAAGCCCAGTAATCAATCATAGTAATAAGGTAATACTCATTTTAGACAAAGAAACGGATAGGTAATCAGTTCGTCAACGAAATTATAACACCTACACTTAGTTTGTTTACTATTTAACGAGGGAAAATAATCCTTACTAATATTATAAATGCGAAAGTAACTCTGTCTGTCTGTCTGTCTGTTACGCTTTCCCGCTTAAACCTCTCAACCGATTTTGATTAAATTTGGCACAGACAATCTTTAGACCCTGAGAAAGAAAATAGGATACCTTTTATTGCGAAAAGAAGGGACGAAGAGATTGAAATAGGGGTTGAAAGTTTGTATGGGATATTTTAATTTTAAAATATAAATCTATGAAACTTTATATTTAAGCACTTGATAAAAAATAATTAAACATTTGTTCTAGCGTTGCTGAAATTTCGACCAGTGAGGGGGTGAAATGAGGGTTGAAAGTTTGTATGGGAGTTCGTCATTTTTGGGGATAAAACCACGAAACTTTATATTTAGGAACTTGATAAGAAATAAAAAAACAATTTGTTAAAGCGTTTTTGAAAATTCGATCTTTGAGGGGATGAAATAGGTGTTGAAATTTTTTATGAGGTTCGTCATTTTTCAAGATAAAAATATTAAATTTTGTGTTTAGGCACTAAATAACAAACAAAAAATCGTTTGTTCAAGCATTTTGAAATTTTTACCAGTATGGGGGTGAAATACGGGTTGAAAGTTTGTATGGGTATTCGTCATTTTTGAAGATAAAACCATGAAACTTGGTACGTAGGTCTCTTAGGATGTGCAGAGTTTTTCAACAAACGGATTTTCCGAAATTCGAACGGAACGGAACGGATTCGGAACGGGAACTACGAAGCCAAACTTTTTGTATACAAAATATTAACCACTGAACCTAGGAACATGATATTTAGTAGTTTTGGGTGTATCAAGTTAAAAAAAATTTGGCTTTTGTAGATAAAGTTCCTTTTAACGAATACTCTGCATCGCCGCCACTGCCGTCGGTCGTCGTTCGTCGTCGCGCACATTCGCCGAAGTGTGGCGGCAGTCAACGGCGCTGTCTTGTGGTGGGAGAGCGCACGTGGTGTATACGTGGCCTGCTCGCGAGTGTCGAGTCCAAACAATCTCCACATTTTAACAAATAATAACAAAATAGCAAACGTTATGTACAAAAAAGTTTTAAATTAGGTCATTTTAAAATATTTTTGTACACAACCTGACGCTGACCCCTGTAAGTGTCTTGGACATAAGGGACCGATAAATATTCCTAGGTAATTTCTGCCACTCAATGGAATACATAGGTACTTTATAACTACTGTAAACAGATATTTTTTATTTTTTTTAAATATACCTACTTACTCTCTTTTACTCACATGCTATACCGTTCCTTTTATATAATCCTTAATATTCAAATTAAAAGTACGCAGACGAAGTCGCGGGTACCAGCTAGTATTATATAAAGGCACCTCAGGGGGAGGACTAATATCAGGCTCGTGAATCTCGCGATCCGATTCACTCATCTTCGAAGGGCGCGGGAATTTAATCACAGACACAAAATAACTCAACGGATCGTTAGTTCCAATCACTATAATCGTATAGGTACAGTCACAATCACTTAAGTCACTAATTACACTGCGATTACTCCGGATTATAATTGAGGACGTAGGCGATCCGTCTAGACGACACGTGCCTGTCACTTTCGTGCAACGACTGCCCGAATTTGACTATGGCGCGCTGTCAGTTTGACGTTCCGCCAGAGTGCCTTCACTCTCGTCCAATCAACTAGATGGCGCCACAATCGATGCGCCGTCACGGCCATACTGACAGTCGCTCGTCCACGAGCGATCTTAGTTTTGATGATGGTCTGTAACAAAAGATACAACTGCTACAGCTCCTCGCTCGTTCATCCTGACCCAACTAGTCTGGTACCTATCTTGATCTTCCTTCGATTTTCACTATCATAATAACCCTGACACCAGGGTTGGTGAGGTTGGCAATCCACCCCACAACCCACACAAAAGAAAGAAGACTCCACCACCAACATACAATACAAAATACTAAACTGATAAGGTTACGATGATTGGCGCGCATGGACCGGGTGTATGCTTCCCCACGACCAGTACAGGACAACATCACCCCTTCGACCAGCCCCGCCAGATCACCAACCAGGTAAGGATCGGCGCGTCCCTTCGACTAGTCCTGAGACATAGACCGGACGGCACCCTCCGTTCCTTCATTCAATCAGTTATCTTTCCACCAGTGCACGTATTTCGTTCGTCATCAAGGTACAGTAACTTACAGAAACACAAAGATTGCATAGGTTACTAACCTCTAATTTGCAAATTATCCTGCCCATCATCACACCCAGTGTCGGACCCATCATCAGAATACGCAGACATTGTGTCTGATTCTGCGGTCATGGTATTAGAATCACAGCTAACAGTTTCAGAAGCAGCAGTCAAAGTATCGCTTTGGCTGGACTGCGCATCTATGTCGCCGTCATGGCTATCACGGTGTGACTGCTCCTTTTCAAACTCGTCCATTAGACTTCCAGCAATCTCAGTTAAACCTTCTTGGCCCCGGGGCACAGCTCGCAAATTCTCATGTGAATATTTGTATGTACGGCATGTACCAGTCAAACTTTTTAATTCATAGCGGTCATTTCCTACTACAGCAGATATCACAAAAGGGCCTTTAAACCTTCTGTCTAATTTAGTTTGATTTCTGTCGCTACTTTTAAGGAAAACGTATTCACCTTTGGCGAATGGTATTACTTTAGCTTTACCACGATTAAAACGTTGTGTCTCAGAAGTACCCGCTTTGTCCATATTGTCAGACGCATTTGCACGTATAGAGTCTAAATCTAACCTAATGTCTTCCTCGGTCCCCGTCCGTATTTTAGATATTCCTAAAGAATCTGCACGTATGCCAAATAACAATTCCATCGGTGTGTATCTAGTTACTCTTGACCTCGTACTATTTAATGCGAGCTGAATATTATCAAGTTCGTCGCGCCATGTTTTATTATTATCATTCTCAACGATAGTGAGTAAACTTTTTAAAGTCCTCATTACTCTCTCCACCTGTCCATTCGCACGACTAGAGCCTGTTGCTATAAAATGTAGTTCGATATTATGCTCAGCACAGAAGATTTTAAATTCAGCGCTAATGTAACAACGTCCCTGATCGGAAATAATTCTTTTGGGGGCTCCAAAGAGACAGACTGCCTTTTTTAGAGCTTTAACGGCGCTCGTAGCGTCCACAGAAACCGTGTGCTCCAAGAGTACGTACTTGCTGAAAGCGTCAATTATAACCGAGCAGTACTCTTTTTGATCGCTTTTACCGCTAAGTTTGCCAGAAAAATCTATGTGAATTGTATGCCAAGGGATTGGAATTTTCGGTATAGGGTGGAGTCGAATGGGACTGGGCCCAGAGGGTCCTTTAGACGCCTTGCAAACAATACATGAATCGAGGAATTGTCGTGGGGAAGAGACTCCTTCCGCTGAATTAAAATATCACCATAGCCCTCGGAGCTAGCGTCCGTGTGCAGCTCCACTGGTAACTCGGGGTCGAATATGGTCAGAACCGGCTCGGATGTTAAAATACCAACGACTTTCCTACGCACTTCTTCATGTTTATCAGACCACTTGATAGGTCCTTTTAGCTTTGTTAACGGATATATTGGCCCAAGCAGATTAGAAAAGTTGTGAATGAGACGCCTAAAATAAGAGGCGAGGCCTAAGAATTGTCGCACTTGTGTTGCCGTTTTAGGTGGAGGAGCATCAACTAAAGCCTGAATCTTACGTCGGTTTGGTCTGACTTCACCCGCTTGTATAGAGTAACCTAAATAGTTAACTGCCTGTTTCATAAAACTGCATTTTCGAATGTTGAAGGAAAACCCAGCCTCTGTAAGAGCTTTCAAAACTTGGTCGAGACGTTGTAATCCCTCCTTTACGGTAGATTAATAACAAAGGACGTCATCCATATAGGCAAGAGGCTTTTCTTCAAGATTCTGAAGGGCTTTGTTTATACATCTCTAATACACCGAGGGAGCGTTTCGCAACCCAAAGGGCATGGCGAGGTATTCGTATTGGCCCTCTGGTGTTACGAAGGCTGTCCTCTCAATTGAATCAGGATGGATAGGTATTTGATAAAATCCCGATGCCATGTCCAGTGAACAAAAGTAGTAAGCTCCAGTAAGATGATCTATTTGTTCATCGATACGTGGTATAGGGTAGTGTTCGGGGCGTGTATTAGCATTAAGCTCGCGGAAATCATTACACATTCGGTCCTTGTTGTCTTTCTTCTTTACGAGTAAAATGGGACTTGCGAACGGAAAAGAACTCTCTCTAATAACTCCAGCGTCTAATAGCTCCTGAATTTTGTCCCTAACAACCTGTTTTTCGTGAGGTGACAATCTATACTGCACACGGACGCTAGCTCCGAGGGCTATGGTGCTATTTTAATTCAGCGGAAGGAGTCTCTTCCCCACGTAGTAGTATATTATAGCCGACGCACGACCGAGTCTCGCTACCATTCATATGAGCTTGAGACTCTCGCGGTCGTGCGAGCGGTCGAGTACTTTCGCCACTATTTATACGGGCGCCATTTTGTCGTTTTTACGGACTGCAATTCCCTAAAGGCATCGAAGTCAAAGACCGATTTGACGCCTAGAGTGCACAGACGGTGGGCCTTTTTGCAGGCATATGACTTTGATATCGAGTATAGAGCCGGCGGTAGTATGGAGCACGCTGATTACTTCTCCAGGAATCATGGCTCAAACGATAGTCAAGCACCAGTTAATGATATTGAAAGCTCCAAAATTGTACAGTTTGTTGAGCTCCATCAAGGTTAGCTCGCTGTCGAACAAAAACGAGACGCCGAAATACGGGATCTAATTATTAAACATAATAGCCGAGAAATTCCCGAGTCCATAGCGCATACATACGATGTCAGAGACGGAATATTATACCGAAAAATCCAACGTAATAAAGTTAGTTCTTGGCTCCCGGTAGTGCCCCGATCTCTAATTTGGACTCTGATTAATCAGGTTCAAACAGAAATTCAGCATTTAGGTAGCGATAAAACGCTCGACAAACTGTACGAAAGATTTTGGTTTCCGGAAATGAGCAAACGGGTTCGACAATTCGTCGATTCATGTATTGTTTGCAAGGCGTCTAAAGGACCCTCTGGGCCCAGTCCCATTCGACTCCACCCTATACCGAAAATTCCAATCCCTTGGCATACAATTCACATAGATTTTTCTGGCAAACTTAGCGGTAAAAGCGATCAAAAAGAGTACTGCTCGGTTATAATTGACGCTTTCAGCAAGTACGTACTCTTGGAGCACACGGTTTCTGTGGACGCTACGAGCGCCGTTAAAGCTCTAAAAAAGGCAGTCTGTCTCTTTGGAGCCCCCAAAAGAATTATTTCCGATCAGGGACGTTGTTACATTAGCGCTGAATTTAAAATCTTCTGTGCTGAGCATAATATCGAACTAAATTTTATAGCAACAGGCTCTAGTCGTGCGAATGGACAGGTGGAGAGAGTAATGAGGACTTTAAAAAGTTTACTCACTATCGTTGAGAATGATAATAATAAAACATGGCGCGACGAACTTGATAATATTCAGCTCGCATTAAATAGTACGAGGTCAAGAGTAACTAGATACACACCGATGGAATTGTTATTTGGCATACGTGCAGATTCTTTAGGAATATCTAAAATACGGACGGGGACCGCGGAAGACATTAGGTTAGATTTAGACTCTACAGGGTGTAACGGAACGGGGGTATCAACCCGAAGTGTGCCTACTCTGTCACTATCTACAAATCACATGCGAGAGTATTGGCCGGATAAATTCATATTTGCATTAGTTATGAGCAATTGAATTCCAGGTCTTCATGTAATAAATTCAAATTTGCACAACACTACGTAGCAATCAGCTGTTCAAGGTATTTAACTTTTGAGTGAACAGCTACCACCTCTTTTATTTATGCCTGCCCTAGTAAAGGGTAAACGTGCCAGTGATGGCCATATTAATCAATATTTTTTAAATTGTTTTGTTTCATCCTTGTGAGGCCAAGATTTCCAGACACAATAGTTAAAAAAACAATGGGCTTTGGTCCCGGTTACTGCTTACTGATGTAATAAGTAGTGGTTACATGAGCCATGTCAGGGGCATTTGGCGGCTCAATAATAACCCTCGCACCAGGATTGACGAGGTTGGTTATCCACCTCACAACCAATAGGATAGAACAAGATGTGAACATACATAAATCACGGCTTTATCCCTAATGGACCAGACAGAGCTACAAGTAATTACACATATCTAATATCACACTTACTGCTCTACTGAGGTGGGCAGAGTCACTTTGTTGTACAAGTTTTGTCCAAAAATGTAGTCGATTACCTACATTAATAGTTGATAAAGAAATGTACTTTACAATGCATCTCGTCTCCTTGTGTAGTATGCTTTATTTTATGATTACGTAATATCAGGCTCCCTTAACGCCGTCATCCAGGTCAAATGGGCATCACGCTAGCGGCGAATGCGTTCATGGCTAGCTAGGTACGGGACAGTTTCATTAGAATACTTTCAGAGTTTTGCAGGCCCTAAACAACTACTACTACTCATACACAGTTACCACCAATCACTGACTAAGGTGTGCAAGTACTAACACCTCACTTTACAATGGATCAAAGGACACAGCGATTCAAGAGGTAACGACGCGGCGGACGAGTTGGCCAGAAGGGGAACGGGAGGTAACAGCCATCGGTCCGGAACCGATATTGCCGATCTCATTCGGACAGGTCCGCTCGCTGCTACGAACGAGAGCAGCCAACAAACACACCTTTTTTGACGTGACTTATCGAAGATTTGCGGCAAATGACATTAACTACTTGGCCGGACAAATGGGGAGCGCTGAAGGCTCTCACCCGGTACAACGTTTAAGACAACAGGCCTGAGGGTGCCCAGTTGGGCGCGAACCTCGGCTCAGGGCGTCGTCTGAGAGGAAAAATATTTGAAAGAATTAAACGACCCTAGTAAGTCGATAGCGATAAGCGCTGATTGAGGGAAGTCGTTGACCACGCCGGCGGTGTCGGTATCGGGGTCCTGAAATGTTTGTTGTCGCGAGCTGATTGGCTGATTCTATGGCTAGAGTAATCGGGTCGTCGGGATCGTATTACATACTTCGGACGCCGATGCTATTCAGTACCGTTCCTAAGCGGGATGTATTCGGAAGCCGCAACTACCAGGGGATTTGGTTGGTGCGGAGCAGAATCGAAAAAACTAATTTGAGCCATTGGGCAATGGTTGGCAGACTTAGGTCAATGTGCAGATTTTCATTGCGAAGGAACCACGAACGATTTTGTATTTCCTGTAGACAGTGGATTTGAGAGAGACTCGCGTGAGCGAAAACTACCCCTGCATAGGTCATGATCGGACGGATGCAAGTCGTGTAGATTCCTAAGGGATAATTTACTACGCTTGTTAAGGAGACAATTAACACGGCCCATTACAAACGTGGCGCGATCGCGCACACGTTTGATATGGGCCTTGAAAGTAAGACGTCTATCTAAGACTACGCCGAGATATTTGACTTGCTCCTCCCAAGGGATCGGCTTGCCAGACATCTTGATGACTTAAGTTGACAGCGTGACCGTGACGTATTATAATAGCCCTTTGAAAAGTACACCGCTGCACTTTTCTCCGGGTTTACCTTGATTCTCCATTTGCGAAACTACTTGCCCAAGGCATTGGCGCGTTGGAGAATTCCGGTCATCATAACTCGACCACGGCACGAAGAATATGTGCTGGACGTATGGACTAGATGGCCAACCTGAAGTTGACCAAGGCCCATGAACGCCCTACACCGAGGGGGTGCTGGTCGCCGCAACAGGAAAATAAAAATGCTTCTTACAAAACTTGAAACTAATGAGGAGCGAGGCACCGCAGGAGAGCTCGGAGATGTCGAGTATGCGCGCGCGATAGGAACCAACTGACGCGAATTTCCGAAAAAGACGTTCTTATATATCAATGATGTACCTGCTCAACTCCTTGATGTACCTCACTTCTCTATCCTTTATTTTTCACTATGAAATTTACATAATTCCTCTTAAAACTAGTACTCTAATAGGAATATATAAACAAAAAACTATCCTAAACTGATGATCCTCGTCTTTTCTAATGAAAACACATCATGAATAGCGTTTCCTTTCCAAATTGTCTCGTTAATCTACATTTTTCAGGACTAATTTGGAGTGAAGCTCCTTAAAATGGACCATCTTATCGATTATATTTTCTCAGGAGAATAAAAGACATAAACATAAGAAGTTTTATTCCAAAGTACACACTTAGAGCTACGTAATACAACATTATCTTAAGTAAACAAGTATCGTAAACAATAATAATTAGACAAAAACCTTACAACTCTAAGTAAAAAATCTATCAAAATAATACAAAAACAAACTTATTCTAAATTATTTTCTACCAATCACAAGATAGCAGTCTATCCTGCTCTTCAGGTCCTTTTCACACATGATTCTCTGTCTCTGTCACACATTTAAGTCCTACTCTAACACACGCAATGAATAGGGATAACGAAGATTCTAACAGAATTTCACCTATAAGACTGTTAATCACCACAAATTACAATCTAATGTTATTCACCACAAAGGAAAGTCAATCATCGCGAACATTTCTCCCGCCGTGCAGAGTCTGGACTCGTCGGGGCTCTGCAGTATTCTTCCGCGTGAGCGATCATTTCGGTAGTAACACCAACTTCTTAACAGGCCTCTTTAGAAGTCCACCGGCTGTGCGGACCTCTACTGTGCGTACGACGTTGTCAGCGCCCGGGTAGACTGCAACCACGAGGCCTCGCGGCCACGTGTTGCGCGGAAGCTGTCCATCTACTATCAGGACTGGGTCCCCGAGTTGTATGGAAGGACCCCGGCCATGTGGCTCCCGCCGGTATTGTAGCTCTGGCAAATATTCTTTTAGCCACCTCTTCCAAAATAGATCGGCTAAGTATTGAGCTCTCCTCCATTGTAGTTGATGGTCTATATCCTTTTCGTTGAAAGTCCCGGGCAGTGGGACACGAGCAGAACCACCCAACAGGAAGTGGTTAGGTGTGATAGCTTCGTCGTCTGTGGCTTCTACCGACACATGCGTGAGAGGTCGGCTATTCACGGAGTACTCTACCTCACAGAGCAGAGTAGCGAGGACCTCTTCTCTCGGATGTCTCTCATGTAGGACGCTCAGCAGGGCAGTCTTCACGGTTCTTACTAGGCGCTCCCATGCACCCCCCATAAAGGGCGCAGAGGGCGTGATGAATCGCCACGTGATGGAGCGCTGCGACGCTTCATCTTGTAGCGCGCGTCGCAACTCTCGGTCGGCTCCGTGCATGTTGGTCCCATTGTCTGAGTGAATCTCAGACGGACAGCCTCGCCTCGCTATCATCCTCCGCAAAGCGAGGATCGCGGAGTCGGCGCTCAGGCTGGCGGCGACCTCGAGGTGGACTGCCCGAGTGGTCAGGCAGGTGAAAAGCGCTACATAGCGCTTTTGGTGTTGGCGGCCCACTGTAACAGATAACGGTCCAAAGTAATCGAGGCCCGTAAAAGTAAACGGACGTTGATGATGAGCAAGTCTCGTTCTCGGATGATTTCCAGTCGCAGGCACTGGAGGTGTCGCTCTCCTAATACGACACATTAAACAGCTCTTCACAATAGACCTCGTTGTCGTGCGTAGCTTGATGACCCAATAATGCTGACGTATCTCGTTTATGGTCATCTCCACTCCCCCGTGATGCAGAGAGCGATGTGTCCAATCTATATATAAACGAGTCACTCTATGATTCCCGTCTAACACAGGAGGGCTGCGGGTCGGTTCCGGTATATCTTCAGCCGCTGCTATTCTACTACGTATACATAAAAGTTTACCTCTCATCTCTATGGGTAACAAACGTAGTCGGCTATGTGAAGATACCGCCTTGTCGTCCTCTACGTCCCGCACTTCCTCAGGGAACGCTTCCTCCTGGCTGGCCCGTACCAACAAAGTCTCCGCTTGTTGAATAAACAAAGCATCTAAGGGCAGAAAATTTTTATCATTGTTATCATTAACATGTTCAGGTCTCTGTTTCGAAACTTGACGTGCGCTTGTTTTCTTCCAATCAGGGTCTTGATCGCCTTTTTTCATAGTCCTTTTGTAGTGTGTTCTCTCAACTCGACAGAGCGCTAAGAATTGTAATACTCGAGCAGTGGCGCGCTGTAGCCTCTCCCACCGCGAAAAACGTGATGGGTCAGGAATCGCCTGGCTAGCTCTCGCCCTCTCTCTTACCTCGGTAAGTATCATGGTCCTCTCCTCACCGGTGATCTCGAGTTGTGGTGGCTTATCGTGAGGCCAGGTAGCCTCACCCTCTCGTAGAAAGTCAGGACCGGTGAACCAGGGACTGGCTTGCGTGAAGGAGGGGGTTGTCTCTCGCGTGGCGATGTCTGCCACGTTGAGGCGGCTCGGTACCCAACGCCACTCGTTCACTGCTGTATGCTCCTCGATGGCAGCGACTCTGTGAGCTACAAAAGGCTTATAAGATTTCGATCCTGATGTTATCCAAGTCAACACAGTCTTACTATCAGTCCAATAAGTTTTCGATTCTATTTCTATGTGATGTTCTTCTAAAACTGAGGCGGCAAGACGGCTTCCCAGTACAGCAGCTTGTAACTCGAGACGTGGGATGGACATTATCTTCACAGGTGCTACGCGTGCCTTCGCTAATACTAATGATAAATGTACCTCACCATCTGGGGTCGTTATCCTCCAATAAACTGCGGTAGCGTAGGCAACCTCACTTGCATCGACGAACGTGTGCATCTCGATCCTCGCGGCGGTGCTGTATCCCTTGTAGCACCGTGGTATAGTGAGGCGCATCACGTCTCGGAGATCATTCAGCCATCTGCTCCATCTCTCTGACAGGTCGTCGTCAAGGACTTCATCCCAGCCAGTTCCTCGTCTCCATGCCTCCTGTAAAACTAGCTTAGCTCTCACTGTTACAGGTGAGGCTAAGCCCAATGGATCAAAAAGAGACATAACAATTTTCAAAGCCTCTCGCTTCGTAGGGGATTTATTTTCCAATAGGACTGGTGGAACTCTAGCTAGATGTGGATTAAACTCTAGGTTGTCATTCTCCGGTCTCCATACTAAGCCGAGCACCTTCTCCATGCTCAAGCTTGGACCTATATCGACAGTCTCCGTATGCTGTTCTCCTTTGACAGCTTGCAAAATCCTTTTCGAATTGGAATTCCATTTTCTTAATTCAAAGTGGCCCTCTCTATGTACATTACGTACCAATAAGGCAGTTTCAATCCCAATTTCTTCAGTGGGAAAACTATCCAAATAGTCATCCATATAATGATGATTTTCTATCGCTGCTACCGCTTCAGGGTGTGTGTCCGCGTGCCTTTTCGCGTTCCAATTTTTCGCGAATATAGCTGTGCAGGGGGAGCTGGATGCACCAAAAATTAATGATGACATTCTATACTCACGTGGCGGCCCGTCGCGGTCGTTACCGCGCCACAAATATCTCAGGGCGTCACGATCCTCCTCCCTTATTTTCACCTGCATAAACATCTCAGCTATATCAGCTGTCACGGCTATCGGGTGGCGTCGGAACCTCATCAGGACACCGGGCAGCGACTGCAGTAAGTCTGGACCAGTAAGCAAATGATCATTAAGGCACACATTACGATATTTAGCGGCTGCGTCGTGTACTATTCTCACCTTACCGGGCTTGGCAGGGGTACGAACTTCGAAATGGGGCAAATACCAAGTACGTCCAGGTGTCGAGTTTTCCGGGGCAGGCTCAGCATATCCTTTCTCGATCAGTGCATTCATCTCCTCGTGGTATCTTACCTTCAAGTCTGGTTCCCTGTCTAATTTCTTCTCCACTGAGAGAAGACGACGGTAAGCATTCTCATAATTATTTGGCATAACAATATCATCACGGCGCCATAACAGCGACGTTTCAATGCGGCCGTCATCCCTCCGCTTAGTATTTTCATGGAGTAGCTTTTCTGCCCTCATCTCGGGGTCAGAAAGCGGTCGTTTCGGGTTGACCAACAGGGATTCCAATGAGAAGTATTGTTTTAATAGTTGATTAGCACAATCGTTATCATTATCATTATTGCAATAATTAACCTCGGTAATTCTATTTACATAATCAACTTACTGACCTAATGAGCGTGTCCTGGTCCCATGAAGCACCCATCCGAGTGGTGTTCGTGATGCAATTGGTTGTCCCTTTTTGCCAATTCGAATCTGATCAGCTATAAGCAGATTCCAGTTATCTTGCCCGATTAAAATGGTCGGTTTGGCGCCCTCATATATAATTTCATTTCTAAATTCTCTCAAGTGATCACAATCGACAATATCAATGGGACTAACGGCTTGTGGAGAAATATTCAGGCTATTCACTGTTCGAGCACTTAAAGTGATAGAGTAATTATTCATACCTGTTATTTCGATCTTTACTCGTTTTGATCTCGGTGTACTTATCCTGGTGTCACCAATCGCCTCGATGATGAGAGGCTCTTCGACGCCTTCAGCTCCAATCCTCTCAGCCATTTGACTTTCGATTAAAGTCACCGTTGACCCGTCGTCGAGAAGGGCGAGGGCGGACATCTCTCCCGCCGGTCCTTTGACACGCACTGGTAACACCTTCAGGTATGTACATGCCTTTGTTTCCGCACGAGCCGTAGTTACACATTCCGAATTTGTCTCCACTATTATTGTTTTAATTCCTGATCGTGGGTTATGCAATAGTTTGTTATGTGTGCCACGGCATCCCTGTTCTCCGCACTGTTGTATTTTGCACGAATGTTTCCACTTTCGAACACGTAAACATTTGAAACACAGTTTATATTTTTTAGCGAGTTCCCATCTATTGTTTATATCGGAATTTTTAAAAACGTCACAACTTTGAACTAAATGAGATTTGTCACATACCGGGCACGTTAACACTGGTTTGTCCGTTTGTATCATTTGAGTATGAATTTTCTGAACTGCACGTTGTTTGAATTTATCGTTCATGTCCACTTGTTCCGGCGGCGCAAACTGACTACAATAATCCGCTTCTGTATCAATGAAGTTCGCGAAGCAAACTAAATCCGGTTCTTTCTTGTCCCGACTCGATTTTTCATACCATCTAAACTTCAGAATCGATGGTAACTTGTCGGTGATAACACGTACTAACTCCGGGTTGAACATATATTGTTCTTTTCCTAATGCCTGTAGTGTTGCCACACTGTTTCTTATCTTCCCCGCGAAGGCACATATTTCTCTTGGGGCTTCACTACAGCGCGGTAAACTTCTCAACTTTTCTATCTCTGAAATTGCGATTGCGTCGGGTCGGCCAAATCTTGTCTTCAATGCGTTCACCACTTCATCTGGCTTGGGATTCGCAATTAATAACGAATTCACTGCTTCGAGTGCTCTCCCTCTTAGACTTCTTCTGAGCCTTGCGATATTTTCAACTTCACTGTAGTAATTTCTTGATTCGTTGTAAGCAGCTTGATATGACAGCCATTCGTGGTGAGCCCCCGAAAATAACGGTAATTCGGATATATACCGCGGCGCGGGTGTTGATTGACCGGCGCGGGCAGCGAGGGCTATCGCCGATGCTAGCTCTGATATATCTAGCTTTCTTCTTGATCTTCTTTCGTTTCGTTGTATTTCTTTTTTCTCTTTTTCTTCTTCAATGTTGATTAGTGGTGGCTCTTCTTCAATTGCAGTTTGTCCCTCATTCGGCGCCGATACAAGATTTCGCCCGTCATTCACGGGATCAGTCGTCTGAAGAGGGGCTCCTTCTATCAACTGCGACGGCGGTGGTGGGACCGACCGTTCTCGATTGGTTTCTTTCAGCCACGTATCAACATATTCTTCCCGTTCGGGAATTGTCGATCCTTCTGAATCGTCTTCATTTTCCGATTCTTCACGAGCTCTTCTTAAATTGAGTTCCGCAAGTTCCAATTTAATCTTCAATACTTCTTCACGAGCTCGTAGTATCGCTTTCTCACGTGACTTTATCGATCCGCCTACCGACGGGACCCTATGCGAGGGCGGGGGCGCGGGGAGCGGTTCCATACGCGACCGGTCGATGACGCGAGCGCGCGCACGAGCGCGCACCTGTGCAGTCTGCGCGGCGGACGACGAGAGACTGCCGAGCGCAGGCGACGCATCCCGGACACGCGACGGCGAACGCGGGGGGGCGTGGTACGTTATGTGGCGGAGCGTAGTCGGTGAAACGTATGCCGCGGTCGAAAGCTCTTGCCTCGGGTCTAACGTGGGCGCGATTGTAGGTACTGGTTCAGTTGGCTCCTTCGGTTCAGTTGCGATCGCGGACGCGGACGCGGATGTCGATGCGTGTAATATGTCTCGAGCTTCTTCCGGGCCGCGCTCCTCCAATTTTCCTTTACTCCTTGTAATAGGCATCTTCAATAATCTCTATTTCCCTGCTGCAGCGGATCCGGCTCGAAGGACCAACAAATGTGCTGGACGTATGGACTAGATGGCCAACCTGAAGTTGACCAAGGCCCATGAACGCCCTACACCGAGGGGGTGCTGGTCGCCGCAACAGGAAAATAAAAATGCTTCTTACAAAACTTGAAACTAATGAGGAGCGAGGCACCGCAGGAGAGCTCGGAGATGTCGAGTATGCGCGCGCGATAGGAACCAACTGACGCGAATTTCCGAAAAAGACGTTCTTATATATCAATGATGTACCTGCTCAACTCCTTGATGTACCTCACTTCTCTATCCTTTATTTTTCACTATGAAATTTACATAATTCCTCTTAAAACTAGTACTCTAATAGGAATATATAAACAAAAAACTATCCTAAACTGATGATCCTCGTCTTTTCTAATGAAAACACATCATGAATAGCGTTTCCTTTCCAAATTGTCTCGTTAATCTACATTTTTCAGGACTAATTTGGAGTGAAGCTCCTTAAAATGGACCATCTTATCGATTATATTTTCTCAGGAGAATAAAAGACATAAACATAAGAAGTTTTATTCCAAAGTACACACTTAGAGCTACGTAATACAACATTATCTTAAGTAAACAAGTATCGTAAACAATAATAATTAGACAAAAACCTTACAACTCTAAGTAAAAAATCGGTTTATTCCTCGTCCTGAAGTTTTGTCCCACATTCCAAAAAATTCTTAGTTCGTCCCATATCAATTTCGAAGTCTTGCTTCGTCCCAAATTATAAGTAGGTACTTTAAAGGTATAGTCAACAAAAAAGAATACTTACTTACTTATTTTTTTAAAGTTAAATACCAATAAAACAAGTCTTATCATTAAAATATAAATCACTTTTATTATTCAGTATCACATTCAAAATCACAGAAATGTTATGTTATAATAATTTTAAATAAATACAGAACAGTCAGATCTATGAGAAACAATAATTAGACAATATTTACAATTATAAATATAAAAAAAATGATTTATTAAGTTTTATTATAATAAAATAATAGGAGTAATATTTAAAATAATAGGTAATCCTTTTTTGCTGATTGTACAATATAGTAAGTTTGGCATATAAAAAAAACATGGGCCGTATAAGGAATACAAAATGGGACGAAGTAGGAATAAAATATTTAAAATTATATTTTGGGACGAAGGAAGAATATTGTTCGGGACGACATAGGAATTTTTTATGTGGGACAAAACTCAGTGGGACAAACGAAGAATAAATCAAAAAATCTATCAAAATAATACAAAAACAAACTTATTCTAATTTTCTACCAATCACAAGATAGCAGTCTATCCTGCTCTTCAGGTCCTTTTCACACATGATTCTCTGTCTCTGTCACACATTTAAGTCCTACTCTAACACACGCAATGAATAGGGATAACGAAGATTCTAACAGAATTTCACCTATAAGACTGTTAATCACCACAAATTACAATCTAATGTTATTCACCACAAAGGAAAGTCAATCATCGCGAACAGAATAGATGGCTGTATCATCCGCAAATAAAGCTAGTTCGGTATTAGGGTATTTGGGAATGAACAAACACACCAGACTATGAACCACCGTAAATAAATGCAGGCAGGCTAAGATGGCACTACCCAACATCAATAGTTGTCTCTCCAAAAGAATTCTAAATGTGAAGAGGTCTCCACTAATACAGGTAACAGCTGCAGGTAGCAGGTGTAGCTGTGTGGTCACGGTGATATCAACAAACATCAAACAGGTGTCACCGACAAGCCCCTGTGCAGAACCTGCATGGACGTGACAGCGGCCCATGTGCTACTGGAGTGTGAAGGAGCCGCCAACTACCGGGTCCGGCACCTTGGCCAGACGGGGTGCCTCCCTGAGGCGGCCGGCAACGTCAGAGGCTTGTTAGAATTCCTTGGGGATTTACAACATAGTAAAAGCAAAATAAATTTCTCAAGTACCGTTGTGACTGCCTACCCCTTAGTGATACGGGCGTGATATTATGTTAGTATGTTCTGATAACTTATGGCTCTGCCCACCCCATTAGGGATACGAGCAGCTGCAAGTGATTGTGTATCTTATTAACGAGACATTAATGTTACGTTTACAACATAGTAAAGACAAAATTAATTTCTCAAGTAAAGTACCTACCTAACATAACTTTACTTTTACTATGACATGGTAAAAGTAATCTTAAAATAAGTACTTTCGTACAATACAATAATACTTTATTGCGTACAAGGAATTAAAAACACATAACAGTATTTTTTTAAATCTTTTTTTCTATCGTGTGGGTTGTGAGGTGGATTACCAACCTTATCAACCCTGGTGTCAGGGTAACTATTGAGCCGCCAGAGGCCCCTGACATGACTCATGTAATGACTACTTTCTTACATGAGTAAGTAGTCACCGGGACCAACCGTGCCTTCCGAAGCACGGAATTGCAAATTGCATTGGGACAGTTAATGGGATTTATACCCTGTACCAGGATGCCAGGGCTCGCGAATAGAAAAAGGCACGGTAGTGTTTCAAACTATCGATAGTTCAGTATCGATTATCGATCATAATCATTTTCAACTACGATTTTGATTGGTAGAAATAAAAAAATAACTTTTCAAAAATCTAAATCCAAGGACTTTTGAGTTATTGAAATTCAGTTTAGACAATCAGCCCACTCAAAATAACCATACTATCGGAGTGTAGCAATACTACTGACTGAGGGCAAAATTATCGATAGTTTGTTATTAATCCGCAACGATACTATCGATTGTATTGCACTTAGGTAATAAAATCGTAAATGTTCCCACTTTCCGAGTTATCAATAGTCTTGCTATCGATCGACTCTCGGTCGGGATAGATTATCGATAGTCATTTTTTGAACGGCAAGCCCTAGTGCACCCGAAATTCAAAATGGCGGTGCTGTTAAGGGAAAGTTATCATTAACAATGATAAAAAATTTTTTTTTTTTGTATTTTTTTTCCTTCCTAAATTGTAGTCGTGTATTGTCCAACAGTGAACAATAACATCACGCCTTTTTCCCATTGGAGTAGGCAGAGACTGCGGAATTTCACTTACCACTACACGCTCGTATCGCTACATGCCCGTACCAAACATACATACTTAATATCACGCCTTTATCTCTTATGGGGCAGACAGAGCCACAAGTAATCATAACATAGGTACATAAATAATTATCATGCTCGTACCGCTAATGGGATGTTCTTGTGACTCTGCCCACCCCATTAGGGATACGGGCAGAGTGATAGTATGTCTTATTATTGACAGATTAATTTCGCCTTCTGCTATTGCGCGGGATATTTGCGAAGAAACGTGGCAATTCTGTGTTAGTGCCAGAGTGTGAGCGCGGGTGATCCTTATTAGATAAACGACTTTTTTACTAGTAGGTAGTTATTGGGCATTCTAAATCATCTTTTTTTCTCAATTTCACTCACAGCTCGCTCGCCCGACGAGCGAGCTGTTTCGCTTCATTTCGAAAAAAGATGATTTAGAATGCCCAATAACTGATTCGAAATTGTGGAGACCGATTGCAATTGAAAATCAACTAACCTTTGCTTATTGTGTTGTTTCGTACTGTGAATCATTTTAACATATATACTTAGGTCAACAACTTAAGATTTTAGTACATGACAGACGGCTCCGTACATGACAGATACACACGAGTGATGAAATTTATGAAACAAAAACAATCCTTGAACCTAAATAACGTTTGTCCTGTTACGAATGGTTCTAAAGTACACCGTCACGGTAAACTATTACCAAATTCAATTCGATGCATAGTTTGTGGTCCGTCAAACTGTGGAAAGACAAATTTAGTAATAGGACTTTTATTACATGAAGACGGTTTACGTTTTGATAACTTATATATTTATTCAAAATCTCTTTACCAACCAAAATATATCTTCTTAGAAAAGGTATTAAAATTGGTACCAAACGTAACATTTGAAAACTATACTGAAAGTGAAGAAATTTTGAGTCCTCATCACGCCAAGCCTAATTCCATAATAATTTTTGACGACGTAGCCTGTGAAAATCAAAACAATATTCGAGATTACTTTTCTATGGGAAGACACAAAAATATTGATTGCTTTTACTTAAATCAAACATATACCAAAGTCCCAAAGCAACTTATTAGAGACAATGCAAATCTGATTGTGCTATTTAAACAAGATGATATAAATTTAAGACACATATATGACGAACATGTTGGGTCTGATATGTCCTGGATACAATTTCGTAAAATGTGTTCTAAAGTATGGAAAAAACAATACAGTTATGTTGTGATTAATAAAGATTGTGAAAAAAATAATGGGTGTTATAGGATGAAATTTGATACATTTATTGTTCTCGATTGAACTGGTATATTAAATACATCATTGGATCTTAGCTTTCATTTGTAAACTGAACAGCACCGAAGTCAATCCCAAATGGAAAAAGACCTTAAACAACGAATCATAAAATCTGCATCTGCAGTGAAGAAAAAAGTGAAGATGATGAGGAATATTAAAAATAATAATGAACAAATTTTAGAAACTATTTTCGAACCAATATCCAAACCATTGAAGGAAATCGCAGCTAAGCCTGCGAAAGACCATATAAACGATTTTGAAAATAGTTTTAAAACTGAAAAAGAAGAATCAGTCGAAAGCGATAGTAGTTACGATTGTTCGAGCGAAGATGATTTAAATGAAGCTACTCCTAAGCCCCCACTCCTAAGTACTCCAGTCAACGACTCATACGGCAGTAATAATTTTAGTAATGAATCATTCAAAACATTGGAGTCGGATTCAAGTCCACTTAAAAATGTATCATCGTGGTCTTTATCATCTGATGTTATACGAGATGTTCCTTTTGGATTAAGATATGATCGTGGAAAGCTTATGATGGGTATTACACGAGTGTCAGATGAAGAAGATGGTCTACATATTGGTAATCTTAATTTCGAAAAAACTCCAGGTTTTATGGAATTATTAACAAAAAAGACACCTAATCTGTCATTAGTTACAGAACAGGATAAACAAGCGTATAAGGTTGCGTTGCTTGAAACCAACGCGCATCGTAGAGACTATGATCAAAAGAAACCAATAAAGAGCAATAAGGGTTTAAAGTATTTACGTATTATAAAATCGCTGTTCAGACATTCAAAAGAAAGAGATTTTTCAAGTACCGAAAATCTTACACAAGGAAGAGGTCTTCCCCTGTTAAAGAAAGTAAATCAAAATACAGATTTCGTTTATTGGGATGATCCTAACGAATTGGTAGAAAGGTTAAAATTGCTTGTTGCATCCCGTGACGCTGGCAACACTGGGTTGGATAATGAAATTATTTCAATTATAGAAGAATTGCGTGAAGCTAATATTATTAAATAAAATAAGATATAATGACAAAATTTGTACAGTTGACTTCTATTTGTGCATTTGTTAACACAAAAATGAACATAGATAAATTTGGTCATCACGTACATAAACGTTTACGTCTATCAGATTATTTCGAAGCATTAAATGATACTTTAGTGAAATCAGATACAGGAGACTTTGATTTAAAGCTCACACGCTTACGAGGACTACCTTCTCCGTCATTTAATGATGAAGCAGTTAATAAACAATACATTGAAACGAAACTGAAACAAATATATTCTACCAAAGAATTTGAACAGAAAGTTAAAAGTGAAATAGACTCTTATTTAAAACAGTTTAAAGAACAATTATATGTAGCTTTGTCAGCTAGCTATTTATTATAATAAGCCTGAAATCGATAAAATAATTGCAACTATATCAAACAAAAATACCTCTAAAAAAGCAGCATGAGTAAACAGAGTATCGTGGAAGAACTACATAAACCTGCGAGACGGAATTTTCCTCGTCGACCAACAGTTATTAAAGGAATCGATGATTTATGGCAAGCAGACCTTATTGACATGCAAAAATTTTCTCATTATAATAGTGGTTTTAAGTACATACTGGTTGTAATTGATACTTTTTCTAAGTTTTCTTGGGCTATACCATTAAAATCAAAAGCAAAAAATATGATTGTGCAAGCTATGCTAAATATTTTAGATAGTTCTGCACGCACTCCTTCTTTTTTACAAACAGATCAAGGAAAGGAGTTTTTTAACGCTTCTTTCCAAAATTTGATGAAGCAGTATGGTATTAAACATTATTCAACATTTTCTACAAAAAAGGCCTCAATAGTGGAGCGATTGATCAGAACGTTAAAAAGTAAACTGTATAAATATTTTAGCTTAGAAGGCAAATATAAATGGGTGCCGAAAATTTTAGATTTAGCTGTTACATCGTATAACAATAGTGTGCATCGTACTACTAAATTTAAACCGATAGATGTAAATAAGGAAAATGAACACATTATAAAAGAAAACATCCTCAGTTCACAAGTTAAAAGAAAAAAAACAAAAGCAAAATACCAAATTGGTGACCAAGTACGCATTAGCAAGCACAAAAGTGACTTTTATAAAGGGTACACACCGAACTGGTCTACAGAAATATTTAATATAGTGAAAGTTAACAACACTAATCCCATAACCTATCATTTACAAGACAAAAATAAAGAAAATATTCTTGGTTCATTTTACGAATATGAATTACAAAAAACAAAATTTCCAGATGTGTACTTGATTGAAAAGGTTATTAAAAGAAAAGGTAATAAACTTTTTGTAAAATGGTTGGGATTAAATAAAAATGAGAATAGCTGGATTAGCATAAATGATTTGAAATAGGATGTATAAAAGAAAGATAACCGTTATATTGTCTCATTAAATTTCTATCAATGAAAGGAAGTGGTCTTCTAAATAACATAATAAGTAATTTGCCAGTCGAGTTACATTTACCAGGTTATCAATTCTGCGGCCCAGGAACAAAACTAAAGAAAAGATTATTGAGAGGCGATAGAGGAATAAATAAGTTAGATGAAGCTTGCATGCATCACGACATAGCTTACACTAACAAGAATTTAGATATTAGACATAAAGCAGATTTTGAACTAATGAAAATTGCGCGTCAAAGATTGAGATCGAAGGATGCAGGAAAGGGTGAGAAAATGGCTTCATGGTTAGTAAAGAATGCTATGAAGGCCAAATTAAAAGCCGGTGCTGGTATTAATGCATTTAAGAATGGCGTTAGTAAAATACGTACACATTTGAAAAAAATAAAATGCAAGGACAACAAAACGGCAATAAAGATTGCTTACCTAGCAGCAAAAAAGATCTTCAACAAGAAAAAAGGAGTACATTTACCGCGCTTAATTCCCATTCCAAAAAAGACTGGTGGAATATTACCATTGATACCTATATTTGCTGGATTATCAGCACTTGGCACTCTAGCTGGTGGTGCGGCTGGTATTGCTAAAGCAGTAAACGATTACAAATCAGCACAACAAAATCTTAAAGAATCTGAACGACACAATAAGATGATGGAATCTATTGCTATTGGAAAAGGGCTTTATGTAAAACCCTACAAGAAAGGGAGTGGATTATATCTAACCCATCCAAAAAACTGAAAAAGCGGCTACCCACACGAGCTCTAACCAATATCGACATATTAGAACATACTCAAAACTTGCCTTATTTTCGTGGTGTTTTTATGAGAGATAGTCTGCCAAGAAAGCCCAGAAAAATTGAATGCGCTGTTTTGAACCTAGATAGTTCTAAAAATTCTGGTACTCATTGGGTAGCTTACGCTAAAGTAAATAATTACTGCCAATATTTTGATAGTTTCGGTAACCTGAAACCTCCTCTAGAGCTAATTCACTACTTGAAGGACACTTTGATTAATTATAATAACTGTCAATTTCAAACATTCGGTACCACCAATTGTGGTCACTTATGTATTAAATTCTTAAAAAACTTTTGGAAAGAGTATAAAATAAAATGATACACAACACGTATTAGTATTCATTTCAACAATGGCTTTCACTCTGTCTATAACTGGATGCGAATCTACGTTGACGACATATTATTCACCAGCTCTGGATTTGAAGGGAGAATATGAGTGTGCATTGTTATATTTTTCGACATTTAATTCAATACCTAACATCGATTCAGAAAATAATATGTTCTTTTACGGAGAAAATGGAATTCTTCAACTACCGGAGGGTTCGTATGAACTCCAAGATATATTTGATTATTTAAAAAAAAACGTTAAAGATTGTGTATTAAGATTATCATCTAATAATAACACATTGAAAACTAAACTTTATAGTTCAAAAGACATACACTTTGAAAAGGACAATTCGTTTGGTGACCTATTTGGTTTTAATAAAGAAATATTAAAATCAGAAACCTTACATGAGTCGCACTTTCCAGTTAATATTATAGCTACAACTATTGTGCGAATAGAGTGTGATATTGTTAGTGGCTCCTTCGTTAATGGAGTACCCAGTCATATAATTTATGAATTTGTGCCTAATGTACCACCAGGCTATCGCATTATAGAAATACCTAAAAACTTAATTTATTTTCCTGTTAATCAAAACTCAGTTAGCCAAATAAATATAAGACTGCTCGACGCAAAAAACAATTTAGTTAATTTACGCGGTGAGGAAATACAGTTGTATTTACATCTCAGGAAAAAATGATAGTTTACAATAAAACCACGACAACAATTCAAAATACTGTTAGTTTACAAAGCGCTTCGCGAAAAATAACACCTACGAAAAGGCTTAAAAAAATATCTAAAGAAAATAAACAATTTCTTAAATTAATTGGTTTATTAAAATGAATATTTTAAACGTGTTAGAGTCCCCAGTGTCTGATAACAGCATTGAAAGTTTCGAATTTCATTCCTACAAACCATATGTAACAAGTTTCAACAAGAACGATGAAATCCGGATCCCTATTAATCAGCAAGATTTGTATGTGTTGCCTTCCATGAGTACTTTATTCATAGAGGGTAAAGTAAACGTATACAAAAATGATGATAAAGCAACGGTTACAGACATACATTTTATCAATAATGCTATCTTATTTTTGTTCCAAGATATTCGTTACGAATTAAATGGAATAGAAATTGATAAAATTAAAAATGCAGGTATAACAACAACTATGAAATCATATTTGTCTATGAATGAAAATGAATCAAAATCAGCAAAAATATGGGGTTGGTCAATTAATGGTTCTAAGAATATCAATAGTGGAATATTTTCTGTATCTATACCTTTAAATAAAATATTAGGTTTTGCAGAGGATTATAAAAAAATCATAATAAACTGTAAACACGAGTTGGTTTTATTAAGAAGTAATACTAACTTAAATGCTTTACGACTGAGCACTGGACAAGTAGTAGATGATATTATTATCACCAAAATAGTTTGGCGTGTACCTCACATTAAAGTTTCTGATCGCGAGAGAGTTAACCTACTGAAACATTTAGAGAGAGACCGTTCTATCACCTTAGCTTTTAGAAATTGGGATGTTTATGAGTATCCTTTGCTTCCTAACGCAAACGCAAACGCAAAAACATACTTGGTCAATCAAAACGTCTTCTCAAATAGAAAAACCACGCTTTATAATAATTGGATTACAAACGAATAGAAAACAAAATGTAAAGAGTTCTATGTCAGAGTTTGACCATTGTAATGTAACTGGTGTTAAAGTGTTCTTGAATCAAATATATTATCCATATGAAAATTTGAATGTAAGTTTTTCTGACAATAAAATATCTTTATTATACGAGTTATATACAAGATTCCAACAGTCGTATTACGGACGACGTGCTGAGCCGTTGTTAAGTCTGAAAGAATTTAAAGATATTGCCCCCCTTTTTGTCATTGACTGCTGTCGACAACAAGAAACTTTAAAAGGCTCAGTAGATGTCAGAGTTGAAATAGAAGCTGACCAAGATATACCTGATCAGACTGCAGCTTATTGTTTAATATTAAACGATTGTATTTTTGAGTACAAACCTTTAAGCAGCATAGTAAAAAAAATATCATGAACACAAATATCATCTTCGTTGATCTTCAAGGATTTAAAGATATTAATAATAACTTTATTGTGAAGGAGTGTGCAATAGCAACAAAGGCGTCTACTCAAAATTTTTTAGTGAAACCACCCTTTGCATACTCTACTTTGTCAGCTGAAGAAAGAAAACAAGTGAGGTGGTTAGAAAGGTATCGAGGACTATTTTGGAGTGAAGGTTTCGTAGACTATCGTGAATTTCTACGTTTAATACCAGTTTACTTAAAAAATAAAAATGTATTTGTTAAAGGTAGTGAAAAAATTGAGTGGATTAAAAACTTGTGTGTAGATTGTAATATTGTTGACATAGGAGAGGAAGGTTGTCCAAGTTTGATTAAATTGCATGAAAAATACTGTATTATTAAAAACTTAAGATGTGTTCATCATTTGAAACAGTGTGCACTTCAGAACGTTATATGTTTAAAAAAATGGTATATAGACAATAATGTGTACCTTTTCAAACATTTTTATAATAATAAAGATAAATGTGACTGATTTGATTTGTTTTATTTTATTTTTTGATGTTAAGGAAGGCATGAAATTAAACACCTATTAATTAAATTTTCATTCACTATTTATTTCACATTAACGATAATGTTGTCTACTTTCATAACAATAAATTAACATTTTTTTGTGAATACTTATTACAAAAATACAAAATATTCCTTTAAAAGTTGTAAAATATATCATCACTACTTAACTTTTTTGATATTTTGTTAACTATGTTTTCGGTTTGGTCGAAAATGTCATCAACAGCGTCTTTAACAACATACTGCGCATTTAACACAACACTGTCACTATCTGCTGTCTGGGGTGATGACGATGCTTCTTCGATCAAGTCCTGGATGGTTATTTTGATAAGACGAATTCCCTTTCTTGGCTCCTTTCTAATTACGAAAGATTGAAGAGGTTTCGTTTTATTTGACTTTCTTTTAATTTTGAGACTACTGTTTGTACCAGGGTTTTCGCCTGTTCTTGAAGATTTCATGATAAATTACAATTAGTAAATTTCGCAATCATAGGTTATCTGAAACAAAATAAATAATTTTGTATGAAAAATCTAAACCACTCAAGTTAGACGTTTGAAATTTGGCATGCAGGTACCTTAGATACCGTAGAGGTGCACTAAGAAAGGAATTCCCGAAATTCCTACGGGAATGGGAATTAGCGGGAAAATCCTTTTGTATGAAAAATCTAAACCACTCAAGTAAGACTTTTGAAATTTGGCATGCAGGTACCTTAGATAACGTAGAGGTGCACTAAGAAAGGAATTCCCGAAATTCCCACGGGAACGGGAATTAGCGGAAAAATATTTTTGTATGAAAAATCTAAACCATTCAAGTTAGATGTTTGAAATTTGTCATGCAGGTACCTTAGATACCGTAGAGGTGTACTAAGAAAGGAATTCCCGAAATTCCCACGGGAACGGGAATTAGCGGGAAAATCCTTTTGTATGAAAAATCTAAACTACTCAAGTTAGACGTTTGAAATTTGGCATGCAGGTACCATAGGTACCGTAGAGGTGCACTAAGAAAGGAATTCCCAAAATTCTCACGGGAACGGGAATTAGCGGGAAATACCTTTTGTATGAAAAATCTAAACCACTCAAGTTAGACATTTGAAATTTAGCATGCAGATACCTTAGGTACCGTGGAGGTGCACTAAGAAAGGAATTCCCGAAATTCTCACGAGAACGGGAATTAGCGGGAAAATCCTTTTGTATGAAAAATCTAAACCATTCAAGTTAGACGTTTGAAATTTGTCATGCAGGTACCTTAGGTACCGTGGAGGTGCACTAAGAAAGGAATTCCCGAAATTCCCACGGGAACGGGAATTAACGGGAAAATCCTTTTGTATGAAAAATCTAAACCATTCAAGTAAGATGTTTAAAATTTGGCACGCAGGTACCTTAGACACCGTAGAGGTGTACTAAGAAAGGAATTCCCGAAATTCCCACGGGAACGGGAATTAGCGGGAAAATCCTTTTGTATGAAAAATCTAAACCACTCAAGTTAGACGTTTGAAATTTGGCATGCAGGTACTTTAGTAAACTTAAAGATTAGTTGCAACAGGATATTACAAAATTCCCACGGGAACGGTAGTTAACGGGAAAAAACATTTGTATGAAAAAATCAAATCTAAATAAAAGGAGAAACTGACTGACTCAGTGACTGACATATCAACGCATAGCCTGAACGGCTAAATGTAGGCATTTGAAATTTGGAAGGGACATAGCTTAGGTACCGTAGAGGTGCACTAAGAAAGGAATTCCCGGAATTCCCACGGGAACGGAAATTAGCGGGAAAATCCTTTTGTATGAAAAATCTAAACCGCTTAAGTTAGACGCTTGAAATTTGGCATGCAGGTACTTTAGTTAACTTAAACCTTAGTTGCAACAGGATATTGCAAAATTCCCACGGAAACGGGAGTTAGCGGGAAAAAAACATTTGTATGAAAAAATCGAAACCGCGTAAGATAGATGTTTTCAATTCAATTCAATTAAATTATTTATTGCATTCCATGTAGTACAATGGGGTGTTATATAACACGCCACGCGGACGAAGTCGCGGGCAAAAGCTAGTAAATAATATATTAATACTTAGATATTTGAGAGTTAGAAAACACATTAATATTAAACTTAAAACTCACTGGCACTTATTTTAAATCAAGCAATCAAAATTGATGACACGTTGTAGACTAAGAGGCGCTAATTACTCACTAAATAAAAACTAGTAATGCTTACCTGAGTACGACTGGTGATGAGACTGCACTATATTGTCTAAACTTTCATTTCTTGCCGCCACTTCAGAACCCATTTGGTACATAAGTTGAAGTGCCTTGTATAGAACGTTATCACGATTGTTATGTACCACGTACTGGGCTCTAGAATTCAGTTTCACGCTTACTTCACTATCTGTCTCTTCCGTATGCAAAATTTCGAGTTTGATTATATATTTAGGAATATCGGGACTCATATTTATGATAAACGAGGCTTCTGCCGAAGATAGTTGTAGCTGCTGTCTCGACATGATCAAAATTGATAATCAGGGAGGATATACGTGTTTAGGTAACTCAGAACTGTTTGCTATGAAAGTAGACAACAGAATGAATTATTTCTTCAAAATAAAATAAAACTGCTGAGTCTAAAGATAAAGGCAGTTGTATGAACTGTTGAGCTTGCAAATTGCAACCTAAGCTAGTGAATAGGAAATAGTATAACTTATTCATTCTGTCATATAGGGTTTGCCTTATAGCTCATGTTACAAATATGAGTTAGTTGGACTGCCACGTGATCTACCTGCAGTATTTTTTTAAGAACATGTCTCTACTTGTTTAAAGCAGGCGTAAGCAGTTATCTTATCAAGGAATGACTTTTGTTAAAAAATAATATCTATAACCCATCAAATCCAAGAAATACCACGTGAAATTGCAATTCCAGCTATAAATCTTGTATGAATATTATATTTTTTTGTTATAAACTTGTATGAATGTCAAAAGATATTTCGAGAATTTGATGGTCTTCAGTTTAAGTTTTGCTTCCAGAAAAATAAAAACAAACATTAATTTTAATACTTTATTACAGTAAAAACATAAACATAAATTCTGGGTATAGACCTCCCCTCAATCAACCGGAGGGGAATGGAGCATATACTCCACTGCAATTTGTGCAAGCGTTTTGCTAGTAGCCCTCAACGGCTTAACGTGCCTTCCGAAGCACTGCAACATATATTGGTTCTTAATACTAATTAAAAGCTAAATAAATTTAATCTGTTGATATATAAAACTCAAAATATTTTTTTATGACCCCACGACAGAGTTGAAATCTGATCTCGTAATATAACACGTTTATCGTCATTTGACGATAGTGCTACCTTATTAACAGATTGTGTAAAAATTTCGTGTCTAAGAGATTTAAATATAATATTTTTTTTTCGGATCACATCATTTTCCATCAAAACTTTGTTATAATCCTTAAAATGCATCTTTTTAATCACAGACTTTTTTGTTCCCTTAGCCTTTTTTAATTCTATTTCTTCGGTCTTGATAGAATACAGTTTAGATCTTAAGCCTACAAATTCAACAATAAGTTTGCCGCCTAACTCGTCTTTAAACAAGCCAGGTATCTTTTTATTACGACAAATAATCTCATATACATTGTTTTCATCATAATTACTCGTATCGAAATACGATTCAAAGCTCAGTTTTAGGTCTTTGTATATATCTTTGGTTTTTATATAATACAAGAAACTGTCAGTATCTGTATAACAAATATTAATATCAGGTCCGTAAACTGGTTTCATTACAGAATAGTGAAAATCGTACATATGGCTTTTAGAAATCTCTAAAACCGTAAAACCTATATAAATAGGTTTATCTAAAGTTATTGTTTCTGGTTTCATCTGAATTGCAATAAAATTATCTGTAAAAATAGTTGAACTATTATAGTTGGGCCTTGATATTAAATGCTCCGCTGTTAATTGCTTCTTGGTCTTATTTCTTGAATCCGACCACTGATTTACTAATTTTACATTTAACCTTTTCTCAGTGTCCTCTAAAGTTTTACCAAAAATGCTATTATTTAGTAATTTGAAGAAGTCCTGTTCAAATTGAGATTTTGCTTTTTTACGCAACTCTGTATTCAAATCGATATACTGTTTTAAGAACGGACTTTGTTGAAATTTGATAGCTCTATGAATTGTCTTTAATTTTAAACCATGTTTTAAGCATGTTTTTAGATGCAAATAGTGAATAACGTACCTAAATTTGTCGTATAAATTAGGAATTAATTTCGAAGTTTTTGATCCGGGGGGTTTAAATTTTTGAGGACAAAATGGAAGGTCGTTGTGTAAGTCATGCAGATGATCAGGATATTCTAAGTCTACTTCAAAGATATAACCGTAACTCGAATTATCTGGAATGTTAAGTATATCAAGAGAATCGATTTCGGTTTTGGAAATTAATTCAAAATTTGAGTGTGGCAAAAAACCACACATTGCGAATCCATATAGATTGTTACAATCTATGTATAATAAATAGCTCTCTGCAATTTTAGAATCATAATCTGACAGGTACCTATTATTAGCTTTCGCGTACCTAGTAGAACACAAACAAACTCCTCCGCGAATACCTTTTTGAATCATACGAATTATTTCTAAATCTTCTATAAGTTGTAATTTAACTTCAGTCTTCAGTAACATAGCATCAAAACTTAAACTTGGAGCAGTCATATAAAACGCTGGATCTAACCTATAGTTATTTTTGCACGTTGCGCGAAAGTTTTCGAAAATATCGGCTAATAACAGTACATCAGTTTTTAGATATATGTCGGTATATTCACCTAGATTTTTCAAATTAAATGTTTGCCAAACACTTAATGCGTGATTATAATCAGACTTAGAAACGACTTCGTCGCTTATACTGCTATAGAAGCACTCTCTCGGTGGTAACTTATCTTCCGCGTAAGATTCCCAGTTAGTCATGTATTCATAAGGATAAACACCTTTACGTCTTAATAAATTAAATTGTCGATTTTCAGGATAAAAGTGTGCCAAGTGTGTAAAACCGTCTTTATTTATATTTTCTGCTAATTTCTCTAAACTGGTGCCCAAAAATTTGAAAGAATCCACAAAACGGACAGGTACGTACTCTTGCTGACCTTGGTGATTTATTGTAAAGAATTTAGTAAAAGAAATATAATTCTCTTTGGTTTTGGCTATCACTTTAATGTCACCAGCAATGTCTGCTAATTCACGTATAAACAGATGACTGTCATAGCCTGATAAATTATGAAAAAAAATGGGGATGAATTTCGGCAAACGAAAACGAATATTACAGTAAGAATGTGCAGCACCGCGATAGCGACCTGTTAAATGACAGTGGTCCCTAACTTTGTCTTCAAATAACAGTTTGTTACACAAGTAGCAATAATGGGACTTAGAAAAACTTTGCTTTTCTTCATCGGTCAAGGGCAGCATTTTAACAGGATTGTTAAGAATATCATAAATTTTTAATACATCTCTTCTAAGGTATTCGAGAAATTTGTCGACGCAATCCTTACCGCGATAGGATACATACCGATTTAAAGAGTTATCGTAAGAGCAAACAACATAGTAACCAAATGCGGAAGGCACATGCTTTTGTAGATTTCGTGTGCACTTGTCCTGCTCTATATTATTATTTGGCTGTAATAAAGACTCGAAATCTGCGTAAATGACAAATGGCATATCCTGCATTCTTTCAAAATGTTTGAACTGTATGATAGAGCCTTGGTCTGGTAAAATGGTTTTGACCCCACTACATACGTGTTTGTCAAGTTTATCTTGGTTGCTAAAGAAGATCATACACTCATCACAAAAAAATATTTTACCGTGATGTTTTGTTATCTGCGTTCTGAGCAATCGACTTAAATGTCTTATCAAACAATAGTGGGACTGAGTTCCGTTTTCTAGTAATAGAAGATTAACATGATATTTTCTTTTTCGTTCAGTCTTGTAGAGCGGACCAACTACTTCTGTTTTGTTTTTTAGAGTAGTTTGGAGACCGTAAATATTGACACTGATCTTTGGATTATTCTTTTGAAATATTTTTATGTCGTTTAAACCGACCGGGAAAGACATATTGCTGGTGTTAAGCACAGTATCAAAGTGAGGATAAGATGATGTTCTGTTTGCATTATTTTTAACAGGAAATAGCGCTGCCATAATGCACCACAAGAAACAAAAGCTATCTCGATTTTGTATGTTAAGGCAAGCGCGTCTAAATTTAATGCTTTTAGGTAAATCAATAAATGCAGAACCTCTTAATGGATTATATTTGTTGATGTTAACTTCCAAATATAAATTCCCTACGAAAGACCACCCGCTGTCACGCTCTTGAAATTCATCAATTTTTGTAGAAATTATATGACTAATTTTAGAAAACAATTCATCGAAATCATAGTTTTTATGCAAAACTATGTTTTCTGTAGCGAAAGACTTTGTTTCGGTTGTATTATCTTTAGGCAAAGAGAATTCTGCAAAAAAGTCAAAGTTAGTTTTGATAGTATCAAAGGCTTCGCGACGCGCATCTAACAGGGCGCGCAGGCGTCGGCGCAGTGCGCGCAGATACGCAATCGGTGGCCTGGCTCTAAACTTTTCTTCATTCTCGCAATGAACCCGGTATGACGCGATGCGACTGCGAAATGCGCTGGCTATCTTTTCTATACCTTCACATTCTATAATAGAGCTGTTATTTTTATGCAAAATACTTCGCAAATGAGCGGAAAAAGCTTTACTTTTTATAGATAAATCGCAAACTGAACAATAAACGGACCTGGTAACTTTAGACATCTTGAGGACAATAAGGAGCTATTACAATATAATTTAAAAGTTAAAACTAAACCAAAGAGATGTAACTAAAGAGATGTTTCTCCTTTAAAGTTCAAGATATTTGCTTGTCGAACATTCGAACGGCAGAGTCGCAGCTCAGTTAGTTTGTTAGATAGTTATGTAAATATTAGAAGAAGTGTGTGTGTATTGATATATTTTCCGTCGTGGGATATCTAACTTTTATTAAGTAAATTATAATGCGCTAATAGAATTCAAAACTATTTATATTATATTTCATAGAACCCTAAAACACATATCTAGCATTAAGTCACTAAAGCAAATTAAGACAATTTTAGAAAAATAAAACATGAAAGTTTAAAATTAAAGTAGTAAGTAAGATGGCATTTAAATGTACGGGTACGTGAATAACCGTGAGAAAGCGAATTTCATTTCTTATCTGCGAAAAAAACACCTTCTTCTGTAAATTGCTTCTTACAGCATCGGACAAATTCTCGTAACGGCACCAGCTCCGGCGCGTCGTTATCTGCTTGATACTTTAAGCTTAAAGTCGCTTTCTCCCACCGGTCCTTCGGCTGTACCTTACGTATGTCTTTGATATTGTAGAGCCTTAGCTCTACAAATAAGTCGCCGGTGAGATCGGCTGTACGGCGCACAACTCCGTCGGCTACTCGCTTGGTGAAGGCCGACTTGATCTGCTCGGTAGCGTTCTTGTAGCGAGCCACGTCGTCGTCGCTGTCGCTTTCCAAGCACCAGCCAGAAGTCTTCTTTAAGGCTTTTTTTGGTGGCGAAGCAGCTCTGCTGCTCGAAGGCTTGCGCTTTGATGCCGTTGATTTCGGCTGCTTTTTCTTCTTGGAACTAAAGAAATAAAAGAAAGGTTTAAATGCTTATCTCAAACTACAAAATGTTTTGTTTCTTACTTAAAAGCAGATAAAAATTAAATTTGCAGCTTTCGCAAAATGAGAAAAAAAATATATTTCTAAGTACTTTTGAAATAATCAACAAAACGTGAATTGTGCAAACCTATACGTGTAAGTTTGGTATAGAAAATGATCCACCTTAACAAAATTATAATTCCTATAGCAATAGCCCAGAACTCTCTAACTCATATTGAAATTACTAAGATAAAATATTCACCTCACTGAAGCAGTTGTGTCGTCGTCCGAATCCAGATGTTTGATGTCCGGGTTGCTCCTTCTAGCCCGCTTCTCATATTCAGAGTCCGACCTATCAAGAGAACAAACTAGTTTTAATTTCAATATCATATTTTTTTAAACACTAAAAATGCACTGGAACACTAAAGAAAAACTGCAATTGAAATTTGAATTTTCATTAGGTCTAAGTTAAAGTAAAAATAAACTTAAAATAAGGAAGAAAGTAAAACTTACGAACATTATTTCAACGCAGTGAATCCTCGTTGTGAAGCGTGTGTGAAGTCTTTGCAGCTATGTAGGCAACGAGTTGCAAAGGGCTGAACTTTGAGGATGTCGAGCGTAGATGAGCACGCAGATAAGTACTTAGCACTCGCGAGCGATTCAATCACGTCAAAAAAATATTGTGGTCTGAGTAAGTTCAGGGTTTTTAATGATGCAAGTTGCACAACAGCCACCAGGAGTTGACAACATTTTTCTAACCTTAATTACTTACCTCTAGATAAGAGAAAAAACACTAAATTAGAATTTATGTGTTTGCATTAATGTTGATTTTGATTTGACTTAATCATTAATAGTCGATATAGCGTGGTTTCTAGGATTTGTGCCCGGTTAATGGTAATAGGTTCGTCCTATTACATTAACCTACCCTTCGGGTTATAACTTAGGGCAGAATAGTAAGATTTAACATCAGACAAAATGCCTAGTATTTTTTATTCTCGTCAGGTATGTACGTTGTATTTAATCCTTTTAAAAGTTTAGTGTGTCTAGAGATAATAATATGTTTGTTGTTTAGGATATAATTTATTTTTTATTTGTAACCAATAATTAAACATATCTAGCGAGAAGTGGGTATCTATAACCACCTCTGCATACCCCTTCGGGATACATACGTGATGACAATTTTATACTTATTTAAAATGTTTGTTATTTCTGATTCTTACACAGCAAAATTTGCAAAGTGTGGAAAACAAAAATATCATTTTTCATTTGATAATTATTATTGCTAAGTAATTTGAAACGATACACTTCAATAGGACCGCATTAATTCAATAAAACCGCCGCTGATGGGAACCGAGTACAGTTCACAGAATAGTTCATTTGTATTTTTCAAATCAAACAACAGCAGATTTTTTACTCTAATATTTTTAAAGATTATTTTTGGACTTAACAAAAGATTATAGTGAGGTGAGCAACGTCGTGTATGTACCTAACTAACTATATTGAATATAATATTTTATACCAATTATACGTATAACTACATACATACATATACTCACGCCCATAATCCCTAATGGAATGGGCAGAGCCACAAGTAATCAAAGACAACTTGCAGCTACTGTTGATACGAAGTCCTAAGATGGATATGGTGAACCTTACAGTGACAGGGGATCAGCATGTAGCCCATAACAATTATTCATCATGTTAGAAAGGACACAATCCCTATGTCGGATTTTACGACATGTACTTCATTTAAGTCATTATCATTTGCGACTTTTGTAAGTAGTTACGTAAACTGCTTCGAAATATTTTGTCAACTGTACACATACACACATAACAAACATCTAACACAATCAGCAAAACAGATAGATAATACGTATACACACAAACAAAGCACATTTAACTTGTCAGCAAAAATGAACGGTCGCTGCATGAGAATAATTATTAGGGATCTGCAAGTCAAAAGTTATTTATGAATCGTCGATGAATAACGTACCTTTCGAAGCCATGAAGTACCATATATTTTCTTTTACCATATAAAAAGAATCATAATAGCCTTTCTTATCGATCGCAGTTATCAACCATGTCAACATATTTTTTGTCAGTGTCAATTCTGAGCACGGTTGCCTTTATTATTTGACCGAGATGACGCAACTTTCTCCTTAAAGGCCAAGCAGGGAGGAGTATAGAAGTGTATTCCTCATATCCAATTATTTTAACATCATAAAACTCGCACAAAATCCATCCACGGGCGATAATTCTCACTTCCAACACACTACCAATTTCGAGAGTCTGCTGCATTGTTATAACCTTGTTTCCAAACAAATGTTCATAATAATCTGAACCCACCTTTTATAATAGTTTCCTTATAAATTTAAAATACTAATAATTAAATATAGTAATATATAATATAAATAATATATAATTTAAGAATACTGTCTATATTATAATTCAAATTGTGGCGGTATCATTACTTCATTTCTCCGCTGAACAAGGAGGAAATATCATAATCAAAATCATATCTTACAAAAATGTCTAATCCATATATTATACTTACTTCTTATTTTGAAAATTTACTTTATTCATATTCAGAACCTTCACTTTCTAAACACGTTGCGCTTGTTAGTTAAAGCAAAAACTTGGACACCTATTCTTTACCTACAAGTTTATGATGTCGTTTTGTTTCGGTAAGGACTACAGATGACAATGCGACATAAAAACGATACCGTTCAATCAAATCATATGACAATGTTTTAGTTCGTGATTCCTGTTCAGAATAAGACTTTTTGATCTACCAGGTTCATAAGTTCAGATAGCAATTTGCGATCATTTGGTTCATAGTGTTCAAACAGTGCACAAGAGTTTTAGATATATCCTTGTTGTCCGTTGCGGTACTTAAGTACACGATGTGGAACAGTACCTGCTGGAAGGTTACTTACCGGTCTAGGCAGAAAATCTGTGTCTAGGTACTAAGTACAGGGATAGCCTCGATGTATCTGTATGCCTACATAGCATTCTTACAGGCATGAGCAACCAGCACAGTACACATCAAAGCTTTGTAAACCTGGAAAAGTACGAGCAACCGGCCTAGATACAGAAAATTTGTTTAGTAGGTTAAACCTAAGGACAATTTGTCTAGATACCAAGTACAGAGACAGAACAGAACAGCCACGACATATCTGGATGCTGTAGCAAGCATGAGCAATCGGCCTAGATAATGTCAAAGCTTAGTAGATCTGAATCTGGAAGGTACGAGCCTCCGGCCTAGACAAAAGCATGTGATTTGGATGTTATAAAAATTATGTTTCAAATACAATAGTAAGATTAGTGTCAAAGTAGCTTGGAACCAGGTTAGTTGATTTTCAATTGCAATCGGTCTCCACAATTTCGAATCAGTTATTGGGCATTCTAAATCATCTTTTTTCGAAATGAAGCGAAACAGCTCGCTCGTCGGGCGAGCGAGCTGTGAGTGAAATTGAGAAAAAAAGATGATTTAGAATGCCCAATAACTACCTACTTTTACTTTTCTAGTTTCAAAGTAAAATACGTACCTACTTTCATAAAATACAATACATTCATTCATTTAAACAATACCATAAAAATATTTTATTGCGCACAAAGAAATAACATACCCTTAAGTACCAGGATACTAGCATTCGAAAGAGATAGAAACATGCACACGAAAGTAAACTGTCAAATTATTTGTCAGTGCTTGTTTACTATCTGTGGAGTGAAGTTCGAAATTTGGATTTGTTGTGATAACTGTGATCAGTGATAGTTCGAGGTGTCTTTGAGTAATGTAGGTTATTATGAAATAAATGATGATGTGTGTGGGTGCCGGCGATGGCAACTTAAGTGAAGCACGGAACTTGTATCAGCGATTCATAGAAGGTAGACCAGCTGATGAAGCCAGGCAACTGCCTTCACTGCATTGCTTCAGGAAAATGGTCATTCGCCTTTAACCGAGACTGGCCGCTCGGCGACCCGTGATCCGGAGTTTGAAGAAGCCGTACTAGCCGTGCAGCCAACCCAAGGACTACCACGCGAACCTTACCACATGCAACGTACGCCCGAGCTAATTCCTGCTGATTATTTACCTCGTGTGGCATTCTGAGAATGGTACCGAGTTCAAGTGGAAAGCTCACCAGACTTTGCTTCGAAAGTGTTGTGGACAGATGAAGCGGCAGGTCTGTGCATCGAACGGGGATGACGACATTTCGAACCTTTCTTGTAAAACGTAAGTCTAATTATTAATTACCTACCTACTTACCCACACTTTCACACTTTTTTTTCCTAGTTACTATTAAATTAAATACCTTACCTAAACAAGTAGGTAATTTTAACTTATTTTACACGTCATAAAATAATGTGAGAATAGTTGTCAAAGCAAAATGACTCCAATTATTAGATGCTTTAGTGTCATTCTTGTTTGTTACAGTCGCCGACGTGCCGCCGACTCGGATTGTTCCAATCGGCCGCCGACTCCTTTTGACGTTGCCGCCAAAGCCGCCGCCCGCTCGAATTTCGTACCTATCGCGGCCGTGCGAGCGCTACGAGTACCAGGCGACCAGGACGCGCTAGGAGATTTGTGTAGTGCCAATATTTGAGTGGATTAAGAACAGTGACCTCAATAGTGCTGTGCCGCGTTTTTTACATGCTGGAAATATTAAAATATTTTTTTAAGTGAAATTGAAAAAAATATCAAAAGTGTTTTTTTTTAATTGAAATTTTGCAGATAAGATCTACATAAGGTATAGTTTTGTCCCCTTTCGGCTTGATACCCCCCTTCCGTTACACCCTGTATACGTGCAAATGCGTCTGACAATATGGACAAAGCGGGTACTTCTGAGACACAACGTTTTAATCGTGGTAAAGCTAAAGTAATACCATTCGCCAAAGGTGAATACGTTTTCCTTAAAAGTAGCGACAGAAATCAAACTAAATTGGACAGAAGGTTTAAAGGCCCTTTTGTGATATCTGCTGTAGTAGGAAATGACCGCTATGAATTAAAAAGTTTGACTGGTACATGCCGTACATACAAATATTCACATGAGAATTTGCGAGCTGTGCCCCGGGGCCAAGAAGGTTTAACTGAGATTGCTGGAAGTCTAATGGACGAGTTTGAAAAGGAGCAGTCACACCGTGATAGCCATGACGGCGACATAGATGCGCAGTCCAGCCAAAGCGATACTCTGACTGCTGCTTCTGAAACTGTTAGCTGTGATTCTAATACCATGACCGCAGAATCAGACACAATGTCTGCGTATTCTGATGATGGGTCCGACACTGGGTGTGATGATGGGCAGGATAATTTGCAAATTAGAGGTTAGTAACCTATGCAATCTTTGTGTTTCTGTAAGTTACTGTACCTTGATGACGAACGAAATACGTGCACTGGTGGAAAGATAACTGATTGAATGAAGGAACGGAGGGTGCCGTCCGGTCTATGTCTCAGGACTAGTCGAAGGGACGCGCCGATCCTTACCTGGTTGGTGATCTGGCGGGGCTGGTCGAAGGGGTGATGTTGTCCTGTACTGGTCGTGGGGAAGCATACACCCGGTCCATGCGCGCCAATCATCGTAACCTTATCAGTTTAGTATTTTGTATTGTATGTTGGTGGTGGAGTCTTCTTCCTTTTGTGTGGGTTGTGGGGTGGATTGCCAACCTCACCAACCCTGGTGTCAGGGTTATTATGATAGTGAAAATCGAAGGAAGATCAAGATAGGTACCAGACTAGTTGGGTCAGGATGAACGAGCGAGGAGCTATAGCAGTTGTATCTTTTGTTACAGACCATCATCAAAACTAAGATCGCTCGTGGACGAGCGACTGTTAGTATGGCCGTGACGGCGCATCGATTGTGGCGCCATCTAGTTGATTGGACAAGAGTGAAGGCACTCTGGCGGAACGTCAAACTGACAGCGCGCCATAGTCAAATTCGGGCAGTCGTTGCACGAAAGTGACAGGCACGTGTCGTCTAGACAGATCGCCTACGTCCTCAATTATAATCCGGAGTAATCGCAGTGTAATTAGTGACTTAAGTGATTGTGACTGTACCTATACGATTATAGTGATTGGAACTAACGACCCGTTGAGTTATTTTGTGTCTGTGATTAAATTCCCGCGCCCTTCGAAGATGAGTGAATCGGATCGCGAGATTCACGAGCCTGATATTAGTCCTCCCCCTGAGGTGCCTTTATATAATATAAAACACAGAGTTACACACAACTTACAATCAAACAAAACACATAATAAAAACAACATACACGAGAAATACAAATAATTGAGTGTATGGACTAGTCAACGATGGTGGTGGTGTCCTTTATAAAAGGGCCTCACTCAGCATAAGCCGCGGCGCGAGCCACGACGCTGGTATTCTGTGGACCCTGCTAAGTGATGCACGGAAGCCGTGTCTCCCACAAATACTTGAATGAATACATAATAATATTTACTTATACTATGAAAACAAAGTAGTTTACAAAAACATATATTAAAAGCGTGTGTGTGTGCAGTGTATCTACAAATACATTAAAGAAATACAATAATACTTACAAAACAATACATATAAAACGATAAAATAAACAAATAAATAAAGTTAGAAATGTTAGAATGTGTTTCAAGTTAGTGTGCGTGCGGATTTGAACGAAAGAACGCAGTATACGTTGCAACCCAAACTGGTTTGGCCGGAGTAAAACTACACGATTTGGAGCACACGTTCTGAAAGCAAATATAATGCACACCTCTAAACACCCAGTCGACATTCTGTCAACAACTGTGGTAAGAGTTGAATGTGATTTAGTAAGCGGATCATATATTAATGGAGAACCTAGTCACATTATACATGAATTTGTTCTTAATGTGCCTCCTGGATACAGAATAGTAGAAGTTCCTAAAAACATTATTTATTTCCCCGTCAACCAAAAAAGTATCAGCTGCATACATATAAAATTATTAGATACTTCCAACAATCCTATCAACTTACGTGGTGAAGAAGTACAGCTGTATTTACATCTCAAGAAAAAATGATCGACTATAATAAATACACTACACAACAAACTAAAAACATCAGTCATCGCCGAACTATCTGCAAAGATACAGCCAATAAGAAGGCAAAGTTAACTAAAGAAAACAAGGACTTTTTAAAAGCAATTGGGTTGTTAAAATGAATATTTTAGACATTTCTTCAAAGCCTGCTTACGACAACACAATTGATGGTGTTGAATACCATTCCTACAAACCACTACCTATTGAGAGCTAAACCTTCACCTGAAGAGTCAGTCAATTTCGTGAACAATTATTTTGCTAATGTAGGTAGAAAATTAGCCGAGACCCTGGACTTCCCAATTTGCTATCAAGCACAGATGTGCCATGTACATCATTTGGTCTTTTGAGGGCTGACTGTCAGGAGGTTTATACCACACTGATGAATCTCAAATCGGATAGTGCGCAAGGATGGGATAACATTCCTACAAGATTCCTAAAGATTGCATCAGATCTGGTTGTACCATTAATCACGCACTTGGTTAACCTTTGCTTCGAGCAAGGCATTTTCCCATCAATACTTAAGATAGCTATTATCACACCTGTGCACAAGAGTGGGAACAAAGATATTCCTTGTAACTATAGACCTATATCTGTCCTTCCAGTAGTTTCCAAAATATTAGAAAAATTGTTAAACTCCCGTCTGGTTAACTACTTGAATAAAAACAACATCTTATCAGAAACGCAATATGGTTTTCGTCATGGAAAGTCGACCTGATTTCTCGAATTGTTACTGAGGTAGACTCTGGGAAAAAATGTATTACAGTTTTCTTAGATTTAAAGAAGGCATTTGACACTGTATCTATTCCTATTCTTGTGCACAGACTTGACGAAATTGGCGTAAGAGGGACTCAACTACAACTCTTTAGGGACTATCTTCATTGTCGGAAGCAGCGAGTAAATATTGGCGGTCTCGTAAGCGACGAAGAGGAAGTAACTTTCGGAGTCCCACAGGGATCGGTTCTCGGACCAACCCTCTTTTTAATATATATTAATAATTTATGTAAAATGAAGATAGATAATGGACACGTCTTCTGCTACGCTGACGACACAGCGATCTTGTTTACTGGACAATCATGGGAATCGGTGTTTAATTGTGCTGAGCTGGGACTTGCTAAAGTTGCGAATTGGTTTAAACAGAATTTGCTGACCCTGAACACGTCAAAATGTAATTACATTTGTTTCTCAAAGTATAACAGAACTCAGCCCAATAATTTTCACACTCTTAAAATTCATACTTGCAATGATTTAAATAACTGCGCCTGCGAACCTATTGTAAAAATTTCGTCTACGAAATATTTAGGAGTGATGGTAGATCAACGCTTATCATGGCAACCGCATATAGAACTGGTTATAGTCAGAGTTCGAAATCTTATTTGGATATTTAAAAAACTTAGGCACGTACTGGACACAACTATTATAACGCAAATATATAAGTCTTTGGCGCAATCAGTCATGAGCTACTGCATTCCAGTTTGGGGTGGTGCGAATAGAACCAACTTCTTAGACCTAGAAAGGGCCCAGAGATGTCTTTTGAAGGTAATTCATTTTAAACCATTTAGGTATCCTACAGCATCTCTTTACCTACAATCAGATGTCCTCACAGTTAGGAAGTTGTTTATTATGAATTCCATTCTCAGAGTGCATAAAACTCTTCAGTTTGATTCAAATTTACTGCAGAGACGAAGACATTACCAGGTAGCCCTCGAGCCTGAAGTTAAAACTGTTTATGCTCAAAAACTATTTGCTAAGTTGTCCACTCATCTTTACAACTATATAAACAAGGAAACAAACATATATCCTAAAACGTCACGTGACTGCAAAACTACCCTATACGGCTGGATCAAGAGTAAAACCTACGACGAGATTGAGGCAATGCTAAAGATAGGCGAGTAAGCTCATGTTTGTTTTATTTTATTTAGGTAGGAAGGTAGTTGTTTACTATAAATTGCATAAAATATTACATACACATACACATACACACACTAACACCACTAATATAGATCTTATAAGTTTACACACATACCCACTTGTTTTTAATGTTCCTCTTTTTTTTTTTATTAAGAAACAACAACAAGAAACAAGAAACATTTATTGAGAAGCTGTGTAGGTACATACATGCAGGTGTCAAACATTATAAAATTGTCTCAACAGCATGTCCATGTCATATTATTGTTTTTATTTTTATTATTTTCTTATTTTTCTTTATTGTTCATTTATTTTGTACTTCTTTATGTTTACTTCATTACCAATACCAATGTATCACATAGAAGAGCGGGGCTACTATTTACTAACACAAGTAAATATTTGCTTAAAAGTTGTCCCAAACACGAGTATTGTATTGATTTTTGGTAAATAAATATTAGATGTGCACTTTACTCCTAAACGTCTCGGGTTTGGTGAGAGACACAACTTCTATGCGGCGGTCCAACTACATGGTGAAACGCATTCACAGTGGGCAGCGCGATTGCGTGGATTAACAGCGCATTGCGCTTTTCTTAACGTCGAAGAAGCATTCAAATCTGAAGATCTGACAGTACTGTCGTTGACAAAAGCAGTTGAACTGGCGGAGAATTTACGTTGTGCACGTGCCGCGGCCGTGACCAGTTCATCAAGCGCCGACAGTGCGCTCCACATCGCGTCAGATAAGCAGTTGTTTAAAATTAAAAAAGGAGGTAGTGTCAAAACGGCTAAAGTCAAGTGTAGTGTATGCGGTTATACAAATCATCCTACGTCCGAATGCAAATTCGCAAATTATGTGTGTAAAAAATGCCATGAAAAAGGGCATTTAAAAAGAGTGTGCACGACAGTGAATTTTGTGAAAATGCAGGGTGGTGATGAGAGCGAGGATGATGATGACGGTAAGGTTTTTTATATTCGTTCATTGCGGGGTGAGCCGATGATGGAGCGAGTGTCTATAAATAACCTTTTCGAATTCGAAATAGATAGTGGATCCGCGGTGACTGTAATATCAGAAAAATACTATAAGTTACATTTCAAAGAAGTGCCATTATCAGTAACGCGTAAACAGCTGATGACTTACAACGGTAAAAACATCTGTTGCATAGGTAGTGTTTGTTTACCTATAACTTATTCCGGTCGAACGCATAATGTACACTTTTATGTCGTTCGCGACGGCGGCCCACCGCTTTTGGGCAGAGATTTTATTTCAAGGTTTAACTTACAACTGGTACCAGTTAATTATTGTCAAGAAAGCGAAACTGTTACCTTATTAAAACTGTTACAAAAACAATATTTAGACTTGTTTTCAAATAAATTAGGAACATTTAACAAATACAAAATTAAATTACCAGTAAAGGACGACACGAAACCGGTTTTCTATAAAGCACGGCCCATTCATTGCGTTTGCGTTGCGTGAGAAGGTGGAAAAGGAAATCTAAAGAATGGTTAATTTAGGTATCCTGAAACCGGTTGAATTTTCAGAACAAGCGTCACCAATTGTACCGGTGCTGAAGCGAAATGGATCTGTAAGAATATGTGCAGATTATTCGGTAAGCCTCAATAAGCAACTAATCGTCGAACAATATCCTTTACCGACGGTAAGTGAGTTATTTGCAAAGTTACACGGAGGACAACAATTTACAAAACTGGACTTATCTATGGCCTATAATCAGTTTGTGTTAGACGACGAGTCACAATGGTTAACATGTATAAATACACACCGTGGCCTGTATAAATACACGCGTTTGGTGTTTGGGCTGGCCAGTGCGCCGGCAATTTTCCAACGCGCTATGAAATGTATTTTATCGGGAATGGACGGTGTGCTATGTTTGTTAGATGACGTTCTAATCACAGGCAAAGACAAGGCAGAACATTTAGAAAGGTTGCATGCGGTTCTTAAAAGGTTAACCGACGCGGGGCTTACCCTGCAACAAGAAAAATGCGAGTTTTTCAAAAATAAAATCACGTATCTAGGGTATGTAGTCACAAAAGATGGATTAAAAAAGTCTCCAGAAAAGGTAAAAGCCATGGTGGAAGCGCTTACTCCACAAAACGTCAGTCAACTACAATCATTTCTGGGCCTTGTCAATTATTATAGGAATTTTGTACCGAACGCATCATGCATTCTCAGTCCATTGTATAATTTGTTAAAAAAGAGTAAAAGATGGGAATGGACCGCGGAACATGAAAACGCATTCACAACAATCAAAAAAATATTATGTTCTGATCAAACGCTGACGCATTTTAATCCTAAAGCTAAAATAGTATTGACTGTAGATGCGTCACCGAATGGGTTAGGCGCGATAATCTCACAAATTGATAGCGATGGGGTCGAAAGACCAATATCATTTGTATCGCGGACACTAAATGCTGCGGAAAAGCATTATGCTCAGATCCAGAAGGAAGCAACTGCGATAATTTACGGTGTAAGGCTTTTCTAACCCTTCCCCCCCGGACCACGAAAGTGCATAGACGTGTCCCCTTATACATTCGCATGCATTTAATATTTTTCTCAATATTTACTTCACAAAAATAGTGTTACAAAAATAGGATATCATAAAGCATTAGGAGTGCATTGTCGAGTGCGTGGTGTCGTGACGTATGGTGTGCGAGGAAGAAACCTACTAACGGAAGACCAACTATCGTGCAACGCGTACCTACTACGCTGCGCTGGTGCCCTGGTATCGGAGGAGCTACAACTTAATGCGTCACCGTGACGTCGTGCTGCCGGCCGAGAGTAAGGAACAGGTTACTGCACACGCACACACTTGCCGCCCGTTGTAGTCCGCTCGTCCCTGCAGAGCATACCTACTAGACGCACATGTTCGACGCGACGTTTAAAAAATCAGAAGCGTCATCAGTGTGTGTGACGCATGAATAAACCTGCTCTAGAGATTTGTGCTTGCCTGGTACTTTAAAATTATTAACTTGTAACAAGTAAACCTTATAAAGTGCGTCACACATACGTCACGTGCAATCAAGTTCACAACGTTGATAGCTTCATACCTCTGCTATCCTAGTTGCAGAATTATCATGCAACGCTTCTCGCCGCCCGCCACTAAAAGTGGTTCTGAACCAAATATTGCGCATGCGGCTGATGATAGCGATGGAGAATCTGCTCGGAACGTTAGTCAACGCCGTGGGTTTAAACGCCAACGTGATGATGATCTCACATTATTTAAGGAGGAATTCACACAATTGTTTACCTCATGGAAACTCGATCAAGATTCCAAATTCACAACAATTCTGACCTCCATGGTTGAAATTAAGGAGCAAAACCTAGAAATTCGAAATTCTATGGATTTTTTATCACAGAAATATGACCATATGATGAATAAGATCCAGTCTTTGGAAGAGGAGCGCAAGAGTAACATGAAATATATTGAGACATTGGAATCGAGATTAGAAATCTTGGAAAGATACAATAGAGGGACATCTCTGGAAGTGCGTAATGTACCAAAAAAGAAATCTGAGACAAAAGACGATTTAATTACACTAATTACAAAGGTTGGCGAAATCATGAACATTTCAATTCAGCCGTATGAAATAAGAGAAATATATAGATACAACACGAAAAATGAAACAAATAAAACTATTGTAGTTGACTTTACCACTGTTTTATTGAAAGACAGCTTTGTACGTGCCGTTAAAAGATACAACAAGGAGCACAAAACAAATAAACTCAACACTGAGATTTTGCAGATTGACGGGCCATCAATGCCTGTTTATATATCGGAGAGTCTCACCTCAAAGGCAAAACGCTTATTTTTTCTGGCGAGAGACTTCGCGAAGTGCAATGACTTTTTATTCTGTTGGACCCAAAACGGCAAGGTATTTCTACGGAAGAACGAAGGATCGTCTCTCATCAGAATCGAGAATGAAACGGATCTTACCAAACTCAACCACAATTGAACCGAAAATTTACTACCAATTTAATTTACCAATCTTCTGTGATTTTCTTTACTGTAATTCGATTGACTCAGCAATGAGTGGTGTTTTCGATTATTGCTTTTGTTTGCCCTTATATCAATTATGGATATGGTTTTCTATGTACCATACATACACTGGTTTAAGTATTCGATTAATTCTCAATTTTCTAATAGCTTATACCTATACACGCACACTTCCACACACCCACACACTGCATCTGATTGTTTACAAATTGTCTCAATTACCCTTGACAAAACCAACAGAAGTGGTATCCTTTGGCCATATAACTGCAAATTCCTTAACAATGACATTGCGCATTCGGGTTCATAAATTGCATCAAATAGATATTATTATTTTCATTCGATAATCTACTACCAATCGCCTTTGATAATACTTGCACCACGAAGTGTAGTAATCTCACTGATCCATCCCAAACATCTGAAATGCTTTCTACTGGCGAACTCGGTAAGAATCTCTGCGTAGTTAGTCAAAATATATGCAGTATAAACAAAAACTTTGACAAATTTATGATGTTCTCCTCATATATAAATCTTCAAATTGACATATTTGTCCTAAGCGAATGTTTTACTAACAAAAACTTTGCACCTCCTGAGGTTAGTGATTATATCATATACTACAGTAAACGTACCTACATACATACATAAACTCACGCCTATTTCCCACCGGGGTAAGCAGAGACTATAGAATTCCATTTGCTTCGATCCTGACACACTTCTCTTGCTTCCTCCACATTCATCAATCGCTTCATACACGCACGCCGGTTCAGAGTAGATCGTATTGAACCTTTTCTAACACACAGTAAACGTAGTTATAACAGAAATGATGGAGTAGTGGTATACATAAGAGATACGCTAAATGCTTCTGTTAGTGAGCCAACATCGGTTAAAGATTCCAATTGTCTCCTCATTGATATTGATAATAAAATAACTGTAATCTGCATATACCGCCCACCTTCTTTTACAAATCCATCTGACTTTATAGATTCTCTAGATAAATTGTTACAAGGCATTCATACTGAAACTATAATTGTTACTGGAGACATCAATATTGATATCACCTTAGGTGCAACCAATCCTTACTGCATTGATTACCTGGAGGTTATGGCTAACTATGGATTGGTGCAAGGTATTAATCTTCCTACAAGACATCCATCAAGAACTTGTCTTGATCATTTTATGGTCAGATGTCAATCGTCCTGGCAATGTTTGGTATATGAAAGAGCATTTATTTCTGACCATTCACCAATTCTCTTTTATGCCGCGGACTTAAACTTTTCTGAGAAACCGGCTAGAATAATAAACAAAACTAAATTGAACTATGTTGCAATACAAGAGTACATATCCAAAGTGGACTGGCGCGAGTTTTATAATAGTAATAATGTAAATTTTGCGGCCGAATTCCTTATTTATACGCTTAAAACCGCAATTGAAAAATTTTCGGTAACCATAGGAATCAGTCGCAGAAAGCGACCACTAAAGCCATGGATTACTCCAAATATTGTTAAATCCCTGCGGCGGAGAGATAGGATTCATAAAAAACTTAAAACTGCATATAGTGACAATCTTAAAGAACATTATATTAATTATCTTAACTGGTGTAATAGAATAGTTAAACATTTGAAGAGACAGTATTATCAAAGCCTACTCATAAATTGTTTTGTAAATAGCAAGGAAACTTGGAAAATTGTTAAGGAAGTATCTAATCTCAAACCCAAAAAGTGTACATCGGTTGATCTGCTCGATATTAGTAAATCTCCGAAAGATTCGCTTAATGAGGTCAATGATTACTTCACATCGATAGGTTCAAACATTGCTAACCACACTTTGGAAAAGTTGCATGTCAGCGATATGATACTGGCAACAAAAGCCAAAGCATCTAAGACTCCCTCAAATTCCTTATCCTTTTACCTAGTTTCTTCATTGGAAGTAGATGCTACCATACGTTCTCTTAAATCTAGCAGTGCCTCAGGATGGGATAACATCAATACGGAATGCATTAAAAACTTACGTAGCAGTCTTTTGGATCCGATCAGCCACATTTGTAATTTGAGTTTCGAAACAGGAGTCTTTCCAAAAGTTTTTAAACAAGCCATCATCTCGCCGATATTTAAAGATGGTAACAAAAAACTACCTTCCAAGTATAGACCTATATCTCTTTTAACTACACTAACCAAGATCATTGAGAAATTAGTTAATAAGAGACTTATTAAATACCTTGAAACTAACAGACTCCTTGCTGACAATCAGTACGGTTTTAGATCGAGCAGATCTACTGAAGACGCAATTTTACGACTCACTTCATTGATTGCGGACCATGTTGATGCTGGGAGGAAGAGTGTCGGTGTGTTTTTAGACTTACAAAAGGCATTCGACACTGTATGCATACCGATCCTAATAACACGCCTGCAGAATGTTGGCATCAGAGGAGTAGTATTGGAATGGTTCAAAGATTACCTCACTGATAGGCAGCACTGTGTCCGTATTGACGGACAAATGAGTGATAATGCCGTCTGCAGTTATGGTGTGCCGCAGGGCAGTATACTAGGTCCAACTCTTTTTCTAGTGTATATCAACGAGTTATGTAATATGAAACTGCATGGAGGGGAGATCATGATGTTTGCTGATGACACTGCCCTTATGTTCCATGGGTCCAGCTGGGATGATGTTCAAAGGATTACGGAGCGCGGACTAAGCCAAGTCACAACGTGGCTTGAAGACAATCTACTGTCGCTTAACACAGGCAAAACTAAATTTCTATGCTTTAGTAAAACAAAAGCTGGTGAGCAGCCAGACAACTTTAGCATCAAAATCCATACATATCCCTGCAATCGCAATCAAAACCTAACGGTAATAACCTGTAGCTGCTGTGCATTGGATCGTGTCAATGTAACTAAATATCTGGGTGTTATGATTGACGATAAACTGAAGTGGGACCATCATCTGGCTTTAATGGCGGGTAGGATTAGGAAACTTATATTTGTATTCAAGAATTTAAGACAAGTAGCTGACGAATCGCTATTATTACGAGTTTATAAAGCCTTAGGTGAATGCTTATTAAATTATTGTATTAACGCCTGGGGGGCAGCATCCTCAACATACTTAATACAGCTTGAAAGAGCGCAACGCGCTGTTCTCAAAGTTCTTATGCTCTTACCAAAACGTCACCCTACAGATTTGGTTTATCGCAGAACTAAGGTGCTTACAGTGAGGAAGCTATTTGTCTACCAGTGTGTTCGAAGGTACCATCGCATAGATGTGCCACCCCTGCTGCCTTCCAACAAAAGAGTCTTTCTTTGCCCGATACCTACCTTTAAGTCCGCATTCGCACGTAGGTTCTATAAGTCTATGGCACCCAGGCTGTACAATATTATTAATAAAAAACTTAACATTGTAACTTCTAGTAATCACAACCTCAAAAATATTTTGCGAAACTATCTCTTGGAAGTCAACACTGAAAAGGTGGAGAACTTTCTTCTACCAGTATGTTAGATGGTATCTCAAACTCTTTTTTTTTTCTAGTTCTAAGAATTAGAATTTTCTCCCACAATTTTGGTTCCTATAATACACACACACACACGCACACACAAACACACACACACACATCTTTGTTTGTTGTATCTTTATTTTATTTTATTTTATTTTTTTTTTTTCATTTTTCATTTTAATTACCATAGTTATTAAGTAAAAAGTATATTATTGTACCTCAAATAATAATGAAGTATGTCAGTTTGGGAAGACACTGGCTCCTGAAATACAGTTATACTAGTTTAGGAGCCAGGGCCTTATTTATAATTGTTACTTGTTTGTTGTACTGAATAAACTTTCTTTCTTTCTTTCTTTCTTTTCATCAATATTTATACGGCCGATCAGAACCATTTGTTTTAAGAACCGACCACAAGCCACTCATTTCAATTTTCGGACCATATAAAGGCATTCCAGAGGTTTCCGCCAATAGATTGCAAAGATATGCAATGTTTCTGGCTGGGTATAATTATTCAATAGAATACATTCGCAGTGCCGATAACAGCGCGGATTATCTCTCGCGCGAGAGCCTACCGCTACCCATTCCATCGGCGCCCGCGCCGTCCTGCACCGCTCGCGGCGAGTGCACGTGCACCGAACAGTGTAGTGAGGAACTCGCTGTTGATCGCGCGAGCTATGTTTGTTTTGTTATTGACGGAAGCGAGCCTATTACTTTATCTAAATTACGCGAAGCAACGGACCAAGACATCGTATTGAAACGCGTAGTGGAATATGTAGTGAATGGCTGGCCACACAAAGTTAGCGATATGGAACTAAGGCCTTATTTTCATTGTAGATCGCAGTTTTCATATGAGAGTGGATGCCTTATGAGAGGACACAAAGTAGTGATACCGGTAAGTTTATATGAGAATATACTTTCAGAATTACATCAATCGCATTTGGGTATCGTTAAAACAAAAGCCGAAGCAAGGGCTAGGTTTTGGTTTCCGGGCATAGATAATGCGATTGAGAAAATGATAAATAGCTGTGAAGTATGTATATCGTGGCCATATCATAGAATTGATCATTTCATGAAATACGACCATTTCATGAAATGGTCGATCATTTCATGAAATAGAACAACATTCGTTGGCCACATCATGATGTGGTTTGGCCAGATCAATGAACACAAAACGTTTAACGATATGACCAACTAAATGCATGATTACTTCATGATATGGCCAAACGTTAGCGATCATATCGTAAAATAGTAACATTATCCACCGGTAGTGGCGCTGGTGTCGCTTTGTTTATGTTTTGCATAATGGCGGCGGACAATAATTATTCTTGTGTGAACGCGAATAATACGAATAATAATGAGCAAATACAAGATAAAAGTGCATTGAAGCAATGTTTTGACACTAAAGTGAAAAGAAAAACTCGTATTAACAGTAGACAGCAACTTTATTTTTATTTTTAGGTTATATGGCAAATAATGAAGGTCGAGTGACCACGCTACGTAAATCAATGGACTATTATTGGATTTCAAAATATGATATAATTAAAACTGCGAATGAAGAGATATTAATTTTAAAAAAGAAAAATATAGACGATCCTACTGTCCGTAAAGTTTCTTTTTTTGACGTGACTTATTGTAGATATGCCGCAGATGGCATTAACTACTTGAAACAGGATTCTATTAAAACGCATAAATGTTTTTGTCATAATTTAAATTATCATAATCCTTTTTTTTATAATTTTTACAAGGCATAACAGTAGGTTAGGGTGCGGCGGGGGTGGCCCTTGGGCCACCCCTACGCCGCCAGTATGTTTATCTTACACACGAAAAGTATACTGAATGATGACCAATGGCATGAAATAGTTTCAAAAAATATGACGACGACTTCAAAGCGAGATGCAGTTACGGCGTATATGTCAACTACATCAACACTCCGTTAATCGAAAACGACTTTTTAATTTTTAATTGACTTTTAAACATTTTTGTACTTTGTACTAGAGTAATACATTATTTCCTATCTTATTTCGCGTTTTTATTACACCACTTATCATGGACACCCTACATTAATGATATGGCCAAACGTGGATGGAAATATCATTAAACGCTGACGTTTCAACGATATGGTCAGTTGAAGTTGGCCATTTCATGAAATACGACCATTTCATGAAATGGTCGATCATTTCATGAAATGGTCAATTCTATGATCTGGCCACGACATGTATACAATTGCGTCCTTCCCCACCGCGCGCGCCGCTGTGCTCCTGGGGTAGCCCATCTCAGCCATTCGTCAGATTACATATCGACTTTCTAGGGCCACTAAATGGTAACACTTATTTGGTTACAGTGGACGCACAAACCAAGAGGGTTGAGGTGTACAATATGAACACTTCCACATCGACCAGCGCCGTAATAGAAAGGATAAGGTAAACGCACCAGTCTTGGTCAGCGTTCCATTCATGGTCACCGTGATAAAAACTTACCAAAATAAGAGTCACATAAATTTTGAAGAAAATGGCAACACTTATTTAGATACCATAGACACTCAGCTATCAGTTTGACGTTTGACGTTTTAATATGTGATTCATTCGCAAGATGGTGGCCAATTGAACGAGACGGTGTCGTTTCGTACTGGATTTGTTAAGAGATTCTTTAGTGAGGTGAGTGTTGTTTTCGTGATATTTGTATTACAAAAGAGATTTTTTAATTTGCATTACCACTTAACATGAACTATAAGAAAAAATGAGCGCATACAACTACTTAATTATAATAATTTACTTTAAATATTTAGTTTGAAGGGGGTGACCATTATTGGTACATTCTAACCCACCCATTTCCTATTATGGTCAAGTTGACCATAATTGGTTAAATATATTTTTTCACTTTTTTTATCAAATTTGCCGTCTTAGTTTAAAAGCTTATGGTTGGTCTTTGTTAGAAGGTTTTACAACTGACCGTTCCAATAAAGGACAATGCTGACCATAACTGGTGTGACCATAACTAGATCATAGCACCATTATGATTTATTTCTAGGAGCGATGGCGCCTAAAAAGTGTTACACTCCGCATCAGATGGGGCTTGCTATGGAAGCAGTGAGGAGAGGTGAAAGCTGTTCATCAGCAGCTAAGAAGTACGGTGTTCCACGCATGACGTTAAGAAATAAAGTGACAGGAAAAAGTCCTGCCACTTGTTCTATGGGTCCATCGACTATTCTTTCTAGAGATGAAGAATCTTTATTAGTACAATGGCTCTTGGCTATGGCCGATAGACATTGCCCTGTAGGGAAAGAACAATTAATTGATTCTGTTCAACACATCCTTAAAACTGATAAAAGAGAAAATCCATTCACTAACGATAGACCTGGTAGAAAGTGGTATAATTTATTTTTAAATAGACATCCAGAAATATCGGAACGCCTCTCACAAAACCTTACCACTTCAAGAGAAAATGTCAATGAAAAACAAATAAATCAGTGGTTTTCGGAAGTTGAAAAGTATTTACAGGACAATCAGCTATCAGAGATTGTAAAGGATCCATCAAGAGTATTCAATGCAGATGAGACAGCATTTTTCCTCAATCCGAAGCCAGGTCGCGTTTTGGTTAAAAAAGGAAACAAAAACATATACTCAACTTCGGGTAATGAAAAAGAAAACCTTACCGTTCTTTTCACAACCAATGCAGCGGGCGATATAGCACCACCTATGGTGGTTTTCTCTTATGACCGTATTCCAAGAGACATTGCAGAAAGCATTCCTAGCAACTGGGGCATAGGCCGATCTGAAACGGGCTGGATGTGCGCAAGTACATTTTACGAATATATAGCCAATATTTTTCACCCATGGTTGCTAGAAAGCGGAATCCCATTACCAATAATTTTTTTTTTAGATGGCCATGCTTCACATGTAACTAAGCATTTATCAGATTTTTGTGCCCAACACGATATTGAAATTGTCGTGTTATATCCCAACAGCACTCATCTACTCCAGCCGATGGATGTGGCTATATTCAGACCTTTAAAAAGGTTTTGGAAACAAGAAACTACTAAATGGAAAACGCAAAATCTTGGACAACAAGTTAAAAAACATAATTTTGCGCCTATTTTAAAGCACGCAATAGATCTATTAACTGCTGACTCAATCAAAAATGGGTTTCGGGCTGGAGGGCTATTTCCGTTTGGCCCTAATCTGATAGACTTCACAAAGTTAAACATTAATAATCGCTCCGTAACGACTCGCCAAGACGAAGAATCAAGATTCCAACAGAATATAACATTCCTATTACAACTTGAACAGGAAATTGTTAAATTATTCACTCAGTCAAAGTTGAACACTTTCAATAAGTGTTTTTACCTATCAGCGACCGATTTGGAAACCGAATTACCCAAAGAAGATTTGACAATGTACATGATCTGGGCCAAATATAAGCATTTGTGCCAAGTTGTAGGCCATGAAAGAAATGTACCTCTAGAGGAAAGTCGTGAGAATGTAATGACGCAAGATAATATTGAAGAGGATGTCTCTAACAGATTTCAAGCAGCTATACGAAATGTAGACCAATCAGAGATTCTTGCAGCTCAAACGACCCCGTCTAAGCATGAAAAGACTATAAATGGAAACCATACACCTATAAAAAAAAATCCGTCAACCTCTGCAACTTTTGTAAATGCTCAAAAACCCCCAACTACTCAAGAAAATACCAGAGATGAAAACCACACTGCAGTTACAAACTTGCCGTCAACATCTTTAAGTTTTGCTGATACCATGCTTAAAGACAAAGGTGTTGTAGTCCCGTCACCATTTAAAAAAGCGCTTTTTTGGCCAGACTCGACAACACAAAAAAAACGCAGAATATCCAAAGAAAAAAATCCCACTGTGATTACTAGTAAAGCTTGGAGAGAATTCCATGATAAAAAAGAATCGGAAAAGAAAGCAAAAGAAGAGGCTAAGGAACAGAGAAAACAAAACCGTCTAGAAAAAAAGAAGCTCAAGGAAGAAAGCAAGATTATCACTAATAAAAATAAGACAAAAAAGAGAATTCCATGTAGGAGAAAACGTAGATCTGCTTCTACTACCTCATCTGATACTGCTATAGATAGTGACGTAACCTACGTCGAAACTGGAGAAAGTGATGTTGAAATGCAGACTGACGAAGATATACCTCTGACAGAATTAAAAAGTAAACCAAATAATGAAAAAAGATCAGCTACCGTGAAAATAAAAAAGGAGCAAAAATATTCGGAAATTGTAAATAAAGATATTGGAAAAATACATAAGAAAATCCTTAACAAAGATCAAGTGAACATAAAAGACAGAAGCGCAATAAAGGTTGGGAGATCTGTAGCAGATATCAGTGAAGCAGAGATGGACATTCAATCAAAGCCGGATCTGAAAGAAAAAATAATAGTAGAAAAAGGCAATTCACAAGGCTCAACTTCACAGCAAGTGATCAACTTTCCGAATGAAGATGTTGAATCAAGCATTCCAGAAAATATTGAACTAAGACATGAGTCTAAAGATCTAGATCCAGGTAAAAGAGCAATAAGACAATCACCTGTTTCTTTAGAATCTCCTGTTTCTAAAGTTATTGTAGAAGAGTTGCCGCAAATTGAGTCGATTGCCCATTTTGAACCAAAACAACAACATTCTTTAGTATCTCCAAACAAGTTACTTCAAGATCGTTTGACTATTGATGATTATGTTCTTGTTACATGGAATGAACGTTTGTATCCTGGACAGATTATTTCCATGTCTCAAGAAGGAGTTCTTGTTTCATGCATGAAAAAAAGTAAACTTTCTTGGCGCTGGCCTACTATAAAAGATATCCAGCTGTACGAATGGGACAGAGTTGTGTGCCAAATAGCAGTTCCTACGTTTATTAAGAAAGGATATTTCAAAATTCCCGAAATGGACGAATAGATTTTTTATTACCTGTTTTATAATGTCTACGTATAAGTCTTATTAATCTTAAATAATTGTGATCTCCACGTAAGACTGATGAAACTTGTTATAAATTTAAAAAAATAATTGCTTTCATTGTTATATCATGTTAGGATTGTTAGGTTAAAAGACAATTATTATAGCATGCCAACTACTCTAAAAGAATTTAGATCTCACTCATTATAAGAATAACTAGTTATAAGAATAATTGTGATCTCGTTAAACGTGTTAAAATAAATATTATTGTGTTCAAGATTATGCTTAACTAATAATTTAAGGATAATAAACAAGTTACATTATATTATAATATATTATCTCAATTCTATAAGAAGTGTGATCTCATTGTAACTAATTGTGATTTCATTAAACTTGTTAAATTTTGAGTTATGCACAAATAATAATAATAATGTTAGGGTAATAAACAATTATTAGAGTTGAATGTATGTCAATTGATCTAAAACCATTGTGATCTCATTGTTACCTATACAGGAGTACTTAAAGTCGCCCTGTATTCTTAAAAAATATTTTATAATAAATATAACTATTAAAGTGTAATACTTAGTATTATTTTAATTCAGTATTCAGTTTTTGTATTTGACTAAAAATAACCTATGTAGTTTCTTGTCCCGTATAAACGACCATTACTGGTTGTTCATTACTGGGGGATGACCATAAATGGGTGTCCATTATTGGATATATGGGGTACCATTACTGGTACAATTTTTGACAATTTTCAAGCGAAGATTTTCTTATTTATGTTACGAATTTAAATTAATTTTTAATTTCCACTAATAGGAGATACAAGTTATCTATAAATATTACGTTAAAAAACACAAATACATCAATAGCTAGTTGAGCTATTGTAAAAAATCTTAAGAAACATTATACTATTGACCACGACTGGTGCGTTTACCTTATGTGATTTTATATCTAGATTTGGAGTACCCGAAACGATAGTTAGTGATAATGGCACAGCATTATGCTCACATGAATTTGAATTGTATTGTAACAGCATGGAATTTCACACGTGACGTCACCGGTATATCATCCAGCAAGCAATGGGCAGGTTGAAATTTTTGTGAAAGTCGTAAAAAAAGGAATCAAATCGTGTTTATTGTCTTGCAGAACTAATAAAGAGGCGAAATTAAAGTTACTCCGATACTTTATGGATTACAGAAATTCAATAAATACTACCACAGGATTTTCACCAGCCCAAATGGTTTATGGTCATAAAATAAGGTCACGTTTAGATTTGTTAAATAAAAACCAGTCAACTCGGCCCTCATCAACACCCAATAATATAAAATTAAAACAACAGTGCTCGCAATATGAAACGGACATAAACGCGTTTAATGATAACGAACTAGTTTTATATAAGAAATACATAACAAAGAAAAATTACACTTGGAACAAAGGAATAATTATAAAAAGGATTGGAAAGGTCATGTACTTGGTCAAAGACAGCTGCAATTTGGAAGTTGTAAGAAGACATAAAAATCAAATTATTTTGTATAAAGGGACAACAGAAAGAACAAATCATGGAGATACCTATCACGACCTAAATATAGATATACCAGAGACATTTTTCCACATTCGAAATCTCCGTCAGCGCCACCGCAGTCACCGTTGTCACCTACTTGTGTGTCGCAGACGCAGCAGCTGGCACCATCGGTGTCGGAGGAGACACAGCCGCAGAGTGAGGCCAGAGGGAGGAGAGAGGAGATATACGAGCCAGACACCTCCTCTGATAAGGATGACTCGGATAATGACCGACAATGTACTGACCCGTTACCTAATATGGAAATTGAAGCTGAGGCTCCGTCACCATACTATACTTCCGGGCGATCGCACACGTAGACGTTATAATAGACTTTAGAAAATACTTTTAAGGGTATCTTTGTTTGTTATGTATAGTTTACACTAAAGGGAGGAGATGTTATGTATGTGTGTGGGTACACACACATACATTTGTACTTGATTAATAAAACAGTGCAAGCAGAGCTACCGTGCCTTTTACTCGTGTCCACATATTTACCAGGTTGTAAACGTTCTGAAGCTTGGCACACCAGAACCGATATCGGCATCAAGTATTGAATTTACAAACAATGCTTTACTGTACTTATTCCAAGATATTAGGTATGAACTCAATGGAGTAGAGATCGATAGAGTTAAAAACGCGGGAATTACAACTACAATGAAAGCTTTACTATCTATGAATCAAAGCGATTCACGTGTGTCTAAAGTATGGGGCTGGGATATTAATGGTACTAAAAATGTAAACAATGGACATTTTCAGTTTCCATTCCTCTTACTCATATTCTTGGCTTCGCGGAAGATTATAAAAAAGTAATTATTAACTGTAAACATGAACTAATTCTGTTGCGAAGTAATACGAATCTCAACGCAGTGAAACTTACTACGGGTGAATACGTTGAAAATGTTCACATTGATAAAATTGTATGGCGTGTCCCTCATGTAAAAGTTTCTGATATAGAAAGGATTAATTTATTGAAACTCTTGGAAAAAGATCGTGGAATTCAATTAGTATTTAGGATTTGGGATTTGTACGAATATCCTTTACTTCCACAGACTACAAAGCATACCTGGTCTATAAAAACGTCAAATTGAAAAACCAAGATATGTAATTATAGGATTGCAAACGAAAAGAAAAAATAATGCAAATGCAGATATGTCTAGATTTGACCACTGTTACTTGCGTGACGCTAAATTCTACCTCAATTCTACTTACTTTCTGTACGAAAATATAAATGTTGATTTTGCCGGTTATAAAATTGCTTTATTATATGAAAAATATGTGAGATTTCAACAGTCTTATTACGGACGGCGAGCAGATCCTTTGCTAAGTGCTAAAGAGTTTAAAGAGATAGCTCCTCTCTTCGTCATTGACTGCTCACGCCAAGTCGACAATCTAAAAACAGGATCCGTGGACGTTCGGGTTGAGATAGAAAGTGACGAAATTATACCTGACGGAACATCTGCTTATTGCCTCATATTAAACGATAGTATCATTGAATACAAGCCTTTGAGTAATATAGTAAAAAAACTATCATGAACGACATTGTGATCGTCGATCTTTTGGGGTTTAAAGTTAAGAACGATTTTATTGTGAAGGAATTGGCTATAGCATATGCTGAATATACAGTAATGTTTTTAGTTAAACCCCCTAATCCTTTTAATTATTTAACAAAACAAGAAAAAAAACAAGTACGATGGCAATCATGGGATTTACTGGAGTGAAGGTTTCATTGACTATCGTGAATTTAAACGTATAATTGTACCATATTTGAATAACAGAAAAATAATTACTAAGGGCTTAGAAAAAGTGAAATGGATTAATGAATTGTGTCCTACGTGCACGGTAATAGATATTGGTTCTAAAGGATGTCCTAATTTTATGAAACTGTGTGATATCTATGATAAAAATAATTATATGACATGTGTAAATCATTCAAAAAAGTGTGCAATAAAAAGTGTTATGTGTAAAAAAATGGTATTTTGAAAATAATATGTACTTATTTGATTTATTTAAATAAAAAGTAAAATATTGATTTATGATTTTGTTTCATTTAACGGTTTTCTAGTAAAACAACGAAATTTGAAAAACACATTTTATTTATTAAGTTCATAAAACTGTTTAAAGTACAATAGATAAAAAAATATATTTTGAAATAACAGTTACCATCTATACTTATAATAAATCTGTAGAGAGGTCAATTCTGTACATTAAATATTTTTTCAAAATAACTATCAGGGGGTGATAAGTGATCGATACTGATGCCAAAAATGCAATCAGTAAAATTTTTGTCTGTCTGTCTGTCTGTCTGTCTGTCTGTCTGTCTGTCTGTCTGTATGTTCCTTATAGAAACAAAAACTACTGGACGGATTTTAATGAAACTTGGTACAATTATTCTTCACACTCCTGGACAGGTCATAGTATACTTTTCATCACGCTACAATCAATAGGAGCAGAGTAGTGAAGGGAAATCCTTTTGTATGAAAAACCTAAACCACTCAAGTTAGACTTTTGAAATTTGGCATGCAGGTACCTTAGATAACGTAGAGGTGCATTAAGAAAGGAATTCCCGAAATTCCCACGGGAACGGGAATTAGCGGGAAAATCCTTTTGTATGAAAAATCTAAACCACTCAAGTTAGACTTTTGAAATTTGGCATGCAGGTACCTTAGATAACGTAGAGGTGCACTAAGAAAGGAATTCCCGAAATTCCCACGGGAACGGGAATTAGCGGAAAAATATTTTTGTATGAAAAATCTAAACCATTCAAGTTAGATGTTTGAAATTTGTCATGCAGGTACCTTAGATACCGTAGAGGTGTACTAAGAAAGGAATTCCCGAAATTCCCACGGGAACGGGAATTAGCGGGAAAATCCTTTTGTATGAAAAATCTAAACCACTCAAGTTAGACGTTTGAAATTTGGCATGCAGGTACCATAGGTACCGTAGAGGTGCACTAAGAAAGGAATTCCCAAAATTCTCACGGGAACGGGAATTAGCGGGAAATACCTTTTGTATGAAAAATCTAAACCACTCAAGTTAGACATTTGAAATTTAGCATGCAGATACCTTAGGTACCGTGGAGGTGCACTAAGAAAGGAATTCCCGAAATTCTCACGAGAACGGGAATTAGCGGGAAAATCCTTTTGTATGAAAAACTAAACCATTCAAGTTAGACGTTTGAAATTTGTCATGCAGGTACCTTAGGTACCGTGGAGGTGCACTAAGAAAGGAATTCCCGAAATTCCCACGGGAACGGGAATTAACGGGAAAATCCTTTTGTATGAAAAATCTAAACCATTCAAGTAAGATGTTTAAAATTTGGCACGCAGGTACCTTAGACACCGTAGAGGTGTACTAAGAAATGAATTCCCGAAATTCCCACGGGAACGGGAATTAGCGGGAAAATCCTTTTTTATGAAAAATCTAAACCACTCAAGTTAGACGTTTGAAATTTGGCATGCAGGTACTTTAGTAAACTTAAAGCTTAGTTGCAACAGGATATTACAAAATTCCCACGGGAACGGTAGTTAGCGGGAAAAAACATTTGTATGAAAAAATCAAATCTAAATAAAAGGAGAAACTGACTGACTCAGTGACTGACATATCAACGCATAGCCTGAACGGCTAAATGTAGGCATTTGAAATTTGGAAGGGACATAGCTTAGGTACCGTAGAGGTGCACTAAGAAAGGAATTCCCGGAATTCCCACGGGAACGGAAATTAGCGGGAAAATCCTTTTGTATGAAAAATCTAAACCGCTTAAGTTAGACGCTTGAAATTTGGCATGCAGGTACCTTAGTTAACTTAAACCTTAGTTGCAACAGGATATTGCAAAATTCCCACGGAAACGGGAGTTAGCGGGAAAAAAACATTTGTATGAAAAAATCGAAACCGCGTAAGATAGATGTTTTCAATTCAATTCAATTAAATTATTTATTGCATTCCATGTAGTACAATGGGGTGTTACATAGGCATAGGAACTAAAACATGGACCCTGTAGGGCACAGCAACGTTGAAGAGAGGAAGTGTGTATTAAAATTAAAACTCAATGAACAATCAATTAAAAAAAAATCAATTCAATCAATTGATTCAATCTGCATGCATGCATACCTTAGTAAATATAAAGTTTATTTTTGGCTGTATTTTGAAAAATGGGAGTTATTGGGAAAAAAATTGTATGAAAAAATCTAAACTGCATAAGTTAGATGCTTGAAATTTGATATGCACTCCCACACACACAAAGATCTCTCTCTTATATAACACGCCACGCGGACGAAGTCGCGGGCAAAAGCTAGTATTAACTATTTCTACTATATACATTAAATGTTTCCATAGCTTGTAGTACTCTGACATTAGTCAGAGACTTTATTTGCGATGTAATTTACTGTGTTGTGAATACACGAAAATGCGATTCCAACATATTATGAAATAATCGCATGTTACATATAAATACAAGTACTGTAATTACACAATGTCTTTGAAATATTGTTAATTAATTTTTCAGTCTGTCCGAATATATCATCATAACTATCTTTTACCACATATTGGGCTTTCACTAAAACATCACTTTTTTCTTGATTTTCACTCGTATTTGATCCACTATGCTGATTTTAATTAACTTGGTGGCTTTCTCCGCGTTTCGATTTTGCACAAATGAAGATGACTGCTTCCATTTTCCGCATATAACTTTAGATTTATCTTCCTCTTCTTCTTCTTATCACTTTTCAGCTTTTGACTCTTGTTATCATGAGACGCCGTCGATTTTGTGGTAGTCGCTTGAACAGGATACCTTTCATCGAAGTCAGCAAGCGGATCTTGCGCGTAAGGGTAGAATAAATCATCTTCGTTAACGTTTGTTAAATTATTCGACATGTTCTGAAACAATAAAACGTATCACATTAATTTATGTATAAAATAAAATACAAACATTTGATTTTATTTATAAAATAAACCACAGTACTTAGCAGGCACCGCTTTTAGTGCACCTTCGAAATTATGATGATGATTTTTAACCGTCAACGGTGTCTACGTCTTTCTCCACGAGTAACTGAAAATACAATGACAGATTAGACTATACCCCTCAACACATATAAAATAAAGTAATAGGTAGTTTATGCACACATACCTGTTCATACTTATTTAAGCTACAAGTTTCAACTTGTTCACCCAGCTCCTTTGACATCAGGTAACATGAGTACAGCGCGGATGCCAGCACTCGATCTTCTTTATCATGGGCGCCGTATATACTTCTCACAAGAGTTTTTTCTTTGACCTTATCTCCATCTCGGCGAAGACGATGAATTTGTATTGATACTGTAAATTTTGGGACTTCATCCCCCACTATAGCGAGAAAACTCATTTTCGGCATGGACGCGGACATTTTCGAAGGTGTTGCACTAACGAGAAGCGAAATAGAAATGAAATAAATTATGATGCAACGTCGCGGTCGCCGCGTCGCCCCGCACATATGCGCCTTCTCATGTTACCGCACGTGCACACTCAAAATCGCTTAAGTTTTCATTGTCGCATTGTATTTCACATTAACAAGTTTAAACATGAAAAATGGAGACTAGCGATTATAATTAAAGGAAGTATTTATCTAAGTACTTATTTCATCACACTAATGTTATAAATGCGAAACCCCTAAAGAGCTGAACGGATGAAATATGGTAGCTAGATATATCACATAGCTACTGCATTAACGCATAGGCTACTTTTTATCCTATAAATTTTGAATCTACGGTGATTAATTTCAATGATTGTGCAAGACAATATAGTATACAAATACTTGTATCGGCGTTCCGTTGCGGAAGATCCACGACTTAATTTCCATCAAGTGTGGCGAAGGCCTAAGTTACCTGTCTTTTGGTTTGGTAGGTATGAATAAATGAAACTATTATGTATGTTTAGGATTTAATTATTGTTTTGTTTAAGTATTAAGTGAAACACGATTGTTTGGTTCTTTTTTCAATATTGCATATAAGTTATGTGTCTACAAGCTACTAGGCTGTACGTCAATGACAACCACAGCCTCGGTGTCATTAAAAAAAAAACTCTCCATCTTGCGCGTGACACCCACTACTGTGTGCTCCGCATTTTAATATTGTTTTTGTGGTGAAATAATTGATAATATTCTTCGTGGACTTGTGCCTCTGATCTAGAAACTGTACTGTAACTATTATATACAAAATCAAAAGGAAACATTGTGTAATACATCTCAAACATCAGCTACCGGCCGGTACTTCATAGGGCGACGCCGTGATCACGTGGTGAGTGGCTCATTTCTTTTATGTTTTATTGAGGAGAGTGCCTACAATCGTGGAGATCTTTATATACTTACTTTAAACTACATAAGGCTAACTGGTCCTTCACAGTTCATTCCCGAAAACCTACTTATTTTTCGTACATGTTATTTGGTCCTTAGTGAACCGGATTGTCAGTAGTTCGTACCGTACATGGCCTATGGATTTTACTCTCAAATATTGTGTTAACCATGTAGTTCTATTGGGGAATATATTGTGCATATACAAATGTTGTAATTCCATTATCTAATTACATATAACCCGAGCGGTTCGTTTATTCGCTTCCTCGTTTCAGTCAGCCGAGAATAGGTACTTTCGCACACTCCGTGATATTTTATTAAACATTTTAAAAGAGCAATATTTTAGATCCGAAATTCAACACATAAAAAAGTCAAATAAGATTACAAGACAAACAGGAAAAAAAATACTTACCATACCGCGTTTTAAAAAATTTTACGGCAAACGGACGTCGGAATATATCGTACCCACCTTAATTAACAAACTGTCTACAGAGGTTAAAAATACATTGACTAACAATAATATAAGTCTTGTACTTAAGAAAGTATTATTAAGTCGTCTATAAACTTTCCACAATTAAATACATACTGTATGTAATGCAAAACTGGTTGGAACATTTAAGCAGCGCGTGGAGTGGGGTGTGTAACAGTGTTAAGAACCGACCATCAGCTGCCGGCGGACTGTGACTTGTTTAGAGCTTAGAGCTGTTAGCTTAGATTAATTTATAATACTACATACTATTTAGTGTTGGTTATCGTGGTAGACAGAGTACCTACCTACAGGTATAGCTTGTAATTTTTATTAAATACCTATAAGACAAACATTGTGACATGGTGCGAGGAGCAGGCATCGAGACAAACTTTTGCGGGTTTACCGATGTCTGTATTTCAGTGTTTGTAACATTGTTTTTATAAGAAAATAAAATAAATAAAAATAAATAAAAAATTTGTCTAGAGTTGCTATTCTTCCATAACAAGATTAAGGATAAAATAAATTATAAGTTTTTTCGCTTGTGCATTGGTTTAAAATATTACAAAATTCCCGTTGTTGTTTATTTATCGTGATCGTAACGGAATTAAGATGGTACTCGGTATGAATCAAGCTAAACGTAAAATCGTAATCAAACGGTTGAATGATGCCTATATACAGGGTGTCCCGTAAAGAGCACGACAGACTGAAATGTAAGGAAGATTGAGGTGTGCCCTACTCGATAAAAAAAAATGACCTCAGTAAAAGTGTCACCGTTTTCGAGATATTCCCGACTTTTTATTTTTTTCGACAAATTCCGCTTTTGGTCAGTTTTTTTGTTGCTGTGTTTACAAGAAAGCAGATAACTCTGTAATTTATTTTTGTAAATATTCTAGAATAGTAGATCTACCATATTTAAATACTATTTTGCTAAATATCATTAAGTATCTTTGAAAAAAAAAAACATTATTCTTATTATTTTTTTGTACAAAAATTATTTACCTCAACTTTGGCATTCGGTGGTGAAAAAAAAATGTACTGGACTGTCACTGCACATTTTACAGATAAATTACTTATTTAATAAGGATTTCAGAAAGGTATAATACTGGCCATATTTTTGTAGAAAAAGAAAAGAAATTGCCAGTATTGTGCAAAAGGGGCTAATTCATATTAAATTTGAATAATAAATAAAATACACATGTTTGAGTAAAAAAATCATTTTTTAATATTTAGTCAATGAATACATCTAGTATGTGCTCGAATTGCCGGCCTTCTTGTGCGATACACGCGCGGCACCTCTTAATGAAAGCCCTTTTTAACCGTCTTAAGCTTAATTCTGATATTTCTTGGGCTGCTGTATTAATTTGTTGTCGCAGGTGTTCTTCACTCTGAATAGCTTCTTTATACACCTTGTCCTTCATGCAGCCCCAATAAAAGAAATCCAATGGATTTAGATCGGGGGATCGAGCAGGCCAATTGATTGTGCCTCCTCGTCCGATCCATCGACGAGGGAATGTAGAGTTTAAATGGTCCCTTACTTGACGGCCGTAGTGCGCGGGGCACCCGTCGTGTTGCAGCCACATTGCACGCCGCTCCGCCAGTGGAATATCCTCAAGTAAAATCGGCATCTGATTTTGAAGAAACTCCAAGTAGTTATTGGCATTGAGAGTGGGTGGCAGTTCGACCGGTCCTAGTATTTGGCCATTGTAGATACCGGTCCACAAATTTATTTTGTATTGGTATTGAGATCGATCTTCCCGCATCTCATGTGGATTGGATATCTGCCAGCTATGCAGATTGTGTAAATTAAAATAGCCATCGCGCTTGCATGATGACTCATCGCTCCACAAGATTTTATTAAAAAAATTGGGATCCGATTGATGTCGTCTCAGCATTTTTGTACAAAAAAATAATAAGAATAATGTTTTTTTTTTCAAAGATACTTAATGATATTTAGCAAAATAGTATTTAAATATGGTAGATCTACTATTCTAGAATATTTACAAAAATAAATTACAGAGTTATCTGCTTTCTTGTACACACAGCAACAAAAAAACTGACCAAAAGCGGAATTTGTCGAAAAAAATAAAAAGTCGGGAATATCTCGAAAACGGTGACACTTTTACTGAGGTCATTTTTTTTTATCGAGTAGGGCACACCTCAATCTTCCTTACATTTCAGTCTGTCGTGCTCTTTACGGGACACCCTGTATGCGCAAAAAGATGTTTAACGGATAGTTCTTATAAGGAACGATTTATTTCATGGTGCGATCGCCTTCCGGAGTTAACAGAAGAATTTGATTCCGTACATAATAAAATTTTATCAAAACTGGACGATGATAATGAAGAGGCATTCAACGAAGAGGATATATTTCGTCAACAGTTTGATGAGACCTACTCGGATATTCTCGAAATAAAGTGTAAAGTTTTTGGTATCGATAAACCGAAGTCCGGTAATATCAGCTCTCATGACATATCGCCGTCGGACAACCATAGTGAAAACAACAAGTCGTCAGCGCAGGTTAAGTTGCCGCGTCTTATGTTAAAACCATTCGACGGTAATTATAAAAACTTTCTTCCATTTCGCGATTTATACGATTCATTAATTCACAAAAACAAGTCATTGTCTAAAGTTGAGAAGTTTAGCTATTTATTGTCGTCACTTCAAGGCTCGGCGTTGGAATTGATAAAAGTTTTTCCTTTAACGGAATCAAACTATGACGTTGCCTACAAAACGTTGATAACTCGTTATGAGAATAAACGGCACCTCGCGTTTATTTCATGGGAGGCAATTCGCGACTGCAAGCTTGCTGCAAACGATGCTGCGTCATTACGTAACGTCTTAGATATTTTTTCGGAAAATTTAGCGATTCTGGAAAATCTTAAGTTGCCGACTGGTGAATGGGATTTTGTGCTTTTTCACACTTTATTGACAAAACTAGACGTTGCTACTCGCAAGGATTTTGAAATGAGCGTGACGTCATCTGAAATTCCTTCCTTCGACACATTGAAAGATTTCTTGATGAAATATTGCCAAGCTTGGGAAATGTCTTCTTTAGCGTTGGGAACTGAAAAGCCTACCGATAAAAGAACCAATGCGAACTTTAAAAAGAATAATACGAATATTAAAAATAATAACACTGCACAGTCACCACGCCAATACACCACGACGACACTTGTAGCCAGTAATGCTACTGTTACGGATAATATTTGCAGTTATTGCTCTCAGGGCCACTTCATAAGCCATTGCTCAGACTTTCAATCTTTGGCAGTGCCACAAAGATTTGAAACAGTTAAGAATAAAAAATGGTGTGTGAACTGTTTGCGTCCAAATCATTCGAGCCGCACTTGTCGGTCTAAGACAAATTGTCGGCATTGTGGTCGTCGCCACCACTCATTGTTGCACTTCCCGGCCCAGCAGGCTTCTCATTCGGCCCAGTCCGCGTCGCCTATGGCCCAGTCCGCGTTGCCTTAGACAAATGGGGTAATTATCAAGAGGTAAGAGTGCTGCTGGATTCGGGTAGTCAGGTTCATTTTATGACTGATTCTTGCGCTCGCCGGTTGGGCTTGCCCAAATATAAGAGTGACGTTCCAATTTATGGCTTAAGCAACCAAGAGGTCAAGGACCTTGGCAAGGTCAATTGTGTGATTCGACCGCGACGCGGACGTGAGCAAGTCCTTACGTTCGAAGCCATGATTGTTCCCCGAATATGTGGAGATATGCCTTCCTCTCGGATTGAAAATAGTACATGGGCGACATTCAAAGACATCACGATTGCTGATCCGAATTATTACTTGCCTGGGTCCATTGACGTCCTGATCGGAGCTGAACTTTGGCCCTCTATATTATTGCCTGGGTCGATTCCATCGACTGATACGACTCCCATCAACACTATTTTTGGCTGGGTTTTCATGGGAACCGTACCTTGTCAAACTTAATGTACCTAAACTTAATGTGTTATTGGCCGTTAATGACCACACTTTGAATATGGACCACACTTTGGACACTTCAAAAACTTTGGGAGGTAGAAAATGTTCCCTGTGAACTACCTACATCTCTGGAAGACACACTTTGTGAAGATCACTTTTCTAAGTCGCACTACAGAGATACAGATGGACGTTACATCGTGGAGTTACCCATGAAAATGGATACCCCTCAATATAAAAATATGAAGTATAAGGCACTTCGAAAATTTTATGCTTGCGAGAAACGGCTCTTGCAAAAACCCGATTTGTATAAAGCTTATACTGATTTCATGCAAGATTACTTAGATCGTCGTCACATGTCTGAGGTACCTCAATCTGATGCTGATAGATCTGATGCATATTATATACCTCACCACAGTGTCATCAACGAAAATAGTGCATCGACTCGTCTTCGCGTTGTTTTTAATGCGTCCGACCCAGATTTTGACGGAAATTCGTTAAATCAAAACCAATTAATTGGGCCGAAGCTCCAAACTGATATTTCGGCTATTCTTTTAAGGTTCCGACTGCATAATATTGTTATGACCACTGATGTCAAGCAAATGTACCGCCAGATTTTGGTGAACCCTAAGCACCGGCATTTGCAGCGCATACTATGGCGTTTTGATCCTTCTCAACCTGTGTCCGAATATGAACTGAATACAGTGACTTATGGGGTTTCCTCGTCACCATTTTTAGCCCTTCGCGTGGTACAACAATTGGTTAAGGATGAGGGATCGAATTACCCGAAGGCGGCTGAAGTTCTGAACCGCGATATATATGTCGATGACATTGCGGCCGGTGCCAAAACTTTGGATGATGCGCTAGAACTTCGCAATCAGCTCATTAACATTACGCGCAAAGGTTGCTTTGAACTTAGAAAGTGGGCTAGTAACGACCCACGTATTCTAGAAGATCTACCTTCGGATCACTACCTTTCTAGGTCCCAGACTTGTGACTTGGATCAAGACAATTTCGTCAAGGTATTGGGCTTAAGATGGGACCCGACATCTGATAATTTTACATACAAGGTTCAACCGTTGAACAGATGTTGTACGAAGCGTACAATGTTGTCAGAACTTGCACGGATTTTTGACCCGTTGGGCTTTCTTGCACCACTTACTTTCTTTGCAAAGTGCCTTATTCAAAAATTATGGCTATTAGGAACCGACTGGGATGCAGAACCTTCTCCTGAAATATTGGAAATATGGGCCAAATATGTTCAGCAACTTCCTCAACTGTCCCAGTTTTCAATTCCGCGACAAGTTACTCATCCGGATGCAACAAATTACCATCTTCACGGCTTTGGAGATGCGTCTCAGGCTGTATATGGAGCGTTTGTGTATCTTCGATATGAACTTCCTGATGGAACTGTAAAAGTTAATCTTTTAAGCGCTAAATCCAAGGTTGCTCCCACGAAACAAATGACCCTACCTCGCTTAGAACTTGCAGCGGCGGTATTACTCACGGATCTTCTGTGCTTCATTATTAAAGCATTGTCACCATTGATGTGTCCAGAAGCAATTTTTACCTGGACGGACTCCATGATCGCATTGGCGTGGATACACTCTTCTCCATTACGTTGGAAGACGTTCATTGCTAATCGTGTCAGTCACATTCAACGCAAATTACCACAAGCTGTGTGGAACCATGTAGACACTAAGTCGAACCCGGCAGATTGTGTCTCCCGCGGTCTGTTGCCAGGCCAGCTTGTAACGCATCCGTTGTGGTTACACGGACCCGAATGGTTACTACAACCAAAAGAAGCTTGGCCTAATGTCCAGGTTTCATCTCAAGCTAAATTACTGTCCGAACAGGAGCAAAGGAAAATGGTTCTGGTCTCTGAAGTTCGTGATTCAGATGTAATCCAACGTTTACTATTCAGATTTTCTTCTCTTAAGAAAATTCAGCGTGTATTAGCCTATGTGCAGCGTTTTATAAACCGCGCCCGAAAGCGACCATGCTCCAGAGGTGCCATCATCACCAGCGAGATGGAAACTGCCTTACAGTTGTTAGTATCGTTTACCCAAAAAAGAGCGTTCAATGGGGAAATAGAAAACCTCAACAGCAACAAACCTCTATCAAAGCCTATGAGAAAACTCTGCCCCTTCCTAGACTCACAGTCTATTTTGCGTGTAGGGGGACGATTGACAAATGCGCCCTTGGACTATGATGTTAGACATCCCATATTATTACCGAAAAAATCGCGGCTAACAGAGCTTGTTATTCAAGATGTGCATGAATCGCATTTACATCCAGGGCCTCAAACTGTTAAATTTTTATTAAATCAAAAATTTTGGGTCCTTTCAGCCAGGCAAGTCATCAAGAGTTGCATAAGCCAATGCATACGATGCTTTCGCGTCAAGCCAACTGGTGTACAACCAATAATGGCTTCCCTCCCTTCCAACAGAGTATCAGGAGTAAAGGCCTTCGCGGTAGTAGGATGCGATTACGCGGGCCCTTTAAATGTCATCGTTGGAAAACGAAAACGAGGTGTTCGCTCAGAAAAGATGTACCTGTGCATCTTTGTCTGTTTCGCCACTAAAGCCATTCATATCGAAGTGGTATGTGATCTGTCTTCCGATGCTTTTATAGCAGCCCTCCGTCGGTTTGTTGCACGCCGAGGTCGCTGTTCTCAAATTATTAGTGATTGTGGAACAAATTTCGTTGGTGCTTATCGCCAATTAACTCCTCTTATGGAAAATGCTACCCAATCTGAGCACATTTCTTTCAGCACTCATCTACCTTCAGCTCCACATTTCTCAGGTTTGGCTGAGGCTGGAGTCAAATCCATAGAAACTCATTTACATCGTGTCATAGGTTCACAGCTTTTGACCTATGAGGAACTTCAAACCCTGATTGTTCAGGTAGAAGCCGTGTTAAACAGCCGTCCATTATGCGCGGTTAGTAACGATCCAACTGATCTATCTGTTTTGACACCCGGCCATTTCTTAACGCTCGAGCCTCTTACAGTAGTCCCAGAAATACCGGAAACGCAACTTAATTTGAACAATCGTTGGCATCATTTACAACGGTTACATCGTGACTTTTGGCGTCGTTGGTACCACGACTATCTTAATTCATTAATGCAACGAAATAAATGGTATAATAGTTCGGGTGTTATTTCTGTCGGTAACTTGGTTTTAATCAAAGAGGACGATCTTAGGCCAATGCAATGGCGGCTAGGGCGAGTTATCGATGTTCATCCCGGGTCCGATGGTGTTATCCGTGTTGCGACAGTACGGACTCAGTCTGGTACCATGAAGCGACCTTCTGTTAAGCTTTGTCCCCTGCCTATTCAACGGTACGAGCCTACATTTAATTATTAGTAATATGTTTTCTGCAAACTTTATTTTTGCAGCGGGGGGGAATATCTTTAGGATTTAATTGTTGTTTTGTTTAAGTATTAAGTGAAACACGATTGTTTGGTTCTTTTTTCAATATTGCATATAAGTTATGTGTCTACAAGCTACTAGGCTGTACGTCAATGACAACCACAGCCTCGGTGTCATTAAAAAAAAACTCTCCATCTTGCGCGTGACACCCACTACTGTGTGCTCCGCATTTTAATATTGTTTTTGTGATGAAATAATTGATAATATTCTTCGTGGACTTGTGCCTCTGATCTAGAAACTGTACTGTAACTATTATATACAAAATCAAAAGGAAACATTGTGTAATACATCTCAAACATCACCTACCGGCCGGTACTTCATAGGGCGATGCCGTGATCACGTGGTGAGTGGCTCATTTCTTTTATGTTTTATTGAGGAGAGTGCCTACAATCGTGGAGATCTTTATATACTTACTTTAAACTACATAAGGTTAACTGGTCCTTCACAGTTCATTCCCGAAAACCTACTTATTTTTCGTACAATGTATATCATATTCTTATTTATTTTCTCGACTGCTGCTAACTTTTTATATAATATTTTTATGTTTATAGGTACCTACTTACAACATAAAGTACACAAACCTAAGTATTTACAAACAAAGAGTTTTAAGGATGATTCCTTCAGGGGTAATTGTTACATAGGTATTTTTACTTTTCTCTCTTAAAAACGAGCTTGCAATCTTCGAATAGATTATGAATCTGCTACATAAACGACTGCAATTCCTCCCACTGCGAAGAACAATTGACCTTGAAAGAATCACCTTAAGCAGTACAGCCAAAAATTGATTTATGACCCCAAGCAAGGGTAGACACTTTGTCAGATTCTAACAATCGCTTATCATCGTTGCTAGAAAGAGCTATTTTATGTACTTTTTGAGTGAAAATTTCATGTTTAATTGATTTAAATAGAACATTTTTTTTGTAGACAACATCAACATTGTATAACACATGTTTATAGTCTGATACGCTCAAACCATTAATTACATTTTTTTTGGTACCCTTCGCCTTTTTTATTGTTTTGTTTAAGGTTTTAATACAGTAAAGCTTTGACCTTAATCCTACAAACTCTCTAATTATTTGTCCACCCATTTCGTCCTTGAATAAACCAGGAATCTTTTTATTAACAATAGGTAAACCAAATTCATTTTTTGGGTTGTAATTGCTTGTGTCAAAATATTTTAAGAAGTTAGTCTTCAAATCTTGGTAAATGTCATCTGTATGCACATTATATACAAAGCTATCGGTATCGGTATAGCACAACTTAATGCGGTTTCCATAAAATGGTTTTATTTTTGAGTAATGGAAATCGTACATATGGCTTTTTGAGCGTTCAAGTACAGCAAAACCAATATAAATTGGTTTGTCAAGCACAATTTGTGAATGTTTCATCTGTATAGCTACCAAATTCTCAGAGAATATTGAAACACTATGGAAATTGGGACTTGCTATTAAGGTCTCTGCGCCAGTACATTTTCTAGTTAGATTATTTTTGTTTGACCACTTATTAACCAATCGTACATCTACTCGTTGTTCTGTGTTCTCCAAAGTTTTTCCAAATATGCTGTCGTTTAATAATTTAAAAAAATCTTGTTCAAAAATAGACTGTGCTTTCTGGCGAAGTTGGGTGTTGAGATCTATGTATTTTTTAAAAAAGTTACTTTGATTAAATGTTATAGCTCTATGAATCTTTTTCAACACCAAGCCATGTTCTAAGCATTTTTTTAGATGTACGTAATGAATAACATAATTGTATTTATGATACAAATTAGGTATTAATTTTTTCGATTTTCCTCTGGGTGCAATAATTTTTTCAGGACAAAATGGAAAATCATGAATCATCATGTAAATGTGAAGGGTACGATAAGTCCACCTCAAGAATAAAACCATTTTCAGAGTCATCCATAATATTTAAAATATTCGACTCTAAAGTTTTTAATTCAGAATCGTTCACAAATCTGAAGTTTGAATGTGGTAATGTTTGGCACATACTGTATCCATATAAATTGTTACAGTCTAAGTTAACTGTGATGTTCCACGATAAGTACATAGGTAGGTATGCGCAAGAGAAACACAACCGTTCGTTAGCTCGTTTATTGCAAAACTGCCGCATACAAGAAAATGTGTGTGTACCTACATTACACTCTTCCACCCTTAATTAATACTACACTAAAACTATACAATACTATAACTCATACTTAACTAAAACTTATACTTAGGTACACTCTTAACCCTACATTGTCGAACTGGTCGGGTTCGTGGCTGAGCAGGCGAGTCGGCAGGCAAGGCGTCCTGAAACAGCGGCGAGTTATCTAGTGTGGCCTCATGTACATTTCTGCGTGGTGGTGATCCAAGAGATACCGCCCTGTCCACGCCCGGAGATACAGACACCGCCGGAGGTTGCTCCGACTGCACTAGGGCCAACGGCAAATTGGACGGCTCCGACCTATGCTCCGATTCAGGATTTGTGCTCGATTCAAGACTTTCCTCTAGATCCGGTACAGGATAGCCTAACGATTGCCGATCTAACCTCTTCTTTAATTGGTCTATGTGCCTACATAATAACCTCCCCCGTACTACTCCTCACCTTATAATTACTTGGCCCTAAGCACTCCACTACTTGTCCCGGAGCCCACTTTTCCCCCTTTAGGTACTGCCTATACCATACTTGTTCTCCTGAGTTAACTCTCCTGTCTACGCCACCTGCGTTTTCTCTCTGACGTTGCTGAGCCCTTGATACCAAATTTTCCCTATCCGGCTTCAGTGCGTCTAGTTTGGTTAGAAGTTGCCTACCCAACATCAGCTTAGAGGGGCTCTCACTCGTGGTGGAGTGTGCAGTATTCCTGTAATGTAATAGGAAAGTACAGAGTGCCTCATTCACGTTTTGTTTACTTATAATTGTTTTTTTTATTACCCTCTTAACCTCTCATCTGCCGGAACGCGGATCTCGACCAGACACAATGTAAAATCTATTGTGTCTGGTATCTCGGCAGATGAGAGGTTAAGTGTCCTGACTGCGTTCTCCGCCAACCCGTTCGATGCCGGATGGTAGGGAGCCGTAAAAACATGGTTTATGCCATTACGCTTTGTAAAATCCTTAAACTCACTACTGGCAAATGACGCTCTGTTATCGCTTACTATTTGCCTAGGTAATCCCCACCTGCTAAATAATTCCGAAAGCTTCTCAATGACCGCCCCGGATGTCGTGTTCAACATACCGAACACTTCCAACCACTTAGACCTCGCATCTACTATGACTAAGTAGGAGTTGCCTTGCACCGGACCCATAAAATCAATATGTATTCTAGACCACGGATGACTAGGCCATGGCCACAGGGCTGGTGCTTGTCGCGGCGGTGCGTCGGCTTGCGCCGCGCATATCTCGCAGCCTCGGCAAACGCGCTCCACCGCCTCGTCTAGCCCGGCCCACCACACGTAACTACGGGCCATAGCTTTCGATTTTACTATTTTCATATGGGGCTCGTGGAGCAGCTGCAAAACCCTTTCTTTGCACCTTTCCGGGACCACTAGCCTATGCTCCCACATGACGCATCCTAGCTCCTCATAAAGTTCTGTCCGCCTATTGTACTAACTTTGTTGCAAGTGCAAAGTTAGTACCTTTGTATAAGTTACTCAAGAAGGGCGCGACTTGGTGTTGGACAAAAGAGTGTGAGCAAGCCTTTATGAACGTTGTTGACAAGTGCGGAGGTATTAGCACATTACGACCCATCGCGGCCGTTGACATTAACGTGCGATGCAAGTGCGCGCGGGGAAGGGGGGGTGCTGACGCAGCCTGCGGCCGACGGCGGCGGTGAGCGCCCGATCGCTTATGTTTCGCGCACTCTCAATGACGCAGAGAAAAACTATTCTCAAATACACAGAGAAGCGCTTGCGATCATATTCTGCGTACAAAAATTTCACCAGTATTTATATGCACGGCAGTTTCGACTTCGCACGGATCATAAGCCCTTGGTATCGATTTTTGGGCCGCATACTGGCATACCTACTATGGTAGCGAGTCGTATGCAGCGCTGGGCTATTATTTTATCTACCTACACGTACGATATTGAATACGTAAGAACCGATGACAATGGGGCGGATGGATTGTCGCGATTACCTGTGCCGGCGCCGGCAAGTAAACAAATGAGTCACCAGCTGCCGGAACAAACCTTCTTACATTTTATACATCAGGAGTTTTTATTAGATTATAACGAAATTAAGCGGGAATCTATGAGAGATCCTTTAATAATGAGAATATTAAGTTATATACGGGACGGGTGGCCCTCGACTTGCGAGGTAGTAGGTATGCAACCGTACTACAATAGGCGGACAGAACTTTATGAGGAGCTAGGATGCGTCATGTGGGAGCATAGGCTAGTGGTCCCGGAAAGGTGCAAAGAAAGGGTTTTGCAGCTGCTCCACGAGCCCCATATGGAAATAGTAAAATCGAAAGCTATGGCCCGTAGTTACGTGTGGTGGGCCGGGCTAGACGAGGCGGTGGAGCGCGTTTGCCGAGGCTGCGAGATATGCGCGGCGCAAGCCGACGCACCGCCGCGACAAGCACCAGCCCTGTGGCCATGGCCTAGTCATCCGTGGTCTAGAATACATATTGATTTTATGGGTCCGGTGCAAGGCAACTCCTACTTAGTCATAGTAGATGCGAGGTCTAAGTGGTTGGAAGTGTTCGGTATGTTGAACACGACATCCGGGGCGGTCATTGAGAAGCTTTCGGAATTATTTAGCAGGTGGGGATTACCTAGGCAAATAGTAAGCGATAACAGAGCGTCATTTGCCAGTAGTGAGTTTAAGGATTTTACAAAGCGTAATGGCATAAACCATGTTTTTACGGCTCCCTACCATCCGGTATCGAACGGGTTGGCGGAGAACGCAGTCAGGACACTTAACCTCTCATCTGCCGAGATACCAGACACAATAGATTTTACATTGTGTCTGGTCGAGATCCGCGTTCCGGCAGATGAGAGGTTAAGAGGGTAATAAAAAAAACAATTATAAGTAAACAAAACGTGAATGAGGCACTCTGTACTTTCCTATTACATTACAGGAATACTGCACACTCCACCACGAGTGAGAGCCCCTCTAAGCTGATGTTGGGTAGGCAACTTCTAACCAAACTAGACGCACTGAAGCCGGATAGGGAAAATTTGGTATCAAGGGCTCAGCAACGTCAGAGAGAAAACGCAGGTGGCGTAGACAGGAGAGTTAACTCAGGAGAACAAGTATGGTATAGGCAGTACCTAAAGGGGGAAAAGTGGGCTCCGGGACAAGTAGTGGAGTGCTTAGGGCCAAGTAATTATAAGGTGAGGAGTAGTACGGGGGAGGTTATATGTAGGCACATAGACCAATTAAAGAAGAGGTTAGATCGGCAATCGTTAGGCTATCCTGTACCGGATCTAGAGGAAAGTCTTGAATCGAGCACAAATCCTGAATCGGAGCATAGGTCGGAGCCGTCCAATTTGCCGTTGGCCCTAGCGCAGTCGGAGCAACCTCCGGCGGTGTCTGTATCTCCGGGCGTGGACAGGGCGGTATCTCTTGGTGTTAAGTACCTTCCTACTTGCTGGGTTGTTTGCTTGGTGAAATTAATAATAACTCCAAATTAAGTCTTCAAACGATTATAATCAATTCTTGATATTACAAACAATGGTTTCAACGGACACTCTGGATGGCAACTGGCCATGTAGGGAACTAGCGGGGAGAGGCGCGCGGGCGCGGGTTGCAGTGCGCATGCGCGGTACGACGGCGGCGGGGCGGTGCGACGGCGGCGTGTGCGACGACGGTAAGTATATACTTTATAACTTTAGCTATGTATATTTTGTTCTTTACTAATTTTAATCTTTTTCTTTTCAGGTTTTCTTTCTTACAGGTATTTTCTTCTCTTGTGTTAACAACCTCCGGCCTCCGCGAAAATAAGACAGGAATTCTTCACTCGGCGCAATACAACGGACATATCCTGTTGACTGCTCTTCTAACAGTGCCTTTACAAGTCTTGATGTCAAATACTCGACAAGCTCCATCAGATCCTGGATACACATTTTCTATTCTTCCCAATGGCCAATTCATGGGTGAAGTGGATTCTTCTTTTATTAGAACAAGTTCTCCGGGCTGAAGATCTACCTGGCGCTTCTGCCACTTGTTACGTTGCTGCATCTCACAAATATACTCCTGGCACCAACTGTTCCAAAAGCTCTGTCTTGCTTGCTCTATCTTTGCGTATCTGTGTAGACGATTTGGGTTTACATCTTGTAGGTCTGGACTTGGCAGCGACGTCAGAGGCCTTCCAATTAAGAAGTGCCCTGGAGTAAGGGGGGCTAAGTCATTAGGACTCGAGGACATAGGACATAGAGGACGGGAATTCAGTATAGCCTCGATTTGACAGAACAGTGTTGCAAGTTCCTCAAATGTACAGTGCATATTGCCTAACACCCTTTTCATGTGGTACTTTGCTGACTTCACAGCTGCTTCGTACAAACCACCGAAATTCGGAGAATATGCAGGTGAAAATTTAAACTTTATACCATCGTCAATAAATGAGTCTGAAATTGAACCGGAAGAGCTCTCAAGAAACTCTCCTAACTCGCGACTGGCGCCTACAAAGTTGCGGCCATTATCAGAAAATATCTCGCGAGGTTTACCGCGACGAGATATAAAACGTCGTAAAGACAAAATAAAAGCCTCTGTACTAAGATCGCTTACTAATTCTAGGTGAACTGCCTTTACCTTAAAACATATAAAAACGCATAAATATGCTTTTACTAATTTAGCACCGCGTCCTTTTTTTGTTGCAACGAAAAAAGGACCGGCGTAGTCAGTTCCAGTTACTTCGAATGGATAACCTGGTACAATTCTTTGCTGGGGCAAGTTACCCATTATCTGGTTGGCAACTGCTCCTTTCAGTCTTCTACATCTTATACATTTATTAAAAGTTTTACGAGCTAATGTTCTGCCATTTATAGGCCAGTATTTTTCACGAATGACTGAAAGGAGCAACTGGGGCCCGGCATGCAAGTACTTCACATGATAATATTCAAATAATAATTTTGTGAAGTGATGATCAGACTTTAGGACAATCGGATGTTTTTTGTTATACGAGTAAGTAGAATTCTCAATCCTACCTCCTACTCTGATCATCCCTTCATCATCAATTATCGGATTGAGATTTGAAAGAGAAGACTTCATTAATTTATCTTTGCTGTTTAAACCATAAAAACTTTCTGTCTGTGCTATACGAGCTAAATACAACTCTGCTCTTTCAATCTCATCCACTGACAATGAATCCTTTACTTTCGTGATATTTTTCTTACAATTTCTTATGAATCTTAGAACATATGCAAACACATTACGCAATTTTCTGAAGCTAGAATATTTACACATGTCTATTACCTTTTCCTGTGTTTGAATGCATACCGTATGTGACCTAATTTCAGGTAAGTCTACATTTTTAATTTCTTGTTTAGGCCAATTTGCTTTATTTTGCATCAGAAATTCTGGGCCCGACCACCACATTGACATTGACTGGATATCTTCGGGTGCGATCCCGCGCGAAGCCAGATCCGCGGGGTTCTGCCCGGACTGCACATAATTCCATTCACTGTCAATGGTAAGGTCCACAATCTCTGACACACGGTGTGCCACAAACGTTTGCAATTTGTGCGTAGGCGTCTTCAACCATCCCAAAACTATTTTCGAGTCACTCCAATATAATTTTTCCTTTATTTTTCCTCGCAACGAATTTGTGACTTTGTTACATAAGCGTGCTGCTAACAGTGCTCCACACAGTTCGAGTTTTGGTATGGTTGTCGCTTTGAGTGGTGCTACTTTTGCTTTCGCACACAATAAGTGGACTGTACAGTGACCTAGAGAATCCACTGATCGTACGTAAATGCATGCTGCATACGCTTTCAAGGAGGCGTCCGAAAACGCATGCAGCTCAACATGAATACTGTTACTACAGATGGCGTGGCGTGGGATTGTTATATTTTGCAATAATTCTACATTTTGTATAAAATTGTACCATTTTCCACTTTCTTCTTGAGGTATTTCCTCATCCCACTCCAGTTTCTGTAGCCACAGCGATTGCAATAATATTTTACGTGAAATTGTACATACACATAATAATCCTAATGGATCAAATATACTGGAAGTTATTGAAAGTATTATACGTTTTGTACATTTGCCTTCCTTTACATTTTTTGCTTTACTTGTGGGCATAAATATAGTGTCACTATCGGGGTTCCATTCAATACCTAAAGTATGAGTCACATTTGATATTTTCAAATTTTCTTGTTTACTACATGAATTGTTTGTAAGTTCTTTCATTAATTCTTTAGAGTTACTTTTTATCTTTCTTAGATTGAAACCGGCTGAGCTAAGGTGTGTGGTGACTTGCTGATAAATTTTCTTTAGTTGTTGTTCATCATTATAACCTGTTATTAAATCGTCAACATAAATCTCGCGATATAATAGTTTGTCTTAACTCATCACCACACTCCTGAGCCAACTGTAACAAACATCTGGTGCTAAGGAATGGTGCACATGAAGTACCGTAAGTTACAGTATTCAATTGCAAGTACTTCATGCGCTCCTTTTCGCTCTCACGCCATAATATCATTTGCAAATATCTCTGTGACTCGTCTATCATTATTTGACGATACATTTTCTATATATCGCCTGTTAATATATATAATTGTGCTCTCTGAATCTTACAAGTATAGAGAAAATGTCGTCTTGAATGGTAGGTCCCACCATGAGGATATCATTGAGTGAATAACCGGATCTTGTTTTTGCTGACGCATCAAACACAACTCGACATTGTGTACTTTCACTTTCCTTTCTTAATACCGGATGATGCGGCAAAAAGTTTGCATTTTCAGGTTTTTCACTCATTGATAAATGCCCAAGCTCTTGATACTGATTTATGAAATCTACATATTGCTCTTTTACGTCAGGTTGTCGCCGAAAGCGCTTTTCTAGCGAATCAAAACGTTTCTTTGAAATACAATAAGAATCTCCTAGTTTATCAGGCGACTCTTTCAGCGGCAACGTGACGCAAAATCTTCCGTCTTCCATCCTTCGTGTATGCTCCACAAAATGCTCTTCACAAGCTTGCTCTTCAGCCGACCAGGACTGCTTTTCAGGAAGCTCTTCCAGCTCCCAGAACATCTTCAACTGGTTCCTGATCTCCTGACTGAAGTTACAATATACATTTTCATTAGGTAAGTCTCCAGTACACATGACAGGTCCCACTACTAACCACCCTAACTGTGAATTTTGCAATATAGGTTTATTAATTCCCATTTTTATTTTTTCAGGGCACGTTATTTCCCAGAACACGTCTGCACCCAATAGTAAGTCTACTTGTGCTGGGCGGTAATAGTGGGGATCTGCCAAGGTAATATTGTTAGGTACATTTATTTCAGATGTATCTACTTCCTGACTAGGTAAGTTGCTTGTTACTTGTGATACTACAATCGCATTCACTTGTTTACTAAATGAATTTGTACATGATTGTATTACCAAATTACACCGCTCTATTGCATTGAAGGACATGTTGTTTATGCCAGTAACACATACCGTGTCTACTTTTACAGGCTCAATTGCTAATTTATCTTTCAAAGAACGTGAAATAAATGAGGACTGGCTGCCGCAGTCCAACAAGCAACGTACCTCTTGCTTAGACTTGCCGTCTATTACAACGTTTACAATTGCTGTCGATAATAGTACTTGATTCGATATACAGGATGATAGAGAAACCGGATTAGTTACAGTGCACTTGATCTCCTCCGATTTCTGTACGTTTGATACATTTCTATGCAGTAATGTATTGTGTTTGCGGTGGCAAATTCTACAGCCACTTAATTTACATTGTTGTGCAAAATGACCACGTCGAAAACAATTTATACAGAGTTTTAATTTAGATACTACATCGTTTTTGTCTTCGAGTGTCATGTTTTTAAATTTATCGCAAAAATATAAATAATGATCTCCATTGCATACTAGACAACCATTATTTGTCTTGTTCTCACAAGCAGCGGCGACAAATGCTTTTTGCTGCTTATCAACACGCTTGAATTGCTGTCTGTCACTATTTACTGTGACTGTATTTTTGTCGCTGCTGCATGTGGTAGTCATTTCCAAAATTGTTGCTCTGTTACGCAAAAACTCATAAAATTGTTCCAACGTGGGTCTTTTGTCCATACTACTTTTACGTTCCTCCCACTTTGTACTTGTCACACTATCCAACTTGCACGAAAAAAGAAAAATTATCAAAGAGTCCCAATTTTCAGTTGGTTCTCCTAATGTGTTCAATGCACGCAAATGTTTTGAAATATGATCTGCCAAATATCTCAATGATTTTTCTGATTCTTTATTCATTGTTTCAAAGTTAAATAATGTTTTAAAATGAATAATAGTCAACTGGTTTGTATTATTAAAGCGATCACAAATAAGTTTCCATGCAGTTTTATAGTTTTCAGCTGATATTTCCAATGATTCTATGACTGATTTTGCAACACCAGTTAATGAACCCTTTAAGTACTGAAACTTACTTATTTCACTCAGACTATTATTATTATGTATCAGGGACACAAAAGAATCTCGAAATTCCAACCATTTATTAAAGTTTCCATCGAAAGAAGGGAGAGTGATAGTTGGCAGTTTTATATTAGTGCTACAGCACGGTGAAACATCATTGCTTGTTTCATGATAAATACTAGACCGATTTTGAGCAGTAAGTTCTTGACTGTCAATTAAATCCTGAGCTAAACTCATTGCCTCATAAAATGTACTCTCAGTGGTATTTCTTTCTACTGAAATGGTCTCTGAAGTCCCTGCCCTTTCTGATTCACTCTCCTTAATTTCAATTTGTGACTGAATCTGATCATATTCTGTAAATAATGATTCTATTTTGCTTAATCTTATTTTTAATTCTTGTACTTGCTGTTTAGATACCTTTTTTAAATTTTTAATTTCCAAAACGTAATTTTTAAAAACCGTTAACCGACCCTTTATAGTACCACGCTTTATTCTTAGTTCTTTCAATTTACTTTCCTTACTCATGTTTGTTACCTGTTCACTCTCAGACTCACTCATTGTATTGGTTTCAATAATTAATTAGTAAACAAAATAGTTCACTAATCCAACCGCAATATAGTATAAAAAGGTAAATTGATAAATACCTTATTGCGCGCAAACCTGCGTAGGTGATTTGTTTACCAAAACAGCTGTGAATCCTCCGCAAACTCGTCAACCAGTGAACTCGGAGCTCGGACGTAGATAGCTCTCAGTACCAAAGCGCTAATGGGACGGCTCAACGTTTACTGAACCCTTTCCGTCTCTCTGGAATGTCACAATCAATAACTTGATCAATACACTTATTTATACTTTTTATGTTTTTACTCGAAAATGTCGTGTTTTTACACTTTACTGACACTTATTTACAACTGTTACTAAGTTAATTTTATGTAATTAACAGAATGAAATGCAAATTGTTTACATAAACTTAGAATATTCCGTATTTTTACTTTTTCCAATTAAATATTTTATACCTATTGTTGTACAGATTGATGAATTATACAGATCGTAATACTATAAAGCTTTTACAGTGTTTATAGCGGTATGCAGTTTAATTGAACGCTATAACACGCTTTATTTTACATGTATTTACGAATTACTACGAATCTGATACATTATACATGAAAATACTGTTAGGGTTCGTAATGTTTATTTAATTATTTAATTATTATTAGATTATATAACTTAATAACAGACGGAATAAAGTCGTGAATCTGTGTCACGACTTTATTATTTTTAATTTGGAACTGGCATATTATTTCATTTGTTTTTTATTTTGATTTCTTCTTTTTCGAACGGGAACGCTTTCCCGCCTTTTTAAAAGGCGGTGACGTGGAATTTGGTTCGGTTGCGGTAATCTGTTATGAAGAGTTGGAGAGTTAACATTGTTTATGAAAATATAACATTATTCAAGTGAATTGCTGAATTGTTTGATTACGACGAGCACCTCCCCACCTGAGAGCAGTAATATTATCACATTTCAGAAGTGGGATAAAGTTAAGTACACGCCTAGTTATAATATACATTTTTTTATAAGTAATAAGTAAATTTATTTTTATATGATATTATTGCGCTATGTGCTCTTACTCAAGTCAAGTATTTTAAGTAATTAATTACTAAATCTCTGTCTTGGCATATTGTAATATGATGATGTTAGTATAGGTACATGTAGGAATGAATTATACCGATATTTTAAACATAATATTATAATAAGTGTATGATTCTAATTAAAGTAATAATAGATTGAGAATTATAATTGGTCAGTCTTATATATTTTTTCCAAAAGCAAACTTCAGATTATTATTATTTTTAAATAGGTATAAACATTTTTAAGCGTGTTTATTTTTAGTAAAGGACTAATGTAATGTATTTTCTGCGAGATTTCAGAATAATGAAGTTCAGAATAAAGAAGAACCACCCTAAGGCCGGGTTACGATCAGCCAGGTTGTGCGCTGCATGCTGAGCATCGGCCTGAGGAGCATGCGGATCGCCGGGCTGAGCTGCATCCTGAGCGTCGTCCTGAGGAGCATGCGGATCACCGGGCTGAGCTGCATCCTGAACGTCGTCCTGAGGAGCATGCGGATCGCCGGGCTGAGCTGCATCCTGAGCGTCGTCCTGAGGAGCATGCGGATCGCCGGGCTGAGCTGCATCCTGAACGTCGTCCTGAGGAGCATGCGGATCGCCGGGCTGAGCTGCATCCTGAACGTCGTCCTGAGGAGCATGCGGATCGCCGGGCTGAGCTGCATCCTGAGCGTCGTCCTGAGGAGCATGCGGATCGCCGGGCTGAGCTGCATCCTGAGCGTCGGCCCGAGGAGCATGCGGATCGCGCTGAGCTGCACGCTGAGCGTCCGTTTGAGCCGCATGCAGAGCGGCGACCTGAATTGCATGCAGAGCGACATGCGGAGCGACGTGACGACGCGGGACAGTTAAGAAGGTCACGTAGATAAAAATATTTTATGAATATTTAAACATAGAGGGATGAGGCACATATCAGAAATTAATATATCACAAAATATTTCTGTTTGGTAACAATACCGATGTTTGGTTTAAAAAAAAAGTAAACTAATGTGTCTCGGTGTATGTAAAGACCACAACTCACTTTGCTATGCAGAAATTCCAGGGCCTTGCTAATACTTGATAGCTTCAGTTCTATTCTTTTACTACTTCGGTTTAAAGATACTTTACTCTCAAAAAAGACATACAGTCACTTACATGAGAAGAGAACTTATAATTTAACTTAATAACTAATTTATACAGTGTCGTACGCACCGCCATACTTAATAGGTATCGCTTATTATAACGGCTTAGATCAGAAACCATCGCGCGAAAAACACATCACAAAAACCACATAGTCATTTACTTATTTTGTAAAATATGCTGAGCTAGTTTGTACTTAAATTTATGGAGCCTATGATAGAGGTGTTGCTACCTATTATAAAAAATGTCATGTTTAACCAATGTGATGTTAATATGTAGGCGAACGTGCAGTGGATTGTATTGATCATGGTATACATTAACTATAAAAGTGAAAGGTCATTAAGACATCACGAAGTCTCAGGAACTGCGAGTGCTGGGAGTCTTAAATTTTGCTTGGGGGTGCCTTTAGAATGTACGTACTCATTAAGAGATTTTGCGAAATTCAAACGCCAAGGAGATAAAAATGGGTGGCAAAGTTTGTACGAAACTTCTAGTGTTAATAGTAGGTTATCTAATTTACTAGAAAATACCCATTATTTAAATAAAGTAAAACGTATTTAGGTAATTATCTTTATAAACAATCCTTACGAAGGGGTGAAATAGGGGGAGTAAGTTTGTATGGAAAATATTTAATTTTTATAGCTATCGACTCCAAACTCACTACCCGTGCGAAGCCGGGGCGGGTTGCTAGTTACCTACAGATAAAATAATAGGATCTGGTATTTTAGCTTTCTTGGCTCTCACACCGAAGAACTTTTGCAATTATTTTTTAGGCAGTACAATGATTCTAGTTTAAAAAGTTTAGTTTACTTTAAGTTTAGTTTAGTTTTAGGAAAAATGAAAGGGAAGACAGAAAGGGGTAGACCTAGGAGAACATTTATGAAACAAATAAAAGAAAAGGTGCAGGTCGTGTCGTATCAGGAGGTGAAGGTTTTGGCGGGAAGAAGAGAGGAATGGCGATTACTCCACCGACAAGAGCGCAGCTCTCAAATAAAGAGAGAATGTTCTAGTTAGAATCATTTGATTTAATATTTGGCTGATTCATATGTTGGTTGATAGTTATCAACCAGACCGAATTCCCATCAGAAACAAGATCTTCGATATTGCTAATGTAGTGGGTTGATTCAAGTTTTAGCAGGTAACACTGGCCAGATAATCACTTGTCACAAATGTAAGGAGAGGGGACAGTTTTATACGTTGTTCCAAGTCATTAATTAAATTTACATTTTGTTGCATACAGAGGTCACCAAGTTGGAAATTGTTTTAGTTAGGCGGAGGATAGAAGAATTTAAGGATATTATTAAAAATAAAACATTATGCATTTATTTCTATAGATAACTAAAAAGGTTACCCAACACCAGAATTTATCTAGGAAGTTAGTATAAATGGGCTGTCAGTAAAATATTTGTTGATTTCGGCAATGGTGTTTGTTTGTTTGCTCATGAATTAAGAGTCCCATAATAACATTCCTTCGTTTCTCCTTCTATGGTTTGTGAGATGGAATGCTAACCTCAGCAACATAGGTGTCAGAGTTTTTATTGGGCCGCCAAGGTCATGGTTTTTGTAACGACTACATAGTCGTTACTAGTCGTAACGTAAGTACATACTTACATCAGTAAATAGTAACCGGGATCAACGGTTTAATGTGATTCTCAAAGCACGAAACATCTTACTTTCGGACAATCGGATGATCAGTCTTTGATGTCTTAACCAAACTGGGGAGTACATTCCCTCATTAATGAAAGGTATAGTTCAATCGTTAAAAGAGGTATCGCTATATGTAAGTGTCAATGGAGTAAATGCTCGGATTGTATGTAGAATCGTTAATGACAGTTTATTAGACATGCCAGTAGTAATCGGACCGTCTTAGGACCGATATTGACAATGACGTGCCCCATCCGGGTTCGTGTAGCAATGTGAAGTTATTATTAAATGACGTCAACAGGTGTGGTCGAGTTTATGGTGCAGTCTCTGTAAGAGCCCAGACTCATGTCAAGTTGAACGGTAGCGTTCTGTTGAAGAATAGCAGACAAATCTGATAAGCAATATGTCGTACGTGTGAGAACTTTTTATCATTGCCAAAATGGACGTGTGGATGTTTTAAAGCCACCTTGTTATATTTATTTTTGTCGAGCGGTTAGGGTTGTAAATAGTGAACCAGACAGGTGTACCTACCATAGAGGTATGAATGTGGCTTCGACCAAAGTCAGGACCATACGATGATAAGGATGGTAAGGCGACAGACATAGAAAGGCAGCAGTTATTAGATTTGCTCTATAAATACGTACAAGTATTATTTTGCATTATCATTTTAAGACTTGGGAGCACTAATATTAACAGCGATGAACATAGAATTGGGTAGTTTCCTAGTTCAAAGATAAGGTATGAAATTGTGATTGATAAATAAAGACAGATCTAAAGGTAAAAATAAACATTTTCTTGTTTCTATTTAGCTTCTTTATGAATTTTAATAGGGAAATGTAATTAATAAGTGCGACTTTTGGGCATGTTTTTCTACGACTTCACGGGTTTTTTTTTTTTTTTATACGGGTTCCATAGTAATTTCGTGTTTTGGGGTTTGGCGAAGGGTAACTGATTTGACTAGTTGAGAACTACCCTATTGAATAGCCAACATCCAGCTGTATATTGTCCTTATTAACGAAATAGATAAAGGAAAAGGAAATGGAACGTAATATGGTAGGTAATATGTTAGAGGCGGGTGTAGTAAGGGAGTATGTTTCAGAGTATGCTAGTCCTACTTTAGGAGTTCGCAAAAAAGAGGGGTTCGCTGACGATGTGTAATGACTATCGAATGTTATTATTAAAATGATTATGCTTGTGACCGAAAATGAAATAGCACGACTCAGCGGCCAGGCTTGCTTTGTTGCGCTTGATCTCGCGTCATCGGACTATTTATCGTTATCACGGACGGTCAGCAAAGTTCGGTCGGACGGAGTTCAATCGTTTGCCATTCGATCTGGCTGTATACTAGCGGATGAAGAATATGATCTTGGACTCTGCTCGTTTTATCAAGGCAACTTGGTATATGGACAATGTTCTTATCTTTGGGAAAGATGTGTTTTTCAGATGTTAGAAATGAGATTTCTTGTGTGACACGATACATTATTTAGGAGACTAGAATGACTCATGTTGATGTTTTATCACGCAATTCTATTTCGGACACAGCAGACATTCTCCTATTCTCCCATTCTAAAAATAACTAAAAAAATGTTTTTATAATGACGGACAGAGCAAGGAAAACTTATGCCTCCATATTTGGGACCGTATTGGGTCAATAAAATTTTAGGCAGTAGTTACGCGATACGCAAAAGAAGCGACCAACAACGTTTGGCTGCGGATCATAAGATGTTGTGTTGTACGTATGTGGCGGTTTTAGACGTAAATGATAACAACTTTTCAAATTAAACATTTTTGTTGTTGTATTGTAATTTGTGTTGTATAACTGTGAGAGGCATATAGCTACAGAACAGTGTCTATGTTTCAGGTCAAGTATGTGAATTGATTGGTTCGTGTCTTGATGAGAGCAAAGCAAAAGAAACACAGGCTCAGCTACTGTCACGAGACTTCTCGATTGGCTCAGATGGGAGACCTCCATAAGGATTTAACGATTGGCTCAGATTGGACGCCTCGATAAGGTTTTAACGATTGGCTTAGATTGGATGTCTTGATAAAGATTTATCGGTTGGCTCAGATTGGACGCCTCGATAAGGTTTTACCGATTGGCTCAGATTGGAGACCTCGATAAGAATTTATCGATTGGCTCAGATTGGAGACCTCGATAAGGAGTTAACGGTTGGCTCAGATTGGATGCCTTGATAAAGATTTGTCGATTGGCTCAGATTGGACGCCTCGATAAGGATTTAACGATTGGCTCAGATTGGAGATCTCGATAACGATTTATTGATTGGCTCAGATTGGAGACCTAGATTAGGATTTAACGATTAGCTCAGACTGGAGACCTCGATAAGGATTTAAAGATGAAAGCTCAGATTGGATGCCTTGATAAGAATTTATCGAATGGCTCAGATAGGATGCTACAAATTATTTGTATGAATCATTAGTTTAATAATGGGTAACCGATTGATCGGATCCTAAAAAGTTTTCAAGGTGATTGAATAGGCATCGTATCTTGTTTTTAAAAATATATTAAGTACTATTGTAATTAACGAAATACAAAAGTAACGTAAGTTTTAAGTATTTTTTTAAAAAAAAAAAAAAGTTTTTCGTAAGTTTTTTTTAAGTGTTTTTTTTTTTTTTTTTTTTTTTAAATGATTCATATTTAGTTTTTAAATTAATTTGCAACTTTAGTTATTAATTTTCTTAATTTATTTTTTTTTGTCTTATTCGTGTGATTTGTTACTAAAACTTAAGTTTTATTAGTAGTATTTTTCCTGATGGTTAATGCTGTGCTTACCTACATGTTATATTACCTACATGCCAATAAGTAAAGTTCCTACTTATTTGATTATTGTTTAAAAGATTCTGATGCAACTTTGTAACATAATTTGCTACTATAGTTATACAACAGTTACGATATTTGAGCCTGCTATTATTGTTTTATTTATTACTAAGTATCTGTAATTTATTGTTAAGATTGAGCAACTGACCAAAGTACCGATTGTTAGGGTTCCACCGGGTGTCGTGCGCGGGGACGCACACGTTGTCAGGATGGACGATTGTTAGGGTTCGTAATGTTTATTTAATTATTTAATTATTATTAGATTATATAACTTAATAACAGACGGAATAAAGTCGTGAATCTGTGTCACGACTTTATTATTTTTAATTTGGAACTGGCATATTATTTCATTTGTTTTTTATTTTGATTTCTTCTTTTTCGAACGGGAACGCTTTCCCGCCTTTTTAAAAGGCGGTGACGTGGAATTTGGTTCGGTTGCGGTAATCTGTTATGAAGAGTTGGAGAGTTAACATTGTTTATGAAAATATAACATTATTCAAGTGAATTGCTGAATTGTTTGATTACGACGAGCACCTCCCCACCTGAGAGCAGTAATATTATCACAATACGAAATAATCTTGTTAAAAATATACCTGTGAGTTGCCGTGTCCATTGATTCTAGAATGTTTCATAAGTAGGTAGGCACTTGCATACAAATTACATACACGAATACGAATATATACGAATTGATGTTCTTACAACACTGTTCACTTTCAAAACTATACGGAAATAAGAAAATAGATTAGTAGAAAGGATAATTAAGGAACGGGCAAACCTCCCTTCTTGAAAATATCCTCTTCAGTCGATCGCTCGCTTCATCGATCTTTCCAGATTTTTGTTGTCATCAAGGTTAAATAGGTAGCACGGTTCGAACTTCTTTTCCAAATTACAGATTCTTCTCGACGGTCGCCAAACTGTTAAGTACCTTCCTACTTGCTGGGTTGTTTGCTTGGTGAAATTAATAATAACTCCAAATTAAGTCTTCAAACGATTATAATCAATTCTTGATATTACAAACAATGGTTTCAACGGACACTCTGGATGGCAACTGGCCATGTAGGGAACTAGCGGGGAGAGGCGCGCGGGCGCGGGTTGCAGTGCGCATGCGCGGTACGACGGCGGCGGGGCGGTGCGACGGCGGCGTGTGCGACGACGGTAAGTATATACTTTATAACTTTAGCTATGTATATTTTGTTCTTTACTAATTTTAATCTTTTTCTTTTCAGGTTTTCTTTCTTACAGGTATTTTCTTCTCTTGTGTTAACACTTGGATCACCACCACGCAGAAATGTACATGAGGCCACACTAGATAACTCGCCGCTGTTTCAGGACGCCTTGCCTGCCGACTCGCCTGCTCAGCCACGAACCCGACCAGTTCGACAATGTAGGGTTAAGAGTGTACCTAAGTATAAGTTTTAGTTAAGTATGAGTTATAGTATTGTATAGTTTTAGTGTAGTATTAATTAAGGGTGGAAGAGTGTAATGTAGGTACACACACATTTTCTTGTATGCGGCAGTTCTGCAATAAACGAGCTAACGAACGGTTGTGTTTCTCTTGCGCATACCTACCTATGTACTTATCGTGGAACATCACAGTTAACTTAGACTGTAACAATTTATATGGATACAGTATGTGCCAAACATTACCACATTCAAACTTCAGATTTGTGAACGATTCTGAATTAAAAACTTTAGAGTCGAATATTTTAAATATTATGGATGACTCTGAAAATGGTTTTATTCTTGAGGTGGACTTATCGTACCCTTCACATTTACATGATGATTCATGATTTTCCATTTTGTCCTGAAAAAATTATTGCACCCAGAGGAAAATCGAAAAAATTAATACCTAATTTGTATCATAAATACAATTATGTTATTCATTACGTACATCTAAAAAAATGCTTAGAACATGGCTTGGTGTTGAAAAAGATTCATAGAGCTATAACATTTAATCAAAGTAACTTTTTTAAAAAATACATAGATCTCAACACCCAACTTCGCCAGAAAGCACAGTCTATTTTTGAACAAGATTTTTTAAAATTATTAAACAACAGCATATTTGGAAAAACTTTGGAGAACACAGAACAACGAGTAGATGTACGATTGGTTAATAAGTGGTCAAACAAAAATAATCTAACTAGAAAATGTACTGGCGCAGAGACCTTAATAGCAAGTCCCAATTTCCATAGTGTTTCAATATTCTCTGAGAATTTGGTAGCTATACAGATGAAACATTCACAAATTGTGCTTGACAAACCAATTTATATTGGTTTTGCTGTACTTGAACGCTCAAAAAGCCATATGTACGATTTCCATTACTCAAAAATAAAACCATTTTATGGAAACCGCATTAAGTTGTGCTATACCGATACCGATAGCTTTGTATACAGGGTGTAACGGAACGGGGGTATCAACCCGAAGTGTGCCTACTCTGTCACTATCTACAAATCACATGCGAGAGTATTGGCCGCCTAAATTCATATTTGCATTAGTTATGAGCAATTGAATTCCAGGTCTTCATGTAATAAATTCAAATTTGCACAACACTACGTAGCAATCAGCTGTTCAAGGTATTTAACTTTTGAGTGAACAGCTACCACCTCTTTTATTTATGCCTGCCCTAGTAAAGGGTAAACGTGCCAGTGATGGCCATATTAATCAATATTTTTTAAATTGTTTTGTTTCATCCTTGTGAGGCCAAGATTTCCAAACACAATAGTTAAAAAAACAATGGGCTTTGGTCCCGGTTACTGCTTACTGATGTAATAAGTAGTCGTTACATGAGCCATGTCAGGGGCATTTGGCGGCTCAATAATAACCCTCGCACTAGGATTGACGAGGTTGGTTATCCACCTCACAACCAATAGGATAGAACAAGATGTGAACATACATAAATCACGGCTTTATCCCTAATGGACCAGACAGAGCTACAAGTAATTACACATATCTAATATCACACTTACTGCGCTACTGAGGTGGGCAGAGTCACTTTGTTGTACAAGTTTTGTCCAAAAATGTAGTCGATTACCTACATTAATAGTTGATAAAGAAATGTACTTTACAATGCATCTCGTCTCCTTGTGTAGTATGCTTTATTTTATGATTACGTAATATCAGGCTCCCTTAACACCGTCATCCAGGTCAAATGGGCATCACGCTAGCGGCGAATGCGTTCATGGCTAGCTAGGTACGGGACAGTTTCATTAGAATACTTTCAGAGTTTTGCAGGCCCTAAACAACTACTACTACTCATACACAGTTACCACCAATCACTGACTAAGGTGTGCAAGTACTAACACCTCACTTTACAATGGATCAAAGGACACAGCGATTCAAGAGGTAACGACGCGGCGGACGAGTTGGCCAGAAGGGGAACGGGAGGTAACAGCCATCGGTCCGGAACCGATATTGCCGATCTCATTCGGACAGGTCCGCTCGCTGCTACGAACGAGAGCAGCCAACAAACACACCTTTTTTTGACGTGACTTATCGAAGATTTGCGGCAAATGACATTAACTACTTGGCCGGACAAATGGGGAGCGCTGAAGGCTCTCACCCGGTACAACGTTTAAGACAACAGGCCTGTGGGTGCCCAGTTGGGCGCGAACCTCGGCTCAGGGCTCGTCTGAGAGGAAAAATATTTGAAAGAATTAAACGACCCTAGTAAGTCGATAGCGATAAGCGCTGATTGAGGGAAGTCGTCGACCACGCCGGCGGTGTCGGTATCGGGGTCCTGAAATGTTTGTTGTCGCGAGCTGATTGGCTGATTCTATGGCTAGAGTAATCGGGTCGTCGGGATCGTATTACATACTTCGGACGCCGATGCTATTCAGTACCGTTCCTAAGCGGGATGTATTCGGAAGCCGCAACTACCAGGGGATTTGGTTGGTGCGGAGCAGAATCGAAAAAACTAATTTGAGCCATTGGGCAATGGTTGGCAGACTTAGGTCAATGTGCAGATTTTCATTGCGAAGGAACCACGAACGATTTTGTATTTCCTGTAGACAGTGGATTTGAGAGAGACTCGTGTGAGCGAAAACTACCCCTGCATAGGTCATGATCGGACGGATGCAAGTCGTGTAGATTCCTAAGGGATAATTTACTACGCTTGTTAAGGAGACAATGAACACGGCCCATTACAAACGTAACGGCCTTGAAAGTAAGACGTCTATCTAAGACTACGCCGAGATATTTGACTTGCTCCTCCCAAGGGATCGGCTTGCCAGACATTTTGATGACTTAAGTTGACAGCGTGACCGTGACGTATTATAATAGCCCTTTGAAAAGTACACCGCTGCACTTTTCTCCGGGTTTACCTTGATTCTCCATTTGCGAAACTACTTGCCCAAGGCATTGGCGCGTTGGAGAATTCCGGTCATCATAACTCGACCACGGCACGAAGAATAGATGGCTGTATCATCCGCAAATAAAGCTAGTTCGGTATTAGGGTATTTGGGAATGAACAAAAACACCAGACTATGAACCACCGTAAATAAATGCAGGCAGGCTAAGATGGCACTACCCAACATCAATAGTTGTCTCTCCAAAAGAATTCTAAATGTGAAGAGGTCTCCACTAATACAGGTAACAGCTGCAGGTAGCAGGTGTAGCTGTGTGGTCACGGTGATATCAACAAACATCTGTTTACACTAGGTGTCACCGACAAGCCCCTGTGCAGAACCTGCATGGACGAGACAGCGGCCCATGTGCTACTGGAGTGTGAAGGAGCCGCCAACTACCGGGTCCGGCACCTTGGCCAGACGGGGCGCCTCCCTGAGGCGGCCGGCAACGTCAGAGGCTTGTTAGAATTCCTTGGGGATTTACAACATAGTAAAAGCAAAATAAATTTCTCAAGTACCGTTGTGACTGCCTACCCCTTAGTGATACGGGCGTGATATTATGTTAGTATGTTCTGATTACTTATGGCTCTGCCCACCCCATTAGGGATACGAGCAGCTGCAAGTGATTGTGTATCTTATTAACGAGACATTAATGTTACGTTTACAACATAGTAAAGACAAAATTAATTTCTCAAGTAAAGTACCTACCTAACATAACTTTACTTTTACTATGACATGGTAAAAGTAATCTTAAAATAAGTACTTTCGTACAATACAATAATACTTTATTGCGTACAAGGAATTAAAAACACATAACAGTATTTTTTTAAATCTTTTTCTATCGTGTGGGTTGTGAGGTGGATTACCAACCTCATCAACCCTGGTGTCAGGGTAACTATTGAGCCGCCAGAGGCCCCTGACATGACTCATGTAATGACTACTTTCTTACATGAGTAAGTGTCACCGGGACCAACCGTGCCTTCCGAAGCACGGAATTGCAAATTGCATTGGGACAGTTAATGGGATTTATACCCTGTACCAGGATGCCAGGGCTCGCGAATAGAAAAAGGCACGCTAGTGTTTCAAACTATCGATAGTTCAGTATCGATTATCGATCATAATCATTTTCAACTACGATTTTGATTGGTAGAAATAAAAAAATAACTTTTCAAAAAATCTAAATCCATGGACTTTTGAGTTATTGAAATTCAGTTTAGACAATCAGCCCACTCAAAATAACCATAATATCGGAGTGTTGCAATACTACTGACTGAGGGCAAAATTATCGATAGTTTGTTATTAATCCGCAACGATACTATCGATTGTATTGCACTTAGGTAATAAAATCGAAAATGTTCCCACTTTCCGAGTTATCAATAGTCTTGCTATCGATCGACTCTCGGTCGGGATAGATTATCGATAGTCATTTTTTGATCGGCAAGCCCTAGTGCACCCGAAATTCAAAATGGCGGTGCTGTTAAGGGAAAGTTATCATTAACCATGATAAAAAATATTATTTTTTTTGTATTTTTTTTCCTTCCTAAATTGTAGTCGTGTATTGTCCAACAGTGAACAATAACATCACGCCTTTTTCCCATTGGAGTAGGCAGAGACTGCGGAATTTCACTTACCACTACACGCTCGTATCGCTACATGCCCGTACCAAACATACATACATAATATCACGCCTTTATGTCTTATGGGGCAGACAGAGCCACAAGTAATCATAACATAGGTACATAAATAATTATCATGCTCGTACCGCTAATGGGATGTTCTTGTGACTCTGCCCACCCCATTAGGGATACGGGCAGAGTGATAGTATGTCTTATTATTGACAGATTAATTTCGCCTTCTGCTATTGCGCGGGATATTTGCGAAGAAACGTGGCAATTCTGTGTTAGTGCCAGAGTGTGAGCGCGGGTGATCCTTATTAGATAAAGGACTTTTTTACTTTTCTAGGTTCAAAGTAAAATACGTACCTACTTTCATAAAATACAATACATTCATTCATTCAAACAATACCATAAAAATATTTTATTGCGCACAAAGAAATAACATACCCTTAAGTACCAGGATACTAGCATTCGAAAGAGATAGAAACATGCACACGAAAGTAAACTGTCAAATTATTTGTCAGTGCTTGTTTACTATCTGTGGAGTGAAGTTCGAAATTTGGATTTGTTGTGATAACTGTGATCAGTGATAGTTCGAGGTGTCTTTGAGTAATGTAGGTTTTTATGAAATAATGATGTGTGTGGGTGCCGGCGATGGCAACTTAAGTGAAGCACGGAACTTGTATCAGCGATTCATAGAAGGTAGACCAGCTGATGAAGCCAGGCAACTGCCTTCACTGCATTGCTTCAGGAAAATGGTCAATCGCCTACTGCATTTAACGGGCTCTTTCCACGCGTCATCCGAGACTGGCCGCTCGGCGACCCGTGATTCGGAGTTTGAAGAAGCCGTACTAGCCGTGCAGCCAACCCAAGGACTACCACGCGAACCTTACCACATGCAACGTACGCCCGAGCTAATTCCTGCTGATTATTTACCTCGTGTGGCATTCTGAGAATGGTACCGAGTTCAAGTGGAAAGCTCACCAGACTTTGCTTCGAAAGTGTTGTGGACAGATGAAGCGGCAGGTCTGTGCATCGAACGGGGATGACGGCATTTCGAACCTTTCTTGTAAAACGTAAGTCTAATTATTAATTACCTACCTACTTACCCACACTTTCACACTTTTTTTCCTATTTACTATTAAATTAAATACCTTACCTAAACAAGTAGGTAATTTTAACTTATTTTACACGTCATAAAATAATGTGAGAATAGTTGTCAAAGCAAAATGACTCCAATTATTAGATGCTTTAGTGTCATTCTTGTTTGTTACAGTCGCCGACGTGCCGCCGACTCGGATTGTTCTAATCGGCCGCCGACTCCTTTTGACGTTTCCGCCAAAGCCGCCGCCCGCTCGAATTTCGTACCTATCGCGGCCGTGCGAGCGCTACGAGTACCAGGCGACCAGGACGCGCTAGGAGTTTTGTGTAGTGCCAATATTTGAGTGGATTAAGAACAGTGACCTCAATAGTGCTGTGCCGCGTTTTTTACATGCTGGAAATATTAAAATATTTTTTTAAGTGAAATTGAAAAAAATATCAAAAGTGTTTTTTTTTTATTGAAATTTTGCAGATAAGATCTACATAAGGTATAGTTTTGTCCCCTTTCGGCTTGATACCCCCCTTCCGTTACACCCTGTATAATGTGCATACAGATGACATTTACCAAGATTTGAAGACTAACTTCTTAAAATATTTTGACACAAGCAATTACAACCCAAAAAATGAATTTGGTTTACCTATTGTTAATAAAAAGATTCCTGGTTTATTCAAGGACGAAATGGGTGGACAAATAATTAGAGAGTTTGTAGGATTAAGGTCAAAGCTTTACTGTATTAAAACCTTAAACAAAACAATAAAAAAGGCGAAGGGTACCAAAAAAAATGTAATTAATGGTTTGAGCGTATCAGACTATAAACATCCATACTAATATTATAAATGCGAAAGTAACTCTGTCTGTCTGTCTGTCTGTCTGTCTGTCTGTCTGTTACTCTTTCACGCCTAAACGGCTCAACGGATTTTGATGAAATTTGGTATGGTGATAGATGATAACCTAGAAATGGTCATAGGCTATAAATAATCACGCCATCGTTCTTAGGGGGTAGGCAGTTGGCAGATAACTAAATTGATTTAGTGATTTGTAGTCGTTTTTGTTGGGACTTTTGCTCTTTCACGTCTAAACGGCTGAACGGATTTTAATGAAATTTAGTAAGGTAATAGTTGGTTATCTAAAAACGGTTGTACGATCAAATTGATCACGTCATCGTACTTAGGGGGTAGGAAGTAGGCAGAAAACTGAATCGAGTTAGTGATTTTTTTATGGTTTTTGCTGGGAGTTTTGTCTATCATGCCTAAACGGCTCAACGGATTTTGATGAAATTTAGTTAGCTGATAGATAGTAATCTAGAAAAGGATATGGCCTATTAATATTTATGCTATCGTACTTAAGGCGTAGGCAGTAGACAGAAAACTAGGTTAGTGATTTTTAATTGTTTGTTTTAAAAGTTTGCCTCATTCACGCCTTAACGTCTGAACGGAATTTTATAAGACTTGGTTAATTTAAAGATAGGATCTTAGGCACGGACACAGGCTACTTTTTATGGCGGGAAAATACCTCATTCCCGCGGAAATCTAGATTTCGTGATCGTGTCAAGAAGCGCATGACGCCATAGCTACTGGAATGATTTCGATGTTTTTTTTTAAACTGAGTGACTTCAAGTTAGTATTTGATCACTTTTCTAACTTAGAGGGTAGGTAGGCGCCATAATTTAGGGAATTTATGATAAAATTTTGATGCAACTGTCTTTATTAAACAGTTATATATCTCATTCCTACAGGAACCTACACATAGCTATAGCTAGCTATCTATTAACATTAAAACTCTTTCTAGAATCACATTACGCCAATTAATTGATCTGATTTGTATAAGTTTTTTTATTCAACTGACTGTTACATTACATACAGATAAAATCTAATTACTTACACCACATAATTAATATAGTACTACATGACTAGCTACGCTTTAAACTTGAGGAGGTAATTCGATAGACATTTATACGAACTTTAAGCCCAGTAATCAATCATAGTAATAAGGTAATACTCATTTTAGACAAAGAAACGGATAGGTAATCAGTTCGTCAACGAAATTATAACACCTACACTTAGTTTGTTTACTATTTAACGAGGGAAAATAATCCTTACTAATATTATAAATGCGAAAGTAACTCTGTCCTGTCTGTCTGTTTCGCTTTCCCGCTTAAACCTCTCAACCGATTTTGATTAAATTTAGCACAGACAATCTTTAGACCCTGAGAAAGAAAATAGGATACCTTTTATTGCGAAAAGAAGGGACGAAGAGATTGAAATAGGGGTTGAAAGTTTGTATGGGATATTTTAATCTATACTTATAATAAATCTGTAGAGAGGTCAATTCTGTACATTAAATATTTTTTCAAAATAACTATCAGGGGGTGATAAGTGGTCGATACTGATGCCAAAAATGCAATCAGTAAAATTTTTGTCTGTCTGTCTGTCTGTCTGTCTGTCTGTCTGTCTGTATGTTCCTTATAGAAACAAAACCTACTGGACGGATTTTAATGAAACTTGGTACAATTATTCTTCACACTCCTGGACAGGTTATAGTTTACTTTTCATCACGCTACAATCAATAGGAGCAGAGTAGTGAAGGGAAATTCTTTTGTATGAAAAATCTAAACCACTCAAGTTAGACGTTTGAAATTTGGCATGCAGGTACCTTAGATACCGTAGAGGTGTACTAAGAAAGGAATTCCCGAAATTCCCACGGGAACGGGAATTAGCGGGAAAATCCTTTTGTATGAAAAATCTAAACCACTCAAGTTAGACAATTGAAATTTAGCATGCAGGTACCTTAGATACCGTAGAGGTGTACTAAGAAAGGAATTCCCGAAATTCCCACGGGAACGGGAATTAGCGGGAAAATCCTTTTGTATGAAAAATCTAAACCACTCAAGTTAGACGTTTGAAATTTGGCATGCAGATACCTTGAGTACCGTAGAGGTGCACTAAGAAAGGAATTCCCGAAATTCCCACGAGAACGGGAATTAGCGGGAAAATCCTTCTGTATGAAAAATCTAAACCACTCAAGTTAGACCTTTGAAATTTGTCATGCAGGTACCTTAGGTACCGTGGAGGTGCACTAAGAAAGGAATTCCCGAAATTCCCACGGGAACGCGAATTAACGGGAAAATCCTTTTGTATGAAAAATCTAAACCACTCAAGTTAGACGTTTGAAATTTGGCATGCAGGTACTTTAGTAAACTTAAAGCTTAGTTGCAACAGGATATTACAAAATTCCCACGGGAACGGTAGTTAGCGGGAAAATCCTTTTGTATGAAAAATCTAAACCACTCCAGTTAGACAATTGAAATTTGGCATGCAAGTACCTTAAGTACCGTAGAGGTGCACTAAGAAAGGAATTCCCAAAATTCTCACGGGAACGGGAATTAGCGGGAAAATCCTTTTGTATGAAAAATCTAAACCACTCAAGTTAGACGTTTGAAATTTGGCATGCAGATACCTTAAGTACCGTAGTGGTGCACTAAGAAAGGAATTCCCGAAATTCCCACGAGAACGGGAATTAGCGGGAAAATCCTTTTGTATGAAAAATCTAAACCACTCAAGTTAGACGTTTGAAATTTGGCATGCAGGTACTGTAGTAAACTTAAAGCTTAGTTGCAACTGGATATTACAAAATTCCCACGGGAACGGTAGTTAGCGGGAAAAAACATTTGTATGAAAAAATCAAATCTAAATAAAAGGAGAAACTGACTGACTCAGTGACTGACATATATCAACGCATAGCCTGAACGGCTAAACGTAGGCATTTGAAATTTGGAAGGGACATAGCTTAGGTACCGTAGAGGTGCACTAAGAAAGGAATTCCCAAAATTCTCACGGGAACGGGAATTAGCGGGAAAATCCTTTTGTATGAAAAATCTAAACTACTCAAGTTAGACGTTTGAAATTTGGCATGCAGATACCTTAAGTACCGTAGTGGTGCACTAAGAAAGGAATTCCCGAAATTCCTACGAGAACGGGAATTAGCGGGAAAATCCTTTTGTATGAAAAATCTAAACCACTCAAGTTAGACCTTTGAAATTTGTCATGCAGGTACCTTAGGTACCGTGGAGGTGCACTAAGAAAGGAATTCACAAATTCCCACGGGAACGCGAATTAACGGGAAAATCCTTTTGTATGAAAAATCTAAACCACTCAAGTTAGACGTTTGAAATTTGGCATGCAGGTACTTTAGTAAACTTAAAGCTTAGTTGCAACAGGATATTACAAAATTCCCACGGGAACGGTAGTTAGCGGGAAAAAACATTTGTATGAAAAAATCAAATCTAAATAAAAAAGAGAAACTGACTGACTCAGTGACTGACATATATCAACGCATAGCCTGAACGGCTAAACGTAGGCATTTGAAATTTGGAAGGGACATAGCTTAGGTACCGTAGAGGTGCACTAAGAAAGGAATTCCCGGAATTCCCACGGCAACGGAAATTAGCGGGAAAATCTTTTTGTATGAAAAATCTAAACCGCTTAAGTTAGACGCTTGAAATTTGGCATGCAGGTACCTTAGTTAACTTAAAGCTTAGTTGCAACAGGATATTGCAAAATTCCCACGGAAACGGGAGTTAGTGGGAAAAAAACATTTGTATGAAAAAATCGAAACCGCGTAAGATAGATATTTTCAATTCAATTAAATTATTTATTGCATTCCATGTAGTACAATAGGGTGTTACATAGGCATAGGAACTAAAACATGGACCCTATAGGGCACAGCAACGTTGAAGGGAAGAGAGGAAGTGTGTATTAAAATTAAAACTCAATGAACAATCAATTAAAAAAAAAACAATTCAATCAATTGATTCAATCTAGCACGCATGCATACCTTAGTAAATATAAAGTTTATTTTTGGCTGTATTTTGAAAAATGGGAGTTATTGGGAAAAAAAAATGTACTTATGAAAAAATCTAAACTGCATAAGTATGCACTCCCACACACACAAAGATCTCTCTCTTATATAACACGCCACGCGGACGAAGTCGCGGGCAAAAGCTAGTGTGTTATACAATGTTGATGTTGTCTACAAAAAAAATGTTCTATTTAAATCAATTAAACATGAAATTTTCACTCAAAAAGTACATAAAATAGCTCTTTCTAGCAACGATGATAAGCGATTGTTAGAATCTGACAAAGTGACTACCCTTGCTTGGGGTCATAAATCAATTTTTGGCTGTACTGCTTAAGGTGATTCTTTCAAGGTCAATTGTTCTTCGCAGTGGGAGGAATTGCAGTCGTTTATTGTAATATATAATAATATAGGGTAGTAAAAGTATGAACAACAAATATTGTGGTAGGTAGCTCAGTTCGGATTAAACCATTGAACAGTGAACTGCGTCGTATTATTTGTCTCCTCAGTTATTACAAATGGCGAACGAGGATTGAAATAGGGATATCGCGGACAGTCATTATAATTATAATAGTGTGTGGGATAGTTTACATCACAATTATAAAATGTCGATCGGGCAGGTACGAGATTTTGACGTGAAGTCCGGAAACTGGACTGCGTACATCGAGCGCGTCGAGATGTACTTTGAAGCAAATTCGATTACAGAAGAAAGGAAGAAGTTGGCGGTGTTGATCGCGGTCATGGGAGAAAGTGCATACGAACTGTTATCGGCGCTTGCAAGTCCCAAGTCACCTTCAGGTTTAAAATACGAGGCGGCAGTTTCATTGTTGCAAAATCATCTTCAACCGAAGCCATCGAAATGGGCCGAACGGTATGTATACAGGCAAAGAATACAAGCTAGTGGAGAATCTATAAGTGATTATATAGCAGAATTACGGAAAATGGCTAATAGATGTGATTTTGGAGAGGCTTTGGAGGATAATTTGTGCGATCAGTTAATTTGCGGAACCCGAAACGAAGTTACGAGGCAAAGACTGATGGCAGAAAAGGACCTAAATTACAAAAAAGCGGTAAATATTGCGGTGACATTAGAGGCGGCAGAGCGGGATTCGGCCATCGTTGAAGCGAACAGAACTGTGGTGACGTCACAGTGGAATTCGAACGCAAACGGTTTGCATGCGATGAAAGAACAGAGTGTAAACCGGTCTCGAGGCGGCGGCGCGGGGCGCGCCGGTGGCGGCGGAGGCGGCAGATCTTCTCATAGCAACGACTGCTATTGTTCGGCGTGCGGAGCGCGCGATCACTTTGCTAGCAATTGTAAATTCCAGAATTATACGTGTAGCAAATGTGGAATGATGGGGCATCTGCGAAGAGTATGTACAGTGGAGAGGTTGACGAGTGTTGTGGGCAACAGGAACGTTATGGATCGGCGTACGGCGGGGCAAAATTATTACACGCAAAAACGAGGATCAGGCCGGGGAAATATAAGCCGAGCATATTATGTACATAGTGAAGAATCGCCGGCGCCGGCAGCGGGTTCATCGAGCTGCCATAGCGACGGGGATGGCGAACATGAAGAACCAATTATGCAGTTGTCTCTGAGCAACTATAAACCGGTTAGTCTGCCCATTACAGTGGAAAATAGGGAAATAATCATGGAAATTGACACGGGTTCAGCATTGTCATGCATTAGTAAAGATATGTATGACGATTGTTTTTACCATTTACCACTTTTGAAATGTCAATTAACACTATCTTTTTATGACGGTACTAAGGTCCAACCTGTAGGTTATATTGAGGTAGAAGTGATATATAAAAACTGTAAAAAAAAATTAGATCTATATGTCATAAGTAAGGGAACTACATCATTATTAGGTCGACAGTGGCTATCGGAGCTTAATATGGATATTCCAAAATTTCATATAAATAACGTAAAGGATAATAGTAAAGAAAAAATAATAATGGAGGAAATGTTGTCTAGGTATCCTAAATTGTTTGATGGAGGGCTTGGGCGTTTCAACGGTGGGCGCGCGACTTTGCGTGTGAGAGAGGGGGCTGTGCCTGTGTACTGCCGAGCGCGGCCGCTGCCCTATGCGCTGCGCGAGCGCGTTGATGCGGAACTCGACTCCATGCTGAGCGCCGGCGTCATCGAGCCCGTGGACTGCTCGGACTGGGCCACACCGCTCGTTATTGTGAATAAACCGAACGGTGCTATTCGGTTATGTGCGGATTACAAGGTAACATTGAATCGCTTCTTATCTGTCGACAAATACCCCGTGCCAAAAATTGACGATTTGTTTACAAACCTTGGGGGATGCCAGTATTACAGCAAAATTGATTTATCGCAAGCTTATAATCAGGTTGAGTTAGACGAAACAAAGAAGTTTACGGTAATTAATACACACAGGGGTTTGTTTATGTATAATAGACTAGTATTTGGCCTTGCGTCTAGTCCAGGCATTTTCCAAAGGTTAATGACGAATTTATTAGCGGGAATACCGAACTGTTATATGAGTTTTGAGATTTCGGTTTTTAAAAAAAACTATTTTGAATTAAACTAAAAATTATATTTTACTTTGAATTTGGAATTGAAATACAGATTTGGAAAAAACATAAATTAGAATAGAGTTGTGTACCGCGTGGTGGATGGGATCAGACTGGCTAGATTGCGTGGGAAGAGGAGGCTAGGAGAATAAGGTACTGACTATTACAATTTAGATGAAATACAGAATTAGTGGTTTTTGGGTAAAGGTAAGCATTTCTACTAGCAATTGCATTCTATAACAACTTCCCCCGGAAAGACTAAACTTACGCATTTTAAGAATGCGAAGTTTATGCTATTTTATCTATTAGGCATTATGATTACCCTACTTTAAGTCTGGGGTGTGAAGTTGAAGGTAATTCTGTGATTTCGATACTTTCAGGATTTTCAGGATTATTGAGATTTTCAGGTTTCGTGACGGGAGAGCGGCATAATTTACAATATTTTGATTTCAGCATAATGTAGATTACAATAAGAACAATACTTAATACGCTAATTACAGATAAAGTTGGATAAGTATAATATAGTGTTTCAGTAATGTTTGGCTGATTCTTTAGTGATTTCAATTCTGTGATTAAATCATCAGTTTTATGCTTTATTCCGGATAAACTGTCAATATTTAGTGATGTTAGGTTTACGTATGTAATAGATGGTAATTGACTTTTATACTTATCCAAATTACAACAACTATCATTAATAATGTTAAAATCGGAATTTACCTCATTAACATAAATCTTAGAGCTAGACTTAGACAGTAATCGAATGTTTTTAAAATAAGCAATACAGTTATCAGGTAAGTTAAGAATACCAGTGCCGGATAAACTGAATTCTGATAAGTCTGTTTTGCATTCAATAGACAGTTTATTATTTTCAGATTGAACATACAACCATTTATCATCTTTGATTCTTTCCCAAATATTTATTTTACCGGTGAGAAATCTAGAATTACAAGATTTTGGCAATGACACTACAGATTTAGTTATTATCTCAAGTTCACAGTTAGAGCTAGTATCAACAGATGAATATTCATTTAGTTTGCTGCATATGAACAACTGAGAGCCAATTTGTTTACACTGGTCCAATTGCGATAAGGTGCAATAGGATGTTTTGTCTTCGCTTATTGCAATGTATCTAGTTGTGGGGATTATCATTGCATATGAGCTGGGATTCTGCGAATCATGAGGTACAGGTAGCGGGATATTCTGATATAAATAATATTTCATGTGATGTACTAGTGGAACTTTGAATACAAATATGATTTTATTATCTACACTATAACAACTTAACTCTGAAATTATCATTATCTTATGTATACTATCTAATTCTATTTTTATAGGAAATTCCCTATATCTTGGTAAATTGTTTACACTATTAATTAACTCATTATATAATTGAGTTGGGTTTAAAATTGCGGGATGTAACACGTTGCTTTTAGCAAATAAAATCGCGTTTAAAATATCATCTACCTTAAAGGAAAGGGTTAATAAACTAGTTTCAATTGTATTAATTATTTCGTTAATACTAAGCCTTACATTAAAAACATCTGATATGATAGATAAGTTCTTAAGGTTCAAACTTAATTTTTCAACAGCGTCATTCAAACGCGCTTCATTGGTATTTATTGTGTTTATGGTTTCATTAAAATTAGAGATTGCTGACTTTGCTAGCAATATATTATCTTCTATAAGAGAAGTTAACCTTTCGCTTTTATTTTGTAAAGTTTGAAGAGCGCTGTTATATCTAATTGCATCGTCCTCGTCCATAGTTCCGAAAACATGTTTGAAAACTGTACCAACTCCAGCAAACCACGCAGCGCGTTTTGACCGTTTAGAAATAAGGTGTGATATAGCGACATTATCTCTCATAACGTCTTGATAACGAGATTGAAGTGGTTGTAACGAATTATGACATTCTATGTCTTCCAAAACTTCGTTCTGTTGACACAGAAAACGGCATGTACCAATAGCTGAATTAATATTTTGTAAATGCGGAAGTATAAAAGAAACATCCACAGGAATAAGTATGTTTAGATCTTCATTTGTGATTTTCATGTGTCCCATGGGGTTGAAATAAATTCCTGGGTTACTGTGTATGGGAGTGATGACGCTTCCATACGTGAGCGATATGGAGCTGGAAATAAATAAGTAGAGTGTTATAACTAAAGTTGTACTCTATACTATGTTAATACATACACGAGTAGGTATTATAGTTAAGCGGGTTTCACTTCGTCAAAGTGATGTCTCACGTGACGTCGGTTTATTAGAAGAGTCAAAGTATTGTTTGAATGGACCTTTATAATTTTGTATGGTCCTTTCCAAATAGGCGAGAGTGCCTTTCTTAGTCGCAGGTGATTCTTCAAATAGACAAGGTCACCTGTTTTGTAATTGGCTGGTCGAGAACGCTGATCATAATAATTCTTTGACTGTTCTTTAGATTTATTGATGTTTTCAATGGCCTTGCCGCGTGAGAATTTGAGTCTGTGTTGGAGTCGTTTCACGTATTCTGGATAAGTCGTATCTGAGCGTAGTTCATAGATAGAGTCGGGAATATGGGGTTTGTGTCCAAAAAGGAGTTCGTAAGGGGTAAATTGTGTTGTCGTGTGAATGTTAGTGTTATATGCCAACATGGCGGTATACACGTATATGTGCCAGTTAGTTTGATTCTCGTTAACATATGATTTAAGGTATTCCTTAAGGGTTGAATGACTGCGCTCAAGTGCGCCTTGAGTTTGGGGATGGTAGGGAGATGACCATAGTTGTTTTATTTTCAGGAGATCGCAAGTTCTTTTGAATAGTTCTGCGGTGAAGTTTGTACCCTGGTCGGTAAGTATAATTTTGGGAATACCAAATAGAGATATGAAATGAACTAAACATTCACATGTCTCTTCAGCAGTTGCATTTGAAATCGGGTATGCTACAGAGTATTTAGAAAGGTCATCTTGGAGAGTGAGTATGAATTTGAGTTTGTTAGTGCCGGCTTCTGGTAGGGGACCTACGATGTCAAGACTGATGCGTTCAAATGGACTAGTAGATGTTGTAGTTATTTGCATAGGGGCCCTATTTGTTCTACGTAGAGCTTTGTTTATTTGGCATTCACTGCAATTTTTAACATAGTTTTCAACATCTGATCTCATATGTTTCCATAAATATTTTTCTCTGATCCTATTATACATTTTCGTGGATCCAAGATGGCCAGCAATAGGAATGTCGTGATTTTCTTTAAGGATTTTTGGGATTTCACTAGGAACTGGATAGATTAAGGTGTTGTGGTGAATATTGACGGTGATGTTGGTGTTGTTAAAAAGGTAAAGTATGATATTGTAGATTCTGAGATAAGCGAGGTTTTCGAAGGGGTTCTTGAAATCGGATATGGCTATCTCAGTTACGTTTTCCTCGGATATTAACAATTCGTTTCTCAGATATTTTAGAGATTGGAATATATCAGAATAGGTAGTCTCATCAAAATGATGCACTTTAGTGAATAGGAAATGGAATATTTTGTTGTTTGTTTTTAGGATGTTGGATGTTTGTAGGGTTCTTTCTTTTTCCATGAATTCATTTGCGGCTTCGTGATTGGTAAGTATGTCCTCTACGTAAGGATTGCTTTCATCCATATCTACTGAGGTAGGTATTATGATAATTTTACATTTACTTTTCAGGAGTTCTTCGTTGTGTTCTATGATAGTGACGTTGGGAGTAAAAGATTTGTTATTTATTGCTTTTAGACATTTACTGTATGTGTCATCATCGTTAAGGAATTGAAGAGGATCCAGAGGATTTTCAGGACTTGGAACAACGATAGGATTTTGCATGTTATTTTCAGGGTTCAAAACAGCATCGGGATTTGCAGGAACTTCGGGAGTTACAGGAGCTGCGGGACTTGCAGGGGCTTCAGAGGTTATAAGAGCTTCAGGATTTGTGGGAATTGATGGATTCGTTAGGTCTTCTGATATATCTTGGTTTTCAAAGAGGGGATCAATTTCAGGGTTCAGCGAGAGTGGATTCAATTCGGGAAAAAGGTCTTCATCTACAAGGATTTGTTCAGGTGTGGTGATAGGATTTACGGGATATCTCGATAGAGCATCTGCGGCGCTATTGAGTTTACCCTTTCTGTAAATAATTTCATATTCGTATTCAGCGAGTTTCAGTCGCCAACGTTGGAGTTTGCTACTAGGATCAGTGTGATTGAAGAGCCACTTTAACGGTCTGTGATCTGTAACGATTAGGAATTTCCTCCCATACAGGTAAGGTCTGAAGGTTTTACAGCCGAATAGTACTGCCAACAGTTCCTTCTCTGTAGTGCTGTAATTACACTCGGATTTGTTCAAAGTGCGAGATGCATAGCCAACAGGTTGTTCCTTACCGACTTCGCCTTGAGAAAGAATAGCAGAGATGGCATAATTGGAAGCATCGCAAGTCAGAATAAATGGTTTTGTGAAATCTGGGTAAATAAGGACTGGCGCAGAGGTAAGTTGACTTTTTAGTTCCTCAAAGGCAAGTTGCTGTTCGTTGGTCCAGACAAAAGGGGTATCCTTTTTTAGAAGTGCAGTTAGGGGTTTGGAAATCTTTGAAAAATCTTTTATGAACCGGCGATAGTATGAGACAAGACCTAGAAATGACTTGATGTCTTTCGCAGATGTGGGTTTAGGAAAGTGAGTAACAGCCTTGACTTTTTCAGGGTTTGGTCGAACACCCTGATCACTGATGATGTGTCCCAAATAGGATACTTCCTTGCGAAGGAATTCACATTTGTCAGGCTGGAGCTTGAGATTGAAATTGCGTAAGCGTTGGAAAACTTCTGATAAATGTTTGATATGCATATCGAGGTCATGGGAGTAAATAACAATATCGTCAAGGTAGACGAAGCATTTGATACCTTGGAGACCAGTGAGGCAAGTGTTCATAAGTCTTTGGAAGGTAGATGGGGCATTTTTAAGCCCAAAAGGCATTCTATTAAACTGAAAGTGTCCTTGAGGGACGGAAAATGCGGTTTTCTGAGCATCTTCCTCGGATACTTTGATCTGGTGAAATCCAGATGCTAGGTCCAAGGTTGAGAAATATTTACTGTTTCCTAATTGATCTAGAATCTCGGCAATTTGGGGAATAGGATAAGTTTCACCGATGGTGATGTCATTGAGTTTCCTGTAGTCAATGACTATACGCCATTTGCGTTCACCTGAGGCGTCCATCTTTTTGGGTACAACCCATATGGGTGAAGACCATGGAGATATGGAAGGGACAATAATTTCTTGGTCAAGCATTTTATCCATTTGCCTTTTTACCTCTTCTTTATGACATTCGGGAAATCTATATGATTTTGTATGAATAGGTGTTTCGTTAGATGTTTTGATTTGGTGTTGGATCTTGGTAGTGAACGTGAGTTTATCATCGGGTAGATGGAAGACATCTGAGTATTTTGAACAAACTTCGAGGAGAGAACTCTTCTCTTCTGAATTGAGATGTGAGATTCTAAGCATGTCAAGGACTTTCTGTGTTCTGTCTCTAGCACTAACACATGGATTCTGTGATGTTTCCTTTATGGCAATAGAACTGACGTCCAAAGGGTCAATTTTGAGGTTGAGATCAGAGTCAATAGTAACAGGGCCTTCGGATGTATTTATGACGGAGATATTTATTCGATTATTAGGTTTAACCTTTACGACACAGTTGGCAATCAAAAGGGATTCAGAGAGATGTTGGTCAACTATAATGCCTTCTTTCATTTCAGGATTTTGTACTGTACACTCAATTACAGTTTCTGTACGAGGCGAGATTGTATAGATGGGTTTACAGTATTTCATTTTTACGATTACAGAACGAATTTGTAGTGTATTTTTATTATAATCGATTTTCCCATTTTGATTATTAAGAAGATCACTTCCGAGAATGCCATCATAATCGAGGCTAATTGTGTCGACTACGTGGAATCTATGGGACATGTCAGGTATGACTTTTGGAAAAAGGTTCAGTTGAAAGGACCCTGATGTGGCCATGATTTTATCATTGGAGTCTATACCTTTGAGTTGGATTATATGGTCATCAAGAGCAGGTAAGTATTTGATTGCTTGTTTTTTGATCAGGCTTACACATGAGCCAGTGTCAACAAGGAAGGACAAAGGACGGTCAGCAACAACGGTTTTTAGAACAATGTGAGGTAAGAATTTCTTATTAGTATTCGAGGTCACTTCATATATTTTGTGTTGATTTGATTTAGAAGGATTGGTGGTTGTCGCAGTAATAGGAGTTGTAGTTTGTCCTTTATCGGATACAGTGGATACAGAGCGAGGATTGTCAGTTTGAGTCTGGTTACCTTGTCGGTTAGTATTTTTGGGTTTACAGGACACAATGTGCGGACTGTCAATTTGGGGCTGGTTACCCTGTCGGTTAGTCTTTTTGGGTTCAGAGGATACAGTGTGAGGACTGTCAGTTTGGGGCTGGTTACCCTGTCGGTTAGTCTTTTTGGATTCAGAGGATACAGTGTGAGGACTGTCAGTTTGGGGCTGGTTACCCTGTCGGTTAGTCCTTTTGGATTCAGAGGATACAGTGTGAGGACTGTCAGTTTGGGGCTGGTTACCCTGTCGGTTAGTCCTTTTGGATTCAGAGGATACAGTGGTTGATAAAGTCAAGACGTCGGCTTTGTTAAATGTCTGTCCCGTGCGACGTCTATCCGAGACATTATTTAGTTTAAATTTTCAGCATTATTGTCTTCAGCAGAAGGCTCCACTGTATAACCTGGATTGTCTGGAGTGCTCGGGTAAACCTCGTTAACGAAATTCACATTTCTCGAATTGAAATTCGGTCTAAAGGGTTGTCCTGAGAAACTCTGCCTAGCACGGTTATTATTATATTCGCGTTTTCTGCATTTGTCGATAGTGTGCCCTGGGTTCTTACAATATCGACAGATTGGGACATTGCTTGTATGAGGCGATTGAGTCAGTGCTAGTGGTTGCGGGTTGTTAGTAGGTGCTTTTTGAGATGGACGAGAGCGCTCAAAGAAATTGTTATGGGTTTGTTTTTTGTGAAGGTTTTGAGATATCTTGTCCTCCGAAATAGCAAAATTTATAGCTTCATTTAAAGTAGATGGATCTTTACATCTGACAATTGTACTGAGATTTGGGGTAAGGCCCATAACAAAAGTGTGTAAAGCAAGATCCTCCATAGCAGCGACCCGACCAGCCAGTTCACCCTTTTTCTTAGTTGGGATAGATACGTTAATCTCTGTAAGGAGTTTGCTTAAACAGGTCTCAATTCTAAGGGCAAAGTGGTTGACCGGTTCGTTGTTGTTCTGTCTGCATGACTGGAGTTCCGAGAGAAGGTGAGTGTAGTGCTTCTTCTCGCCGAAGTTTTCTTTTAAGAACTCCTCTAGCTGGTCCCAATTTTCGAAATCTTTAATAGAACATGCTGACTCGGCTCTACCCTCAAGTTGACTTAGTATGTATTTGAACAAAATGTCTCGTTGTGAAAGGGCCGCTAGGTCGATTGCATTGCGGCAGTTGCTCAGAAATGCATTTAACCTTTCTCTGTTGCCATCGAATTTAAATATGAATTTCGTGAGGATGTTGAGGTCGATTTCTTTGATAGTTGTAGTCGAACCTGATGCCGTAGCCATATTGATGAATTTATTAGGCTCGGATAGTCTGAATGCGGCCTTAGGAGAGTTCGGTTCTTCGAATAGATAAGTGGTTGCGTAGGCGCAGACGTCGTGGTATGCACTGACACTGTGTGATATAGTTAAATTGTACTTACAATATGCACGATATTAACACACCAAACATGATGAAAAACTGCAAGTTTTCACACAACACAGAAATAGTAGAACGTTTTGTAGTATTTATCACAATATTCACAGCGAAACGTTTTTATTTTCACTACTACAGTGAATTGGAAACAGTGGAAACAGCGGAAAAATTATCACTATTGCACAGTAGAAATTGTAGACAGTTTTTCACTTTTAACTGTAGAAACGGCGAAATGTTTTTATTTTTTACACTGTCGCGATACTGCGGAGACGATTCCGGGGACCTTTAAAGATCCCTTAGCGCTGCCACCAAATGTTATATGAGTTTTGAGATTTCGGTTTTTAAAAAAAACTATTTTGAATTAAACTAAAAATTATATTTTACTTTGAATTTGGAATTGAAATACAGATTTGGAAAAAACATAAATTAGAATAGAGTTGTGTACCGCGTGGTGGATGGGATCAGACTGGCTAGATTGCGTGGGAAGAGGAGGCTAGGAGAATAAGGTACTGACTATTACAATTTAGATGAAATACAGAATTAGTGGTTTTTGGGTAAAGGTAAGCATTTCTACTAGCAATTGCATTCTATAACAGAACGTAGTAGTCTTTTTGGATGATGTTTTAGTAGCTACAAAAACACAGGAGGAGCATGTACAAGTGTTAAATAAGGTGTTGTCGAGGCTCACACAGTATGGTATGAAAATTAAAAAAGAAAAATGTGCTTTTTTTGTAAGCAAAGTAAAATATTTGGGATACGTCATTGATAAAGAAGGAATAAGTACAGATTCGGATAAAATTAAAGCAATCATTGGTATGGCTGTACCTAGAGACGTTTCCGAACTTAGGTCATTTTTAGGGATGATTAATTTTTATAGCAGGTTTATCAAAAATTTAAGCAGTCATTTAACTCCATTGTATATACTCCTTAAAAAAGGAAGTAAATGGATGTGGGGCGAACAGCAACAACACGCGTTTACGGAAGTAAAACGAATGCTTAGTAAAACAATGAGCTTATCACATTATGATGGGTCGCAAGAGGTGGTAGTGACGTGTGACGCGAGCGCGCGCGGGCTGGGAGCCGTGCTGGCGCAGCGTGACGCATCGGGCGGGGAGCGGCCCGTGGCTTGTGTGTCCCGCGCGCTAACGCCGACCGAGCGCAACTATAGCCAGATACAAAAGGAAGCCTTGGCTATAATATACGCGGTACAAAAATTTCATCAATATATTTTTGGACGTCATTTTACATTACGAACCGACCACAAACCGCTTGTTACTATATTCGGACCTCATCAGGGCATTCCTAGCATGACTACTAGTAGGTTACAAAGATGGGCTTTAATTTTGTCGTCCTACGATTTTAATATAGAATACGTAAGCACCGACAGAAACGTAGCTGATGCATTGTCACGTATGATAATGATACAACAAGAAAAGAAAGTAGATGACTCGGAAGAGTTACCTGAGCAAACTTATTTGCATTTTGCATCAGATGCGTTGTTGTTGGATTATACGCAAATAAAGAAAGAAACGGCCCGGGACTTTACTTTAAACCGAATATTAAGTTACATAAGAGATGGTTGGCCGGATAAGTGGGAAATGGAGGAACAAAAGCCATTTTACAACCGAAAAAATGAGTTATACGAGGAAATGGGCTGCATCATGTGGGGGTACAGGGTAGTCATACCAAAAACATGTACGGAAAAGGTATTACGAGAGTTGCACGATGCGCATATGGGTATTACTAAAACTAAACAACTAGGGCGTAGCTACGTGTGGTGGCCAGGCATGGACGAGGCGGTGGAGGCGGTGTGCCGCGCGTGCCCCGTGTGCGCGAGCGCGGCCGACGCGCCGCCTGCGCACGCGCCGCGCGCCTGGCCGTGGCCGGCAAGGCCTTGGTCCCGGCTGCACGTTGATTTTTTAGGACCCATAGGTGGGTTTCTATATTTGGTTGTAGTAGATGCGGGGTCTAAATGGATAGAGATATCAAAAGTTCATAATACATCAGCAAAAACAGTAATAAAAGAATTAAGAAGTTTGTTTGCGCGTTTTGGACTACCCAAACAGTTAGTCAGTGATAATGGGCCTCCATTTACGAGTACAGAGTTAGAAATATTTTTAGAAAACAATGGAATTGATCACATGTTTTCCGCACCGTATCACCCGGCCTCGAATGGTGCAGCCGAAAATGCAGTTAAAATCTGTAAAAGAGTAATAAAAAAAGCCGTAACACAAGGGTTGGATATCGAGACAGCATTACATAGGTACCTACTAATATATAGAAATACAGAACATAGCACGACGGGAGAAAGCCCGGCAAAGTTATTGCAAGGACGAACGTTACGGACTAGGCTGGACTGTCTGAAGCCGGACCGGGAGTCGCGCGTGCAGGCCGCACAGCGCCGCCAGGTGCACGCCGCCGGCGGGACGCAGCGCCGCTTTGCAGAGGGGGATATGGTGTGGTTTCGTAACTATCGTCCTAAGGGGGTAAAATGGTTAATGGGGAAAGTTCTAAAAACATTAAGTAATACTGATTATAGGTTGCTTGCATCAGATGGCACTGAGGTGCACAGGCATGTCGATCAGATAAGAGGGCGATCCAAGGACTTACTACCGGGGACTGGTGGGTGGTCGCAGCACAATTCACACAGAAGATCGGTGTTAGCAAAGTCGGTGCTGGTATGCCCGAGCAGTCCACAAGAGCCACAGCTCGAGGGCGCAGGCCCCTCGCTCCCAAGCACTGCGGTTGTTTCTACCCGTTCAGTGAGGGTTAGGAAACCGCCTAGATATTATGGGTTTGAGATTGATTGATATTGTAGTACGTAAGATTTTATTATAGAAAATTGTATTCATGTTTAGAATTAAGGGTGGAGGTGTAATATATAATAATATAGGGTAGTAAAAGTATGAACAACAAATATTGTGGTAGGTAGCTCAGTTCGGATTAAACCATTGAACAGTGAACTGCGTCGTATTATTTGTCTCCTCAGTTATTACAGTAGCAGATTCATAATCTATTCGAAGATTGCAAGCTCGTTTTTAAGAGAGAAAAGTAAAAATACCTATGTAACAATTACCCCTGAAGGAATCATCCTTAAAACTCTTTGTTTGTAAAAACTTAGGTTTGTGTACTTTATGTTGTAAGTAGGTACCTATAAACATAAAAATATTATATAAAAAGTTAGCAGCAGTCGAGAAAATAAATAAGAATATGATATACATTGTACGAAAAATAAGTAGGTTTTCGGGAATGAACTGTGAAGGACCAGTTAACCTTATGTAGTTTAAAGTAAGTATATAAAGATCTCCACGATTGTAGGCACTCTCCTCAATAAAACATAAAAGAAATGAGCCACTCACCACGTGATCACGGCGTCGCCCTATGAAGTACCGGCCGGTAGGTGATGTTTGAGATGTATTACACAATGTTTCCTTTTGATTTTGTATATAATAGTTACAGTACAGTTTCTAGATCAGAGGCACAAGTCCACGAAGAATATTATCAATTATTTCATCACAAAAACAATATTAAAATGCGGAGCACACAGTAGTGGGTGTCACGCGCAAGATGGAGAGTTTTTTTTTTAATGACACCGAGGCTGTGGTTGTCATTGACGTACAGCCTAGTAGCTTGTAGACACATAACTTATATGCAATATTGAAAAAAGAACCAAACAATCGTGTTTCACTTAATACTTAAACAAAACAACAATTAAATCCTAAAGATATTCCCCCCCGCTGCAAAAATAAAGTTTGCAGAAAACATATTACTAATAATTAAATGTAGGCTCGTACCGTTGAATAGGCAGGGGACAAAGCTTAACAGAAGGTCGCTTCATGGTACCAGACTGAGTCCGTACTGTCGCAACACGGATAACACCATCGGACCCGGGATGAACATCGATAACTCGCCCTAGCCGCCATTGCATTGGCCTAAGATCGTCCTCTTTGATTAAAACCAAGTTACCGACAGAAATAACACCCGAACTATTATACCATTTATTTCGTTGCATTAATGAATTAAGATAGTCGTGGTACCAACGACGCCAAAAGTCACGATGTAACCGTTGTAAATGATGCCAACGATTGTTCAAATTAAGTTGCGTTTCCGGTATTTCTGGGACTACTGTAAGAGGCTCGAGCGTTAAGAAATGGCCGGGTGTCAAAACAGATAGATCAGTTGGATCGTTACTAACCGCGCATAATGGACGGCTGTTTAACACGGCTTCTACCTGAACAATCAGGGTTTGAAGTTCCTCATAGGTCAAAAGCTGTGAACCTATGACACGATGTAAATGAGTTTCTATGGATTTGACTCCAGCCTCAGCCAAACCTGAGAAATGTGGAGCTGAAGGTAGATGAGTGCTGAAAGAAATGTGCTCAGATTGGGTAGCATTTTCCATAAGAGGAGTTAATTGGCGATAAGCACCAACGAAATTTGTTCCACAATCACTAATAATTTGAGAACAGCGACCTCGGCGTGCAACAAACCGACGGAGGGCTGCTATAAAAGCATCGGAAGACAGATCACATACCACTTCGATATGAATGGCTTTAGTGGCGAAACAGACAAAGATGCACAGGTACATCTTTTCTGAGCGAACACCTCGTTTTCGTTTTCCAACGATGACATTTAAAGGGCCCGCGTAATCGCATCCTACTACCGCGAAGGCCTTTACTCCTGATACTCTGTTGGAAGGGAGGGAAGCCATTATTGGTTGTACACCAGTTGGCTTGACGCGAAAGCATCGTATGCATTGGCTTATGCAACTCTTGATGACTTGCCTGGCTGAAAGGACCCAAAATTTTTGATTTAATAAAAATTTAACAGTTTGAGGCCCTGGATGTAAATGCGATTCATGCACATCTTGAATAACAAGCTCTGTTAGCCGCGATTTTTTCGGTAATAATATGGGATGTCTAACATCATAGTCCAAGGGCGCATTTGTCAATCGTCCCCCTACACGCAAAATAGACTGTGAGTCTAGGAAGGGGCAGAGTTTTCTCATAGGCTTTGATAGAGGTTTGTTGCTGTTGAGGTTTTCTATTTCCCCATTGAACGCTCTTTTTTGGGTAAACGATACTAACAACTGTAAGGCAGTTTCCATCTCGCTGGTGATGATGGCACCTCTGGAGCATGGTCGCTTTCGGGCGCGGTTTATAAAACGCTGCACATAGGCTAATACACGCTGAATTTTCTTAAGAGAAGAAAATCTGAATAGTAAACGTTGGATTACATCTGAATCACGAACTTCAGAGACCAGAACCATTTTCCTTTGCTCCTGTTCGGACAGTAATTTAGCTTGAGATGAAACCTGGACATTAGGCCAAGCTTCTTTTGGTTGTAGTAACCATTCGGGTCCGTGTAACCACAACGGATGCGTTACAAGCTGGCCTGGCAACAGACCGCGGGAGACACAATCTGCCGGGTTCGACTTAGTGTCTACATGGTTCCACACAGCTTGTGGTAATTTGCGTTGAATGTGACTGACACGATTAGCAATGAACGTCTTCCAACGTAATGGAGAAGAGTGTATCCACGCCAATGCGATCATGGAGTCCGTCCAGGTAAAAATTGCTTCTGGACACATCAATGGTGACAATGCTTTAATAATGAAGCACAGAAGATCCGTGAGTAATACCGCCGCTGCAAGTTCTAAGCGAGGTAGGGTCATTTGTTTCGTGGGAGCAACCTTGGATTTAGCGCTTAAAAGATTAACTTTTACAGTTCCATCAGGAAGTTCATATCGAAGATACACAAACGCTCCATATACAGCCTGAGACGCATCTCCAAAGCCGTGAAGATGGTAATTTGTTGCATCCGGATGAGTAACTTGTCGCGGAATTGAAAACTGGGACAGTTGAGGAAGTTGCTGAACATATTTGGCCCATATTTCCAATATTTCAGGAGAAGGTTCTGCATCCCAGTCGGTTCCTAATAGCCATAATTTTTGAATAAGGCACTTTGCAAAGAAAGTAAGTGGTGCAAGAAAGCCCAACGGGTCAAAAATCCGTGCAAGTTCTGACAACATTGTACGCTTCGTACAACATCTGTTCAACGGTTGAACCTTGTATGTAAAATTATCAGATGTCGGGTCCCATCTTAAGCCCAATACCTTGACGAAATTGTCTTGATCCAAGTCACAAGTCTGGGACCTAGAAAGGTAGTGATCCGAAGGTAGATCTTCTAGAATACGTGGGTCGTTACTAGCCCACTTTCTAAGTTCAAAGCAACCTTTGCGCGTAATGTTAATGAGCTGATTGCGAAGTTCTAGCGCATCATCCAAAGTTTTGGCACCGGCCGCAATGTCATCGACATATATATCGCGGTTCAGAACTTCAGCCGCCTTCGGGTAATTCGATCCCTCATCCTTAACCAATTGTTGTACCACGCGAAGGGCTAAAAATGGTGACGAGGAAACCCCATAAGTCACTGTATTCAGTTCATATTCGGACACAGGTTGAGAAGGATCAAAACGCCATAGTATGCGCTGCAAATGCCGGTGCTTAGGGTTCACCAAAATCTGGCGGTACATTTGCTTGACATCAGTGGAGTTACCATGCCCAAAGGCCTGGTAATCGCTGGCGCTGCACCGACACCAAACATACAGACTGCTGATTGAGCATTTACCTCATTATGCATTTGATTATTAATTGTAGTTAGTCTATAAGTGGATATCTTACAGTAAACATCTTTTTAATTAAATAATTGTTTTTTAAAAACCCAATCTCCGACCGTCGATACTTAACTGGCGCAGTCGGTAGGATTGTGGTAAACTCACGGTGAAGAACTTTTCAAACTCAAAGTCATCTTCGTGAGCGAGCGGTTCCTATCGCTAATCCGCAATCCTAGAAGAATCTACAAGGAAGACGGTCGTCGCGGGATTCCGGAGAATTGGAATCCTGTTCTGCTGAAGACTCCCTCAGGCGATGCAGTGGAAGTTGTGGTGAGTGCTCATTACTCTCAAGTTCCTTGCTATATTTCCTGTTGTATTCCTATCTTACGTGTGTCTGTCTATACGCTATCATCGCGGTAGGCCTGTGTTCTTAGAATTAAAAGGACACTTAGCACGCGTTTAGTCAATTAACATAGAAGTTAGGTAATTAAAATTATATATATATATATATATATTGTTTTACGCCGCACGCGCGCCACACAATGTCGGCCTCAGATTTCAAGACGCTGTCTGACCTAGTTCCGCGATACGACGGTAACCCTAAACGTCTTAATGCATTTATTAGACAAATTGATGGGATATTAAACCTTATTACAGTAGAAGGTGTGATGGTAAACTTGTTTGCACATTTAATTATGAGCCGTTTAGAGGGTGCCGCCTTAGATGCTATTGCGTTTGAAAAAAATCTTACTACGTGGAATGACATCAAGTTAGCGTTACTTAGACGTTTAGGTGACCCACGTAACGAGGTCCAAGTTATGCAGGAGCTGATGCGCCTACGCAGACAGAAAACCGAGGATTCCGAGGCGTTTGGTAGACGTCTTAGAGAATTGTTAGACACATTGTATTCGGTGGGACAACATGCTGACAAGTCATATTACGAAAACATGGCTATTGAGCAATATGTCAATCAACTTGAGTTTCACGTGTCCATCGGCGTGAGGATTGCAACACCAAATACATTGGAGTCAGCAATAGTAGTAGCACGTCAAGAGGAGGCTAGGCTTACGTGTCATCCCCCCCCTGGTACGTCTCAGCAAAAACCTAAAGAGCTGCCTAAACCGCAGTTCCCGTTTAAATCTGTATTCGGACAGACGCCTGTGCAACCTTTTCAGCCCGTGATTAACCAAAATTATGTGCCACAACCTAACAACTGGACACCAGAGCAACGACAACAGCTCGTCAATTCGATGCTGCCATGGAAAAACCGTCAACAAGGTAACGTACGAACGTCTGGCCAATTTAGGAACTCTAATATATTCAGGGGTCCACCACAACAGCCGAATGTCCCACGACAACAGGTAAATCCACCACAACAGATGTCGGACGTCACCATGAGATCTGTGGGTAAGCCACCACAACCCCAGTTCGCTGTGCAGGAGTTATTCTACACACCAAATGAGAGCTCATACCAAGGTAATGAACCCCAGTCACAGTATTACGACCAAAACGGCGGTTATTATTACACAGAGATGCCAACTGACGAGTCTCACTTCGACGCGCAGAACAATGAAGGAAGCCAGGTAGGTATCCCTCAGGATTTTACCGAGGACAAGGACGAAGGAGACCAGAGTTAGTTAAGTTAAATCATCAAGACAAGGACCATCTACCTTACATCGAGCTACCTGAATTTAAAGGTAAGTTTCTTATCGATACAGGAGCGTCACGCTCTATGGTTTCACCCGATGTTATTCGTAATACTATCTTTGAAAACTGTATAGAACGCGAGCCTTTTGAAGTGAAAACAGCGCATGCGACCACTAGGCACGAATACGTTGCGTATTTACCCTTACCACCCGCGTTTAATAGTGAGATAGTGCATAAGTTCTTGATATTTGATTTTGATACTAAATACAAGGGTCTAATAGGTCTAGATTTGCTTAAAACACTGTCTAGTAACATCGATCTGAAAAACAAAGTCTTATATACTAGCACAGCTGAAATTCCTATATGTTTCGACTACCCAGTGCGGAAAATCAGGGTAGAACCTCGATGTGAAAAGGTAATTACGGTAAAAACACACTATTTAGATGGACAATACATACATGACGAACACGAATGGTCGAAAGGACTAAGATCCCCTAATGCTGTAGTAAAAGTTAAAAACGGAACCTTTAAAACCACCATTATAAATTACAATGACGAAAAAAAAATTGTCTCAAATAAAGAGTTAATCGAACTACAACCCTATGTGGAAGACATAGAGACTAATACCCGATGTGAGTTAAACTCTATGGAGTGTGCATCGGATATTGATAAGATCTTGCTTAAAAATTTAGAGAAAATTAGAACCGAACATTTAAATGAAGAAGAAAGGCGAGAAATTACAAAACTTTGTTATCAGTATAGAGAGTTGTTTTACGCGGAAGGAATTCCTTTAACTTTTACTCATGCAGTGAAACATGAACTACGACTGACAGATGACACCCCTATCTTTGTTAGGAGTTATAGACAAGCCCCTTTACAACGACAGGAAATTAAGAACCAAGTAGACAATTTACTCAAACAGGGAATAATCCGGGAAAGTGTATCCCCGTGGTCATGCCCAGTTCATATCGTCCCTAAGAAGCCTGACGCATCTGGCAAGGTGAAATGGCGCCTTGTTATAGATTATAGACGGCTTATCGATAGAATCGTGGAGGACAAGTATCCCCTCCCTAACATCAATGACATACTGGACAGATTAGGACGCGCTCAATATTTTACGACTTTAGATCTCGCGAGCGGATATCATCAGGTAGAAATGCACCCCCGTGACATAGAGAAGACAGCTTTTTCCACCGAGAGAGATCACTACGAGTTCCTGAGAATGCCCTTCGGCCTCAAGAATGCTCCTAGCACCTTTCAAAGACTTATGGACCACATCTTACGAGGACTTGACGGTGTATTTACGTACTTAGATGACGTCATAATAGTGTCAACATCCCTTCAGGACCATATACAGAAAATTAAACAAGTTTTTGACAGGTTCAAAGTACATAACTTAAAAATTCAGCTAGACAAATCGGACTTTCTTCAAAAGAACGTGCAATTCCTAGGACATGAGTTGACTTCTGACGGACTGAAACCAAACAAGGACAAAATCAAAGCGGTTTTGAACTTTCCGCTACCCAAAACCCAGAAGGATATAAAAGCCTTCCTTGGTTTAGTAGGCTACTATAGAAAGTTCATAAAGGACTTTGCCAAACTAACTAAACCTATGACAGTATGTTTGAAGAAGAACCATAAAGTGACACATACTCCGGAATTTATAGATGCTTTTAATAAATGCAAACATATATTGACTAATGACACTATATTACAGTTTCCCGACTTTGACCAGGAATTCATATTGACCACTGACGCATCTGACTTTGCCCTTGGTGCAGTTTTGTCTCAAGGCAAAATAGGATCCGACAAACCGGTAGCTTACGCCTCAAGAACATTGTCCGAAACCGAAACACGGTATTCGACAATAGAAAAAGAACTGTTAGCTATAGTATGGGCCGTTAAGTACTTCCGACCCTACTTGTATGGTCGTAGGTTTACGATTTACACTGACCATCGCCCATTAACATGGCTCATGTCGATTAAAGACGAAGAGAAGAAGAAGAAGAAGAAGAAGGGCAAACAAAATACTAACGCTGATGCCCTATCGCGCGTTAAAATATTTCATAACAGTATAGACTCTCTAGCTGTCAATTTTGACGACAATGAGGACGATGACATAATTAACAGAATCTTTGAAAACGTAGCTAGACAGAACGAAACAGAGGAACCCCGACAACAAACGTCTTATGACCAAAATGAGACCTTAATAGACAAACTGACTAGTGAACGCTTAGATACGGAAAGTTTACCTAATTCGCAAATTGAGGCTGAGTCAGATAGTATGAGTACAACTTCGCTGAACCCTGACAGATTAATCTCAACTAATCATTCACAGCCAGATAACGAGAACAACGGTATTCCAATTATTCCCGACGCAATAGAAAGGCAATTAAAACAGTTTTATATCAGGTCCACCCCTGGGTCATCATACAGGGTAGAAAATAGATCTACGAATGCTCGAGTAACAATAAAGGACGTATTCATACCTATTAACAACACGGAACAGGAAATTATACAGTTTCTTAAAGAACATACGATAGCTGGTCGTACTTTCCATTGTTATTTCTTTAACGAGGAATTATACACAACAGTTTTCAATGATAGGGGTCCGAAATTGTACAGGTGCTCATCACGTGTAACACTAGTAGAAAACAAGCCACGAGCAACTCTAATGTAGTTTACAATCAATTACATTTTCTAGATATTTACATTCAAATTGATTTTAGCTTGCAAATTATATTAGATAAATTAATGTTATTAGAGGATGCTATGACATTCTCACAATTAGGTATTATGCACCCTAGTGTAATAAGCCCCCAAAATTTAATTTACGAAATTATTGAATTAAAAAATAAATTTAAATTTAACACAGTCGCAAATATTTCAGTTAGTAATATATACATGATAGAAAGGTCAATTGAGGTGAAAGCATATAGTACAGAACATACACTAACATTTATCCTAGATATCCCAGTTGTAGATACCAATACATATGATCTTATACACATATATTCCATTCCCAATAAAAATAACCTTACCATGATCCCAAAATCCAAATACCTTGCACTTGGGAGTGAAGAGTATACTTACCTCGACGGAAGCTGCCGGGAGATCACCGAAGACACCCGTCTCTGTAAACAACTGGAGACTAGAAGCATGAAGAATACTGGAGATTGCATCATTTCACTTATCCAAGAAGAAGAAGCAAACTGTACATACGCGAAGATGAACCTGAAAAGGGGAAGAATACAGAATATAAACATCAACCGCTGGCTCGTAGTAACGACACAAGAAGAGACGGTCAAGTCAACCTGTGGCGCTAAGTCTAACTACGCGACATTATCTGGAGTTCATCTCATATCGCTCACCGACCAATGCAAAGTCAATATAATGAATACCACTTTACAAACACATATCAACACCGTGTTCATTCAAGACGTCATACCGCTACCTAAAGCAGAAAATATACCACCTGAGAAGATAAACTATGAGCTACAACTAGAAGATATATCATTCGACAGCATCCATCAACTCATTAACAAAGCAGATGACCTGAGAAGCGACATCGACTACAAAATAAATTGGCCTTTAATGATGTCAACACCAAGCTGGACTACGATAATCCTGTACGTCATTGGAGCAGCAATATTAATCAGAAAACTATCAAGCTGGAATAGAGAAAGGAAAGTAACCCCTGAACCGACTTCAATGGAGACCCCATCTGGAAGCAACGGGACGTGCTTCTATCTTAAGGAGGGAAGAGTTACCATGCCCAAAGGCCTGGTAATCGCTGGCGCTGCACCGACACCAAACATACAGACTGCTGATTGAGCATTTACCTCATTATGCATTTGATTATTAATTGTAGTTAGTCTATAAGTGGATATCTTACAGTAAACATCTTTTTAATTAAATAATTGTTTTTTAAAAACCCAATCTCCGACCGTCGATACTTAACTGTGGTCATAACAATATTATGCAGTCGGAACCTTAAAAGAATAGCCGAAATATCAGTTTGGAGCTTCGGCCCAATTAATTGGTTTTGATTTAACGAATTTCCGTCAAAATCTGGGTCGGACGCATTAAAAACAACGCGAAGACGAGTCGATGGACTATTTTCGTTGATGACACTGTGGTGAGGTATATAATATGCATCAGATCTATCAGCATCAGATTGAGGTACCTCAGACATGTGACGACGATCTAAGTAATCTTGCATGAAATCAGTATAAGCTTTATACAAATCGGGTTTTTGCAAGAGCCGTTTCTCGCAAGCATAAAATTTTCGAAGTGCCTTATACTTCATATTTTTATATTGAGGGGTATCCATTTTCATGGGTAACTCCACGATGTAACGTCCATCTGTATCTCTGTAGTGCGACTTAGAAAAGTGATCTTCACAAAGTGTGTCTTCCAGAGATGTAGGTAGTTCACAGGGAACATTTTCTACCTCCCAAAGTTTTTGAAGTGTCCAAAGTGTGGTCCATATTCAAAGTGTGGTCATTAACGGCCAATAACACATTAAGTTTAGGTACATTAAGTTTGACAAGGTACGGTTCCCATGAAAACCCAGCCAAAAATAGTGTTGATGGGAGTCGTATCAGTCGATGGAATCGACCCAGGCAATAATATAGAGGGCCAAAGTTCAGCTCCGATCAGGACGTCAATGGACCCAGGCAAGTAATAATTCGGATCAGCAATCGTGATGTCTTTGAATGTCGCCCATGTACTATTATCAATCCGAGAGGAAGGCATATCTCCACATATTCGGGGAACAATCATGGCTTCGAACGTAAGGACTTGCTCACGTCCGCGTCGCGGTCGAATCACACAATTGACCTTGCCAAGGTCCTTGACCTCTTGGTTGCTTAAGCCATAAATTGGAACGTCACTCTTATATTTGGGCAAGCCCAACCGGCGAGCGCAAGAATCAGTCATAAAATGAACCTGACTACCCGAATCCAGCAGCACTCTTACCTCTTGATAATTACCCCATTTGTCTAAGGCAACGCGGACTGGGCCATAGGCGACGCGGACTGGGCCGAATGAGAAGCCTGCTGGGCCGGGAAGTGCAACAATGAGTGGTGGCGACGACCACAATGCCGACAATTTGTCTTAGACCGACAAGTGCGGCTCGAATGATTTGGACGCAAACAGTTCACACACCATTTTTTATTCTTAACTGTTTCAAATCTTTGTGGCACTGCCAAAGATTGAAAGTCTGAGCAATGGCTTATGAAGTGGCCCTGAGAGCAATAACTGCAAATATTATCCGTAACAGTAGCATTACTGGCTACAAGTGTCGTCGTGGTGTATTGGCGTGGTGACTGTGCAGTGTTATTATTTTTAATATTCGTATTATTCTTTTTAAAGTTCGCATTGGTTCTTTTATCGGTAGGCTTTTCAGTTCCCAACGCTAAAGAAGACATTTCCCAAGCTTGGCAATATTTCATCAAGAAATCTTTCAATGTGTCGAAGGAAGGAATTTCAGATGACGTCACGCTCATTTCAAAATCCTTGCGAGTAGCAACGTCTAGTTTTGTCAATAAAGTGTGAAAAAGCACAAAATCCCATTCACCAGTCGGCAACTTAAGATTTTCCAGAATCGCTAAATTTTCCGAAAAAATATCTAAGACGTTACGTAATGACGCAGCATCGTTTGCAGCAAGCTTGCAGTCGCGAATTGCCTCCCATGAAATAAACGCGAGGTGCCGTTTATTCTCATAACGAGTTATCAACGTTTTGTAGGCAACGTCATAGTTTGATTCCGTTAAAGGAAAAACTTTTATCAATTCCAACGCCGAGCCTTGAAGTGACGACAATAAATAGCTAAACTTCTCAACTTTAGACAATGACTTGTTTTTGTGAATTAATGAATCGTATAAATCGCGAAATGGAAGAAAGTTTTTATAATTACCGTCGAATGGTTTTAACATAAGACGCGGCAACTTAACCTGCGCTGACGACTTGTTGTTTTCACTATGGTTGTCCGACGGCGATATGTCATGAGAGCTGATATTACCGGACTTCGGTTTATCGATACCAAAAACTTTACACTTTATTTCGAGAATATCCGAGTAGGTCTCATCAAACTGTTGACGAAATATATCCTCTTCGTTGAATGCCTCTTCATTATCATCGTCCAGTTTTGATAAAATTTTATTATGTACGGAATCAAATTCTTCTGTTAACTCCGGAAGGCGATCGCACCATGAAATAAATCGTTCCTTATAAGAACTATCCGTTAAACATCTTTTTGCGCATACAGGGTGTCCCGTAAAGAGCACGACAGACTGAAATGTAAGGAAGATTGAGGTGTGCCCTACTCGATAAAAAAAAATGACCTCAGTAAAAGTGTCACCGTTTTCGAGATATTCCCGACTTTTTATTTTTTTCGACAAATTCCGCTTTTGGTCAGTTTTTTTGTTGCTGTGTGTACAAGAAAGCAGATAACTCTGTAATTTATTTTTGTAAATATTCTAGAATAGTAGATCTACCATATTTAAATACTATTTTGCTAAATATCATTAAGTATCTTTGAAAAAAAAAACATTATTCTTATTATTTTTTTGTACAAAAATGCTGAGACGACATCAATCGGATCCCAATTTTTTTAATAAAATCTTGTGGAGCGATGAGTCATCATGCAAGCGCGATGGCTATTTTAATTTACACAATCTGCATAGCTGGCAGATATCCAATCCACATGAGATGCGGGAAGATCGATCTCAATACCAATACAAAATAAATTTGTGGACCGGTATCTACAATGGCCAAATACTAGGACCGGTCGAACTGCCACCCACTCTCAATGCCAATAACTACTTGGAGTTTCTTCAAAATCAGATGCCGATTTTACTTGAGGATATTCCACTGGCGGAGCGGCGTGCAATGTGGCTGCAACACGACGGGTGCCCCGCGCACTACGGCCGTCAAGTAAGGGACCATTTAAACTCTACATTCCCTCGTCGATGGATCGGACGAGGAGGCACAATCAATTGGCCTGCTCGATCCCCCGATCTAAATCCATTGGATTTCTTTTATTGGGGCTGCATGAAGGACAAGGTGTATAAAGAAGCTATTCAGAGTGAAGAACACCTGCGACAACAAATTAATACAGCAGCCCAAGAAATATCAGAATTAAGCTTAAGACGGTTAAAAAGGGCTTTCATTAAGAGGTGCCGCGCGTGTATCGCACAAGAAGGCCGGCAATTCGAGCACATACTAGATGTATTCATTGACTAAATATTAAAAAATGATTTTTTTACTCAAACATGTGTATTTTATTTATTATTCAAATTTAATATGAATTAGCCCCTTTTGCACAATACTGGCAATTTCTTTTCTTTTTCTACAAAAATATGGCCAGTATTATACCTTTCTGAAATCCTTATTAAATAAGTAATTTATCTGTAAAATGTGCAGTGACAGTCCAGTACATTTTTTTTTCACCACCGAATGCCAAAGTTGAGGTAAATAATTTTTGTACAAAAAAATAATAAGAATAATGTTTTTTTTTTCAAAGATACTTAATGATATTTAGCAAAATAGTATTTAAATATGGTAGATCTCATCATCAATTTAAGAGCCACGCTCTTGTCGGTGTAGCATTTTCCATTCCAGTCTATCAAAGGCCAATTCCTTGACTTCCCTATAAGACACGACGTTAACCTTTTCTTTAATCTGTTCCATGTAAGCTCTTCTTGGTCTTCCCCTTCCTCTCTTTCCTTCTAGCTTTCCTTCTATGATGTTTTTAATGAATTCGTCGTGTCGATGGTAGATCTACTATTCTAGAATATTTACAAAAATAAATTACAGAGTTATCTGCTTTCTTGTAAACACAGCAACAAAAAAACTGACCAAAAGCGGAATTTGTCGAAAAAAATAAAAAGTCGGGAATATCTCGAAAACGGTGACACTTTTACTGAGGTCATTTTTTTTTATCGAGTAGGGCACACCTCAATCTTCCTTACATTTCAGTCTGTCGTGCTCTTTACGGGACACCCTGTATATAGGCATCATTCAACCGTTTGATTACGATTTTACGTTTAGCTTGATTCATACCGAGTACCATCTTAATTCCGTTACGATCACGATAAATAAACAACAACGGGAATTTTGTAATATTTTAAACCAATGCACAAGCGAAAAAACTTATAATTTATTTTATCCTTAATCTTGTTATGGAAGAATAGCAACTCTAGACAAATTTTTTATTTATTTTTATTTATTTTATTTTCTTATAAAAACAATGTTACAAACACTGAAATACAGACATCGGTAAACCCGCAAAAGTTTGTCTCGATGCCTGCTCCTCGCACCATGTCACAATGTTTGTCTTATAGGTATTTAATAAAAATTACAAGCTATACCTGTAGGTAGGTACTCTGTCTACCACGATAACCAACACTAAATAGTATGTAGTATTATAAATTAATCTAAGCTAACAGCTCTAAGCTCTAAACAAGTCACAGTCCGCCGGCAGCTGATGGTCGGTTCTTAACACTGTTACACACCCCACTCCACGCGCTGCTTAAATGTTCCAACCAGTTTTGCATTACATACAGTATGTATTTAATTGTGGAAAGTTTATAGACGACTTAATAATACTTTCTTAAGTACAAGACTTATATTATTGTTAGTCAATGTATTTTTAACCTCTGTAGACAGTTTGTTAATTAAGGTGGGTACGATATATTCCGACGTCCGTTTGCCGTAAAATTTTTTAAAACGCGGTATGGTAAGTATTTTTTTTCCTGTTTGTCTTGTAATCTTATTTGACTTTTTTATGTGTTGAATTTCGGATCTAAAATATTGCTCTTTTAAAATTGTAGGTGCTGACACAGCGCTAGCGCACAGCTAGCGGAGGCAGCCCCTCGCCTCACTTTACGTTTTAGTCTCTACGGTCCGGGCAACGGGGCAACACGCCTCAGAATTGGCTTTTCTAATATTTTATGTAGAACGCGCTGTACTGTGTTGATAAAGTGTAATGTAAATCTACTATGTTTTCTGGAAAATAGACAGTGATCCCTATTAAGTGATTTTATTCATGAGCCCCAATAACACACCACCCAGGTAGCACACTGGCTGATTAAATGTCGAACCTGCCTCTTATTTAAGTGTAAAAGTGTTATATAAGATGTTTAATGGTTTTTTTAGCTTCCATAGGCTGTTATGAAACTTTGAAATAAGTTAGTTAATCAATGGTTGGTAAAAGGTACATCTAAAATACGTAATTAAGCTGTGGACTGCATACGAGTTCATAGTTAGTGTTTTATAACGTTCTTTGCTGTTGAATGGCTGAAAAATATTCTTTTATAACGGCAGCTGGTTAACGGTACGGCCCAGTGGTGTTCTAACGCTTAAAGCTGGTGAAGGCATCTTTTATCAAGCTTTTACACTACTTGTGGTCTATTTTGAAACCAATAAACAGACTTCTGGTTAAAGCTGTAAAATAAATACTTTAAACAGCCTGCAGCTGCTTAAAATACGTCAAAGTATAATTTAATTACTCCTGAAGCTGTAAAAGTGTATCGAGTCGTATATTTTAACAGCTTGGATTGCAAAGCTGTTTTGTGTAATTTTACAAGTGGCTTATAATTCTTGTAGAAACGTAGTGTCATTTATGCGTACTTTTATAAAGATTATCACATTCCGGCAAACCCTTATGGAACTTGTTGCTCTTGATGACTCCGGTTTGGGCTGTGATCCGCCATTCAGGACAAAGGATTTTATATATATATAGATAGATAATACCGGTTTAACGGTTTTTATTATTTGCCAAAGGAGCCCTAATATGCTGCATAAAGTAGTTGCTGAAATACGATATACCTCATTAGTCATTAGAACTGCGTACCCCAAAACCTTGTAAAAACTAAAAGTGTAATTGAAAGTATCTTATGCAGAACATAAGCAGCCTGTGGCTGATTATTGGTATTCTTTTCAGCAAATAGAATCACAAGATATTTTTTCAACGACTTAAGCTGAAACCTTATGGACGCCATAACTAACCTCAAAAATACAGTTTGTATCAAATTTTAAATCCTAAATTCGGTGGAGCTCGCGACGGTAACACGTAATTTTGAACGCTCCGCAGTTTTTAATCGTTTTTATTAGTTAAAACATTAAATTCAGCCTTAATTTTATAATAGTTATCTCCGTAAGAACAAGTGTGTCAGTTTAGTGCGAAAAGAAAAGTGATTATCTCGTTTATCAAAGTGCTATAGCGAAAAAACTATTTTTGGCGCCAAATTCTACCGGCCGCGCTCAGTCTTGTACGCGGAACGATCGCTCGCAATTCCTGGAATTCGCTAGCCGAAAATGACAGGGTCATTCACCTGCGCTAGATGTAGGAAGAGAGTTCGAAGCGCGTATAATATGGAATGCTCGAAATGCAAGCTGTTGTACGATTTAAAATGTCTACAAATCACAGAGCCTGTCTTTAAAACTTATACTAAAGCTTATAAAGATACGTGGATATGTTCCACATGCAAATGTTCGCAACCGGAATGTAAAGGATCAAAAACACCTCTACACGATGCGGACACTTCAAGTGATAACATATCACTACCGATTTGTAATAGCTCCTTCTCTAATCAAGAGCAATGGGACATGTCCAGCTTAATTTCAGACATTCGCGAAATAAAACTACAACTGAAAGATATTTCCCAAAAGAGTTCCGAGATTGAAGTTTTGAAGCAAGCTGTACAAGACCTAAAAAACCAATTGAACTCAGTTTCATTGTCTTACAATGAGAAAATTGACAAATATGAGCACACAATTAAAGAAAAAGACCATGAAATATCTTTTTTAAGAACCTCACTACAAACCCTACAACAAACTGTCGGCGACGAACAGCAACACTCTCTAAGGAACGAGTTGGAAATAGTGGGTGTCCCGGAGTTTGAGAACGAGAACCTGACCCACATCGTCATAGTGACGTCAAAAAAGATGGGCATTGACCTGGCTGACACTGATCTTGACAACATTTACCGTGCAGGTCCTTCTAAACCTAAAGTACAGACGGCTCACTCAAACACTTCGGATAGACTGCCTCGACCAATCGTCGTTAAGCTAATCCGTCGATCTAAACGCGACGATTTCTTAATGGCAGCAAAAAGCAGACGAAACATTACGTCAGCTGACATTGTTCCAGGGACTTCAAATAAACTCTACTTTAATGAAAGGTTAACCAAGGAAAGGCGACTGTTATTTCGTGACGCAAGAAACAGAGCCAACCAACACAACTTTCAATATTGCTGGACCCGAAACGGCGCAATATACGTCCGCAAAGGAGACAAGAAACCTGCCATTCATATTAAAAACACCGAGGACTTGGACTGTAAGATCGGCGCATGTGCAGTTGGGTCGTCTAATACAGCTGAACCTAATTAGAGTTACTCTTCTATTATTATGTTTTATAGTCAAATTCTGTCGATTCTCAGTTTTTATTACACTTCACACATACACAATACATTACACTTCCACAAACAATCTTAAATACATTTATCCTAAACCACTACACTACTTAATTCACACACACACCTCAATCAAAACACATTCAAACCTCATAAATCTCACCACGCATACCCAGGTTAACCAATGTACTAATATAACGTTTTCGTTCCCATTTCTATGTACTCGGGTAAGTAATCATTATATTATAACTAATCTACTATCCCCCAAAGCAACTGCAATTTTCATTATCAAGACTCATATACGTCTTTATAACCTGTCATTCTATCAAATATGTATTTATTTAAGATCTTTAAACATTTGTAATAAATGGCTATAATTAATAACGACTTTTTAAATCATATTGATAACCATTTCTCAATTGAATGTCAGGTAATAAACTTACTAGAAGATTGCAAATCAGCTTTGGGGAGTACTTATAACTTTAAACTACTGACTTTTAACGTGCGCAGCACTCAGCGTAATTTCAACCACTTTTTGGTTGCTATACATCGCTTAAACTTAAAGTTTGATGTCATTATTTTGACTGAATGTTGCTTGGCGGGAGGAGCTATTATCGGTCAAATTCCTGGTTATAAATCCTACGCTACATTAATAACTCAAAATAAGTGTGGAGGAGTAGTTGCTTACGTCAGAAATGATTGGAGCGCTATAGTCTCAGAACCAAAATTTCAAGAAGCTGAATGTCTTAATATAAAAATGTCAGAGACCCTCACAATACTCGGCATTTACCGTTCTCCGTCATTTAAAGAAACAAGCCATTTTTTTAATTCTCTCAGCACTACATTGAAATCTCTTCAAAACTCTACAGTAATACTAACAGGTGACATTAATATAAATATTTTAAATACAGAAACGAACAAGGATAACCCTGCTCCTGAATATCTTTGTCTTTTAGCTGAAGCTGGACTAATTCCAGCTATTACAGAGCCGACTAGAAATACTTCCTGCATTGACCATATTTTTATGACGGACAAACCCTGTAAATCTTTAGGAATTGTGTGCAAATCAGACATCACCGATCACAACTTCGCTATCTTAGGAACAAATATTGGAAAGAAAAGACAGAAAAAATACGACAGAATCGTTCGCAGGATAGATTTCTCAGCAGTCTCTACAGATCTCAATGACACTGATTGGTCTGAAGTGATGGAAGCTAAAGACGTAAACATAGCGACAGATACCTTTAATGAAATATTAACTCAATCAATAACTAAGCACACTTCTTCAAAGCGCATAAGACGATCCCAACTCATATTAAAACCCTGGATTACACCCGGTCTAATTAGGTGCATGCAACATCGTGACAAGCTTCATCTGGACTTGAGGCGACACCCAAATGACAAAACACGTAAATTAGTCTACACTAGGTATAGAAACTTCTTGACAGGACTACTACATAAGCTTAAAAATGAACACGAGGGAGGGGAACTAGAGCGAAACAGAAACAATCCGAAAGGTTTATGGAAGGTCATACAGAACATCAGCCAGCGCCCTCCTAAAGACAATACGTCTGTCGATCTCGTGTCTGCTAAATCTAACAGTAATGATTCCCTAAACTTCTGTAACGAATACTTTGCAAATGTTGGAAAAACTCTAGCCAACAAATTACTTCACACAATAGACAAAAGTCACGATGTATTAGTAAATAACGTTAAAGCAAACAATCCTGTCAACGAGTCACTTTTTATGCACCCCACGAACGAGGATGAAGTCGAGAGGTTGATCTTAAAATTAAGTAGTGATAGTGCTCCCGGTATTGATGGATTTAGTGCTGCGTTAATCAAAGCGATTAGACAAGCGATAATACCCCCACTCACACATATTTTTAATTTGAGTATCTCCTCCGGAGTTTTTCCACAAAAATGGAAACTAGCTGCTGTAGTACCAATATACAAAAACGGTCCAAAGAACGCACCCTCGAATTATAGACCCATTTCTCTTTTGAGTATCGCTTCTAAAATTCTCGAAAAAATTGTGAACAAACGTCTCGTCAATTTTCTAGAAAAACATAACATCATCTGTGACAATCAATACGGGTTTCGTAGAGGTAGATCAACTGAAAGTGCTGTTGAGTCGCTGGTTAAGTTAATCTGCAAGTACCTGGATAATGGGCAAAAATGCACAGGTGTATTTCTAGATCTTGCAAAAGCCTTCGACACTGTGTCAGTGCCAATTCTTCTAAAAAAACTAGAATATGCAGGCATCAGAGGCCATCCATTATCTTGGTTCCAAAGCTACCTTACTGACCGCCACCAATGTATAAAAATTTGCGATAACATCAGTGACAATCTACCCATTGAATTTGGCGTTCCCCAAGGTAGTGTGCTTGGGCCTACCCTCTTCCAGCTGTACATAAACGACATCTCTAGTCATCTTGCCTCCGATGTTGATGTCATCTGTTACGCAGACGACACTGCTCTTCTATTCCATGGCCAGTCATGGTCAACTGCTCTTGAAAACGCTAATCAGGGACTAATTAACATCAAAAACTGGTTAAATAATAACTTACTGACCCTAAACACATCAAAAACGAAATTCATCTGCTTCCACAAGACCAAAGTAACCGATCCAAATTCAATAACCCACTTAAAAATACATTCCACCTGCTCCGACGCTGCTCAATGTCACTGCGAAGAAATAGAAAGAGTTAAACATATTAAATACCTTGGGGTACATATTGACCAAAATTTATCTTTCAATCATCACATATCACAGTTAGGTGGAAGAGTCAGAAAGCAAATCTATGTCATGAAACTCCTAAGGAACTCCGCCGATATAAAAGTCTTGCGAATGGTCTACCAATCCCTGTGCGAATCCATAATAACATACTGTAATAGCGTATGGGGTGGAAAAGGCGTTACAATAATGCTAGAGCTCGAAAGAGCCCAGAGATCAGTCCTGAAGGTGATGCTGAAAAAGACATACCTATATCCTACCAATCTACTGTATGCTGAGGCGGGGGTACTAAATGTACGTCAACTGTTTATACTGAAATCTACACTCAAAATGCATCGTAAATTCATTACTTGTCCGGATTATAAAGATCTTCTAAACAAACGATCAATTAGGCTTCCCCTGCCTCAAGTAAATTCCTCATTCGCGCGACAACTTCCGGAGTTCATGCAATCTGTTATTTACAACAAGGTGGTAAATAGCTGTAATATTAAACTCTGCAATTCATACCAGGCCAAAAAACAAGTCCGTCAATGGCTATTAAAATTGTCTTACCTACATACAGAAATTATTATAAAACCTCTAACATAATGTTCCATACGTCTCTGTGGTCACACACCCAAACGCAACATACACACACACACACACACACCTCTCTTTCTCTCTCTCCCACACACGCACACACACACACACACACACACACACACACACACACACACACATACACACACACACACATACATACACACACACACACACACAATATCATATTAACATATTACTTACTACATACCTAATACTTCTATTGTTACATGTCCTTTTTTATAACTTAAAATTTTGTTGTATTTTCATCTTGATCTCAATATCTTTAAAGATTGTTCTAAATGTTTTAGATTCTAAGATTTGTTATGTCCTATCTTTCTTAATATAATTTTTAACTGTATTATTCTACTAGTAAGTTAAGTTTCCACCGGACTTGATGTATAATTTTATTAATTTTAAGCGAAAATTGTATCTCATTGAGCCACTGCGATACAGGGTGATCCCTAGTGCAGGGCTCGCTGTTAAGTGTTTAAATTGTACCTTGTTTGAGTAATAAAGAATTTTATTATTATTATTATTAAAAAATTCTTCAAAATTACACATTTATTTCACACTAGCTTTTGCCCGCGACTTCGTCCGCGTGGCGTGTTATATAAGAGAGAGATCTTCGTGTGTGTGGGAGTGCATATCAAATTTCAAGCATCTAACTTATGCAGTTTAGATTTTTTCATACATTTTTTTTCCCAATAACTCCCATTTTTCAAAATACAGCCAAAAATAAACTTTATATTTACTAAGGTATGCATGCATGCTAGATTGAATCAATTGATTGAATTGATTTTTTTTTAATTGATTGTTCATTGAGTTTTAATTTTAATACACACTTCCTCTCTTCCCTTCAACGTTGCTGTGCCCTACAGGGTCCATGTTTTAGTTCCTATGCCTATGTAACACCCCATTGTACTACATGGAATGCAATAAATAATTTAATTGAATTGAATTGAAAACATCTATCTTACGCGGTTTCGATTTTTTCATACAAATGTTTTTTTCCCGCTAACTCCCGTTTCCGTGGGAATTTTGCAATATCCTGTTGCAACTAAGGTTTAAGTTAACTAAAGTACCTGCATGCCAAATTTCAAGCGTCTAACTTAAGCGGTTTAGATTTTTCATACAAAAGGATTTTCCCGCTAATTTCCGTTCCCGTGGGAATTCCGGGAATTCCTTTCTTAGTGCACCTCTACGGTACCTAAGCTATGTCCCTTCCAAATTTCAAATGCCTACATTTAGCCGTTCAGGCTATGCGTTGATATGTCAGTCACTGAGTCAGTCAGTTTCTCCTTTTATTTAGATTTGATTTTTTCATACAAATGTTTTTTCCCGTTAACTACCGTTCCCGTGGGAATTTTGTAATATCCTGTTGCAACTAATCTTTAAGTTTACTAAAGTACCTGCATGCCAAATTTCAAACGTCTAACTTGAGTGGTTTAGATTTTTCATACAAAAGGATTTTCCCGCTAATTCCCGTTCCCGTGGGAATTTCGGGAATTCCTTTCTTAGTACACCTCTACGGTGTCTAAGGTACCTGCGTGCCAAATTTTAAACATCTTACTTGAATGGTTTAGATTTTTCATACAAAAGGATTTTCCCGTTAATTCCCGTTCCCGTGGGAATTTCGGGAATTCCTTTCTTAGTGCACCTCCACGGTACCTAAGGTACCTGCATGACAAATTTCAAACGTCTAACTTGAATGGTTTAGATTTTTCATACAAAAGGATTTTCCCGCTAATTCCCGTTCTCGTGAGAATTTCGGGAATTCCTTTCTTAGTGCACCTCCACGGTACCTAAGGTATCTGCATGCTAAATTTCAAATGTCTAACTTGAGTGGTTTAGATTTTTCATACAAAAGGTATTTCCCGCTAATTCCCGTTCCCGTGAGAATTTTGGGAATTCCTTTCTTAGTGCACCTCTACGGTACCTATGGTACCTGCATGCCAAATTTCAAACGTCTAACTTGAGTGGTTTAGATTTTTCATACAAAAGGATTTTCCCGCTAATTCCCGTTCCCGTGGGAATTTCGGGAATTCCTTTCTTAGTACACCTCTACGGTATCTAAGGTACCTGCATGACAAATTTCAAACATCTAACTTGAATGGTTTAGATTTTTCATACAAAAATATTTTTCCGCTAATTCCCGTTCCCGTGGGAATTTCGGGAATTCCTTTCTTAGTGCACCTCTACGTTATCTAAGGTACCTGCATGCCAAATTTCAAAAGTCTTACTTGAGTGGTTTAGATTTTTCATACAAAAGGATTTTCCCGCTAATTCCCATTCCCGTAGGAATTTCGGGAATTCCTTTCTTAGTGCACCTCTACGGTATCTAAGGTACCTGCATGCCAAATTTCAAACGTCTAACTTGAGTGGTTTAGATTTTTCATACAAAAGGATTTCCCTTCACTACTCTGCTCCTATTGATTGTAGCGTGATGAAAAGTATACTATGACCTGTCCAGGAGTGTGAAGAATAATTGTACCAAGTTTCATTAAAGTCCGTCCAGTAGTTTTTGTTTCTATAAGGAACATACAGACAGACAGACAGACAGACAGACAGACAGACAGACAGACAGACAGACAAAAATTTTACTGATTGCATTTTTGGCATCAGTATCGATCACTTATCACCCCCTGATAGTTATTTTGAAAAAATATTTAATGTACAGAATTGACCTCTCTACAGATTTATTATAAGTATAGATAATAACTATGTTTCAACTTAAAGTACGTTCATAAAAGGGTATTATATATGATTACAAGTAAAATTTTACCAAAAGCTTTTTCACTCGAAACTTATCTACACATTTCTTTCAATATAATTAAATAATTCTAAGGGCGCATCAATTATTAGTTATAAATTAGTATATACTACACGATAAAGTTGCACTCGCAATCTGAACTTATTATAATAATCACTGGTTCAAGTTACCGTAACTCGAAGCAGTAATATTTTTAATTAAAAATGGGTGCCATGTCGCTGTTGAATAGAAACTTATTCTTCTGTCGTTAAAAATTTAAAAATATTAAATATTTTTATATGGAAAGCTGAAAAAAACATTTCAATTGGATACCGGGTACGTCAAAAGCTGCGCAAGCGCTGGATATGGTAATCTTAAACAGAATGAAACGTTTCGAAAGTGTTTATTGCAGCTTTAATTAAGCCTTTATTAACCTAAACCACAGCCTATTTTCAGCCATTATAATACCAAAGGCTGGTTAATTTGGGGCCCTTTTTGGCTGAAAAAGCGCTTTTTCAGCTTTAATACAGCCAATTTAAATACCGTCATACAGCATTGATATTCTTAACCAGCACTTGTTCAGCGCTTATGCAGCAATTTTGTGCTACCTGGGCAAGGTCGATAACGTAGAGACTCCCTTAGGGAAACCCCACCCCCTAAGGCACACAAGTAAACACTAAAGTGGTGACCCCGCCCGTTGCTCGGACATTCACGCGTGCGTTACGGAGGATCAGTGTGTCAAAAAGTGTGGCATTCCTGCATCATGGCGCAGCCGCCACCACCGCCACGCCAGGAGGAAGATCAGCAGCGACGTCAGTTGCGGCAAGAAGTCAGCCATGACCTGGCTGCTATCAGCCTTGTGTCGAGGATCCCAGCGTTTTGGCGCGATATGCCGCGCATGTGGTTTGTCCGTTTTGAAGCCGTCATAGCGCACCCCCCGTGGAAAAACGCAGTAAGTGGACTAGCGACATTTTTTTTTTATTGCACCATTCAATTCAGCGTACACGAATACACCTTCTCACAAATTTTCATTAAGATATCAGTAAAAATGAAGAAATTATTACAAAAACAATGAAATTGTGCAACATTGATAAAAATATTTTTCCCCCTTTTTTTTTGGTATTTTCCCATATAGTAAAGTCATAATAACACTTACTTCGATTTTACACGAAAGTTTTTTAGGATGGTCGAATCGTAAGTAAACGTACTGACATGTTTCACGACATTATACGACACGACAGTGGTTGTACGTCTAGTTACTTCGTTATTCCACGAATGTTTTAGCGTTACTATTTGTTGTAACTCCAGCTACTTGCCTATTCTGCGAATCTTTTAGTGTAACGGTTTGGTGTAAATATAATCACGTAGTTTTTTCCAAGCAAGGTTTGATATTACTATTACGTTATTTCATTTATCTTCATTTTTCGATGATATATTTTACACTATACTCTTCGTAAATATGAATACAACTCTTTTAAAGACAATAATTTGAATCATTTGTCGTGTTATTCTAATTACCTGCAAATATAGACTACTTATTAATGTCCTAAGTAAATATACTTACTTATCACTAGCGTAAATCCCTATGTTTTATTTGGTTACTGTACTTACGCCGTGCCAGCGGCGGCGGGCTGCACACTCAAAGAGAGGTATTAGAAAGATATTAGAGAGGTATTACATCTATCCACCAATTTTTCGTCAATCTCGACTTTTTATTCAACCAAAAATCGACCCTATTATTACTGTACTGTAATCGTTATTTGTAGGGTCGTATGCTGATTGTGGTTTTACCACGGTAAAACCAAGATCACCTATAGACAAAATTATTGCCGACGAAGTTTATAAAAAACGACCTTATTATTATTGCACTGTGATCGTTATTTGTAGAGTGAAAGCTGATTGTCTATTTGTGATCGTAGTTTTACCACGGTATTCCGTCAGTCAGCATACGGCCCTACAAATAACGATCGCATTGTAGTAATAATAAGGTCGATTTTTGTTAGAATAAAAAGTCATGATTGACGAATGTTGGATAGATGTAATAAATATCTCTCTATTTAATTTGTTCATGGTGTCTACTCGAAGCGTGCATATCTTTGTGTGGAAGTAAAAAACCCAAGGATTATACGTATGCTCAACTTGGACAAAATCGAAGATGGTGAGTTATTTACTTATAAATAGACTAGCTAGATTTTAGGTACCTATTACCTTACCTACTTAGTATATTACTATTTATTAGACTATTAATATTATAAATATTTTGTTTTGTAAGGTTTACACAGAAGCAGATCCTACCTACCTACCTACCTGACGACCTACTTGACGTAAGTTGGTTTGGTTAATGCGTGATGATGATTGCACTGCTCTGTACTAATTATTAAAGTAAACTAAGCATGCCTATGTGCCTATTCGGTGCTTTTAATCTATAAACTAACTACCTATTTAAATTGGGGTGTGCCGTTTTTGTACATTCGCTATCACCTGGCATAGCACCTGGTATATGAATAAAATAAAGATATTTGAACAAAAAACTGTTACGTGATCAACTGTAGTATTTCGGCGTGGTTGTGAATTATCTACCTAGGTATATAAGTTAACTTTTGCAAAAACACCCTTGATTTTGTTGTTATTTGTGCGCTTGAGTTTGATATACATTTTATTATTAACGCATTGGTACTAACCTTCTATTGAATACCTAAATAACGATAAAATATCTAGGTCTGTGTCTAATTTTTAGGGTGATTTGGTAATGGGTCCTTTTTATTGCTTAACGTCTATTATGTACCTACCTACAAACAATGTATTTAAACCATTATGTTACAATTAACAGATTCCACTAATACTGCAACCCAATCCAGTACAACCCAGTGGAAGAATGACCAGAAATGCAAAAATATTTCAAGAAACTATGGGATATCTTCTCGTCGTAGTCAACATGAGACACATTCTCTTGAAGGTTCGTATGTACCTATCCGTATCCTACTAAAGTTCTTCTCTCGTGTGGGTTGAGACAATAATTGACTGAACTCATCAACCCTGGTATCAGGGTTACTACTGAGCCGCTATAGGTCCATGACATGCCTCATGTAACGACGACATACCTGCATACTTAATTAAGCCGCAACCGACTGCCTAGATCATCTTACTTTTGGGCAAAAAAAATAATATTAGTACCATTTCTGATTTACGACTTGGCCGGGAAGCTAAGCAGCTGAAAACGTTCCATGTTTTGTATGCCGAAATATCCTTTCAGTATTTGTATTCTAGATGTAGTTTTTTCTAGAGTTATCTCCTATGCAAACCAACTGGCTTTTAAGGGGTTTTAGCCAAGTTGCAAACGATTAAGTACCTACGTAAAACGACAGTGACAGTGATTTGAGAGATTGACATGTAAACATTTTTATCACTGACACTGTCGCTTTTCGGATACGTTGGAAAATTGGCTCATCTCTAAGCTTACTATAATAGGTATTAATGGTTGTTTTTCTTTTTAGTAATTTATTATCATACTTAATAGTTTTTTATATTTTGTCATTTGCAGGTTCTACCGAAAAGCAAAGAGGGGGTGATCGGAAAGGAGCAAAATGTTCAAGAAAACACTTAATGACTAACTGTAATAACTGAAAATGAAGGTTTTTCTAATAAAGGCAAGTGCCATACCGTATTAATATATTTTGTGATTATGCATGTATTAATTAATAAACGTTTTAAAATTAAAAGTTGGATTTTAATTACAAATAGAAATAACTCCCTGAAAACTAAAAACCCATGCGGGTCAAACGGCTTTCGGCACAGCTAGTAAATAAATAATTTTTTTTAATACAAATTAGAATAAACACTTAATTTAACACTGATTTTATTTGTTTCAATATACAGGGTGGCCCAAAAGTTCACGTTCAAAATGAAAAATTTGATGGAGGGGCTCATTAGCTACCAGAAACACAAGATTATTTACGGTTTAGGAGATATGACCCATTTTACACCTTTTTCTTGATTTTCTATCTTACTTCAGAAATCATCATTTTGTCGCTATCCCTTTCTTAATAATTCTAATTTTTTCTTTCTAATTTCTAATTATTTTGCTTCATAACTATGCCTAAGTATGTGTATCGCTAGGTGAAAAAATAAAAACAATCGAATGAAAGATAAAAAAGTCATTGGAAGTTGGAAGTCAAAGTGAGAATTCGTCTAAAATTGTTACAGTTGTAAGTCTTCGCCGAAGAATAATAAACACATGAGATTTTCATGAACCCTGAAAGTGTTTTTAAAAACTGCTCCATTTAATAGGCTTTTAGACACATCCAAAAAAGTACCCTTAATAGGAGCATAAAACTAAGTAATTAGCCCTCAAAGATTGCAAGACAGACAGATTTTATTTTAGCATCTTATAGTATGAATCACCAACAGTGTTTGGGGATAACTTTTTCCTTCATTACAATATGAATACCAAAAGTGACTGCAAGTTTTGTCTTCAGACTGTTGCTATGTCTACCCTGTTAGCGATTATGAGCGTGATTTTTTGTATTGAAAATGTGTCTTTGACCACAAAGGTAGTTAAAGGTTGTTAAAGAACAACGTTAGAAAGAAGCAGCTACCTACATTGTATGAGAATGTAAATTTTTCCTTCAAATCTGTCTATCTTGCAATCTTTGAGGTCTAATTATTTAGTTTATTGCTTCTATTAAAGGTACTTTTTTTGATGTGTCTAAAAAGCTATTAAATGGAGCAGTTTTTTAGAGATACCTACTTTCAGCGTCCATGCCAATCTCATGTGTTAATTATTCTTCGGCGAAGTTTTAACAACTGTGACAATTTTGGTCCAATTCTCACTTTGACTTCCAATAACTTTTTTTTTGTCTTTGATTTGACTGTTTTTATTTTTTTACCTAGCGGTATATATCTTTAGACATAGTTGTGAAGTAAAATAAAATAATTATTAAGAACGGGATAGCGACAAAATGATTATTTCTGAAGTAAGGTAGAAAATCTAGAAAAAGGTACAAAATAGGTCATATCTCCTAAACTATAAATAATGACTGAACATACATGGGGGTGTTTCTAGTAGCTAATGAGCCACTCTATCTAATTTTTCATTTTGAACTTGAAGTTCTGGGCTACCCTGTATAATGTATGAGCATACATACTTCTACATTCTAGACTAACCCCTGCAACAAACAAGTATTTAAAGATACATACAATTATTTTGAGATATTTCCTTATTAAAAAAGCAATTTCTATAGTTACACTATCAAAGATCATTTACTTTCACGTGGAACAAATAGGTTTCTCAACTTACGCAAAACATGTTGTTAAAATTTTTCGTGTAAGAACGAAGTAACTAATACTTACAACATCCGAGTAAGATGTAATCGGAAGGTGAACAACGTTGTAGGTAAAGTTACAACTGTCAATGTTGTTTGCACTACGTAATAATAAAGCAGTATCGGTACTTACAACGGAACGTTTGATTATAGTTTCGTGGAATATCTACGCAACCGTGTTTTTTCAATTTTTTTTCAAATATACACAATTAATTAAAAATTTATAAATGTGGGTCAATCCGGGCTACTTTTTGCTATTATTTTCTCTTTGAAGGTTATTTCCAGGACTTATAACTAATTAGTAGGACAGTTTTTTTTAGCTCCTGAAAAGTTGATAAAATCAACTTACTGCGTTTTTCCACGAAGGGTGCGATAGGGCCTCAGCATCAAAGCGAAGCAGTTAAGTTTGACCTTGTGCTATCAAAGCTAGACAAAGAGGAGATAAGCCAGATTTCCGACTTGATTGACGACCCACCAGAACAGCAACGTTATACAGTGCTCAAGAATCGTCTGATGAAGATATTTCAAGAGAGTGCAGAGGCTCAGTTCCACAAGCTCGTCAAGGAGATGGACTTAGGTAGTCAGCGTCCATCACAGTTGCTTGCCAAGATGCGTGAACTAGCGAAGAACTCAGGTACAGCAGGTGACACTCTTAAGAACCTGTGGATGACTCGACTACCGGGTTGGGTACGTGCTATATTAGCAAGCTCAAGCGCAGACACGAAGCTTGATGACCTCGCGAGCATGGCAGACAAGATTATGGACAATCTACGGAGTGGTGACATAGCAGCAGTGGACACACCGACGGCATCTACATCAGCCGTCAAATTGGAGCTGTTATCGCAAGTAAGAGACCTGTCAATGGAGCTCAAGGCCTTACGGTGTGAGGTGAACAGCATCAGAGGACGCGGCCGACCATTACAGCGCGGAAACGGCCGCTGGGGTCGCAGCAGATCCCGCTCGCAGTCCAGGCCAAGACGTACACCACAGAGCCCTGACTGGTTATGTAAGCATCACTACCGATACCGCGGAGCAGCGTGGAAGTGTGAGGCGCCCTGTAACTGGGTAAACAAGCCTACTGTGCAGAGAGACAATACGAACAGTCCGGGAAACTAACGTCGGTACAGTCTGGTGCGGTGGCGGAGTGTACGAGTTACAATGAAAATCATCGCTTGTGTGTAACAGACTCAAAGTCGGGAATGAACTTTCTTATAGATACCGGTGCTAATGTATCCGTTGTCCCCATGTCTAAAGTGAACCCTAATAAATATGATACAAACTGTTCATATAAACTTTTCGCTGCGAACGGTACGGAAATAAAAACATACGGTATAGTAACGCTAGAACTTAACTTAGGCTTAAGGCGAAGTTTCACATGGCCGTTTATTATTTGTAATGTAAACAAACCTATTATTGGAGCTGATTTCTTAAACAAACATCAATTGTTAGTCGATTTGTACAATAAAAAATTGGTAGATGGAGTAACCGAATATTGTGCGATAGGTATCATCGTAAGTCATGATGAACCAGTAATCAAAAGTATTCAGGATGATAACCCTTATCGTGATTTATTGGAACAATTTACAGAGATAACCCGTCCCGTGTCATTCAAGGAGAAAACACCGTCACATGCAGTGAAGCACCACATCGAAACGACCGGCCCACCCGTCCACGCGCGGCCGAGACCCCTGCCGCCAGACAAGTTACTTAAGGTAAGGGAAGAATTCCGTTTTATGCAGGAAGCCGGCATTTGCAGACCATCAAGAAGTCAATGGGCTTCACCATTACATGTTGTACCAAAAAAGGACGGTAAGTTACGACCATGCGGAGACTATCGTCGCCTTAACGCTGTAACGAAACCCGATCGCTACCCAGTTCCGAGACTTCACGACTTTACCTATAGACTGTCAGGTAAAAAAGTGTTTAGTAGAATTGATATTAACCGTGCTTATCATTACATTGAGGTAGCGGAGGAAGACATAGAGAAGACAGCAATCATAACACCGTTTGGATTGTTCGAGTTCCCGCGAATGACCTTCGGGTTACGAAACGCAGCACAAACTTTCCAAAGGTTTATGGACAACACTGTACTTTATGACATCGAAAGTATTGGGTCATCTGATAAAGGAACATCCACACTATTTTGTTACATCGATGATGTCATCATTGCATCAGAAAATGACGAGGTACATAGAGAACATGTTAAGACGATTTTTGAACCTCATCATCAGCCGTATGACGCCCACTGCTGGGCATAGGCCTCCCCCAAGGATCTCCACGACGATCGGTCCTGCGCTGCCCGCATCCAGCGGCTTCCCGCGACCTTCACCAGATCGTCGGTCCACCTTGTAGCGGGCCTACCCACTGAGCGTCGTCCGACACGTGGTCGCCACTCCAGAACCTTTCCGCCCCATCGGCCATCGGTTCTCCTCGCTATGTGTCCTGCCCACTGCCACTTCAGCTTTGCAATTCTTCGAGCTATGTCGGTGACTTTAGTTCTCCTGCGGATCTCCTCATTTCTGATTCGATCGAGCAGGGAAATACCGAGCATAGCTCTCTCCATTGCCCGCTGAGCGACACCGAGCCTCCTCACGAGACCCATAGTAAGCGGCCACGTCTCACTGCCGTAGGTCATCACTGGCAACACGCACTGGTCAAAGAATTTCGTCTTGAGACACTGAGGTATTTTGGACGAGAAGATATTCCGCAGCTTCCCGAACGCTGCCCATCCGAGTTGGATCCGACGAGAGATCTCTTTCTCGAAGTTGGACTTACCTAACTGGATTATTTGTCCTAGGTAAATGTACTGGTCTACAACTTCGAGTGTAACGTTCCCAACCTGAACTGGAGTGGGTGCGACATGGTCGTTGGACATAATTTTTGTCTTTGCCATGTTCATGCTAAGACCCACTCGTTGGGATGCGTTACTGAGATGCTCGAGCATGGTGTTCAGGTCTTCCAGAGTCTCAGCCATTAGGACTATATCATCGGCAAATCGAAGGTGCGTCAGGTACTCGCCGTTGATGTTGATGCCAAATCCTTTCCAGTCCAGAAGCTTAAAAATATCCTCCAATGCAGCAGTGAACAGTTTCGGAGAGATGACATCTCCCTGTCTCACTCCTCGCTGCAGTTGGATCGGATTAGAGCTCTGGTTCTGTACTCGAACTGACATAGTGGCATTTTGGTAGAGGTCCCTTAGCACTTCGATGTACCTATGGTCCACTTGGCACCTCTGAAGAGACTGCAACACCGCCCAGGTCTCGATCGAATCAAAGGCTTTCTCATAGTCCACAAACGCCAAGCAAAGTGGCAGATTATACTCTTCGGTCTTCTGTATAACCTGCCGCAGCGTATGGATGTGGTCTATGGTGCTAAAGCCTTTTCGGAAACCGGCTTGTTCGGGAGGCTGGGAATCGTCAAACCTGCAAGCGAGACGATTCGTAATGACCCTCGAAAACAACTTGTAGACATGGCTCAGAAGCGAGATAGGTCTGTAGTTCTTCAGTAGGGCTTTATCACCTTTCTTGAAGAACAAGATCACCTCGCTTCCGCTCCATGCCCTTGGCGTTTTGCCCTGAAATATGACGGAATTGAAGAGCCTTTGGAGGACTTTAAGTATTGGCGTTCCGCCCGCTCTCAGAAGTTCTGCTGTGATTCCGTCATCTCCTGCCGCTTTGTTGTTTTTGAGTTGTTTGAGGGCCATCGTAATCTCGTACAGGCTGACGTCCGGGATATCTTCAGTGTAGTGTCGGGTAAGCTTGGCTCGAGGGTCTCGAGCCATGCTTTCGCCTGATGTTTTCGTGGAATATAGCTGTCTATAGAAACTCTCAATCTCCCTCAGGATTTCGGGAGTCGACGAAATGATTCTGCCGTCCTCAGTTTTCAGTCTCGCTAGTTGACTTTGCCCAATAGACAGATCTTTTGCGAACACCTTGGAGCCCTTGTTCCGCTCTATAGCCTCTTTAATACGTTTAGTATTAAATTGGCGAAGGTCGCTCGTCAAAGACTTCGAGATCTGTCTATTAAGTTGTCTATAACGTAAGACATCCGCTGAGTCCTGCAGTCTCATTTCGTGTCTCTTATCCATGAGTTCGAGTGTGTGTGCGGAGAGTTTCTGCGTTTTGGTACGGCGGGTTCTAAAGTGTTTAGAACCTACCGTACGGACAGCATCCACCATCAGGTTGTTTATATCGTCCACGTCTGCGCAGTTCTCAAGGTACTCGAAGCGGTTTTGAAGCTCAAGCTGAAAGCGCTCGGGGTTTTGGATTTGGGCTGGCGCCGGTCGGAGCGTGGATTTTATCAGTCGCGATCTTTCTAGCTTGATATTGATATTCAATGTGCCTCTTACCATGCGGTGATCGCTTCCCGTCTTAACGGCATTGATCACAGAGACATCATTGAATATGTGCTTTTTCGTCGACATGATAAAATCGATCTCATTTTTATACCTGCCGCTGGGACTCATCCAGGTCCATTTGCGGGTCGCGGGCTTCCTGAAGAAGGAGTTCATCATATAGAGGTTCTCCTTCTCCATAAAGTCCGCAAGCATCCCGCCTCTGGTGTTCCGGACCCCAAATCCAAATTGCCCCACTCTCAGCTCGTTACCGCAACGTTTCCCCAACTGTGCATTAAAGTCCCCCATCACAATCGTGTAGTGGCTTTTATGGCTATGCATGGCTTTAGAAATCTCCTCATACATCGTCTCCACTTCGTCATCATGGTGTCCCGAGGTCGGAGCGTATACCTGGATGACAGTCAGCGAATATCGCGATAATATTCTGAGTACCAGGTACGCTACCCTGCTCGAAACACTACCGATGTTCAACACGTTGTTGACTAGGGACTTGTGGACGATAAACCCGACACCACCCATGGACAGTTGCTCGCCCTCCCGGAAGTACAGCAAGTTACCGGAGCCCAGAGTTATCGTGTCCTCGCCCTTTCTTCGGACTTCAGACAACCCCATGACATCCCAGTGTAACTTGCTGATAGATTCTTCCAGCTCGGTAAGCTTCTCGTCGGTCCTCAGTGTGCACGTGTTATATGTTGCCAGGTACAGTCGTCGTTGGTGGTAGCCGAATCCAGCCCGGAGATTCTTCGCACCCCCTGCCCCGCCGTTACCGTAGCCGCTACCGTAGCCACGGACAACGGGGCTGCCGGGGACTGGGGGCCGTTTCTTATGTGTAGAGGTCATGTTGGGGGGGGTTTGGACCATAAGCCCACCGCGCTGGTCCAGTGCGTGTTGGTGGGTCGCCAGAGCCTCTTTCGTTGAATAGCAGGATGTACCGCGTGCAGGCGAGGTTGGCTTGGGCTCCGAAAGGTGTCGTTTGGAGCCCCTTACATCCCGATTTCCATCAGATTTTTGAACAGTTAAACAAAATTGGAATGACAATTAATTTGAGTAAATGCATATTTGGGCAAGAACAAGTAGATTTTTTGGGGTATAACGTTACGTCAGAAGGAATTTCACCCCTTCCGGATAAGGTACAGGCAATATCAGATTTTCCAAAACCTGAAACGATTGAACAGTTAAGACGATTTTTAGGGATGGTTAACTTTTATAGATCGCATTTGCCGCATGCAGCACAAGATCATGCTCATCTTAACAAGTTCTTACATAACTCTAGGAAAAAGGATCAGACTAAGATTGAATGGGACACCGAGGCAGTAGCTGCATTTGAGAAGTGTAAGGAAAGCCTAAAAAGCGCCGCTACACTATCACATCCAGCAACAGAAGTTCCATTAGCGTTGATGACAGACGCATCAAACACGTGCGTAGGTTCAGTCTTACAGCAGAGAGTCAACAATGTATGGCAACCGTTGGGTTATTTCAGTAAAGGTCTATCAGAGACGCAACGTAAATATAGTACGTACGACCGAGAGCTACTTGCCATATACATGTCAATAATGCATTTCAGGAACCTTATTGAAGGACGCGAACTTACGGTATTCACAGATCATAAGCCGTTAACTTATGCATTAACAAAGGTGAGTTCAGAAAAGGAAACCCATAGGCGTATACGACAATTGTTATATATCAGTGAGTATACCAGTAACATTCAACATGTGAGCGGAAGCGAAAACATAGTAGCTGACGCGCTATCACGTGTTGAGACGATAACATGCCCCACGAATGTAGACTTCGACGAACTCGCAACAGCGCAGGAAAACGACGATCTAATTTCGCAGACTCAGGGCGGATACAGTGTGGGGAGCGTGCAGTTGAAACGACTCAGCTTGCCAGGCGCGAACAAAGGTATTTATTGTGACGTATCAACGGGTTATATTCGACCTTATATTCCAGAGAAGTTCAGGAAACAAGTTTTCGAGTCAGTTCATCAAATTAGTCACCCAGGTATCAGAACATCAATGAAGATGGTTGCTTCTAGGTTCTTTTGGCCGAGTATTAATAAGGATGTACGTACATGGGCGAAAACTTGTGTGAATTGTCAAAAGAGTAAGGTAAATCGTCATGCAGTATCGAGTTTAGGTCAGTTTTTGCCCAGCGAAAGATTTCAGCATATACACATAGATATTGTTGGTCCGTTACCAACCACGCAACGAGGTCACAGGTATTTAGTTACAATAATAGACAGATTTACGCATTGGCCAGAGGCAGTACCTACCAGTGACATCACAGCAGATACAGTAGCCAGAGCATTATACGACAACTGGATTAGTAGATTCGGTTGCCCTTCCCAGCTGACTAGTGATCAAGGTAGGCAGTTTGAAAGCGAACTCTTTAGCAGCCTACTTCGATTACTAGGAGTACAGCGGATCAGGACAACACCCTACCATCCACAGAGTAATGGTAAGATAGAGAGATGGCATCGATCTCTAAAGGCAGCACTTACTAGCCGGTTAATTGATAACACGTCATGGGATGAAGAATTACCCACCGTACTGCTTGGACTACGCGCCGCCAGCCGGTGTGACACAGGCCTTAGTGCAGCCGAGTTAGTAACAGGTCAGTCATTACGCTTACCCGGAGATTTTTATAACGACACATGTCTCAGTTCTGTTGATCAATATACTTTTGTAGAGAAGTTACGCAACATAGTGCACAGTGTGCGACCCAAGCCTCGAGTTGATAGCGATCCTCGTAAGTTATTTATACATAAAGATCTCAAGACTTGCAAAAGTGTATTTATCCGGAATGACGCAGTGAAGAAACCTTTGACCCCTACTTACGATGGCCCATACAGCGTCATAAGTAGGACAGATAAAGTTTTTAAAGTTCAGTTAGACAACAGACAGGTAAATATAGCTATAGATAGGCTAAAACCTGCATATTTATTAGAGTCAGAAACATGTGTTGAGAAATCAGGTCCAATATCAGGCAGTACAAACGTAGATTTAAATTCAGAATTAAGTAGAGAGAATAACGATAAGTTAATCATTTATACCACCCGGTGTGGCAGAACCAGTAGGCCACCGGTGCGTTTTCTTATATAATATAGAGTAATCATTAAATGTATGTCATATGAAATTTCTTGTAAATGTAACCTCAAAGTTTCAATCATTTTACGTAGAACTCTCAAGAGTATACTTTGTTTAAATATTGTGATAGATGCCTATCATAGTGACTATGGGCAAACAACAATCTAAGAACGCTGAAGTTGTTATTGCTCAGCAAGGATCAGATAACTCGGCCACAGCCGCTATTGAGAGAAAGTTAGAACTTTTTAGTTTACTTGCTATAGCGATGATAGTGATAATCATGTGTATATGTATCTACGTGAGGTGTAGAAGATGTGGCCGAAGTGTGAAAGAAAGAGTAATGAAGGATATCATCTCGATGGCAGAGCAGGGACGCGCAGCCGGGGCAGTAGCCCAAACAGCAGGCCCGCCGGCCGCGAAACCTCCCAATTCCTCTGCATCTTCTACATTTTATTGATAACGGTATTGTTTAATTATTGCGTATTGTGTTAAATTTTTAAGTAGAGTCAGTAAGTATAATAGGCTTACACATAACATTTTTGTATTATTTCCATTTTCGTAATTCTGTGTAATTTTAAATTAAATAACGTAACTTATATTTACTGTCTACCCCGTAAGAGATGGTAACTACTTGTTCATAACAACATGTAACAATCAGTTCTTATTTTTGTTTTGCATAGCATTGTATTCAATTCAGTGAATGTAATTTTACACCCATGCCCGTTGCCACTGTGTGTTCGAGTCATGTGTCAGCAAATGCATACTTTGTTTATAAAGTCAATAGCGTTATTTTGAACTGTAACAAATTAAAGTAATGGTTACCCTATGATTGTAAATTTTAGGACATTCTTTTTTTTTCAAATTTATTTAATTTTTTATAAAAGGGGGGGAGTATTGTAGGTGCTGACACAGCGCTAGCGCACAGCTAGCGGAGGCAGCCCCTCGCCTCACTTTACGTTTTAGTCTCTACGGTCCGGGCAACGGGGCAACACGCCTCAGAATTGGCTTTTCTAATATTTTATGTAGAACGCGCGCTCTACTGTGTTGATAAAGTGTAATGTAAATCTACTATGTTTTCTGGAAAATAGACAGTGATCCCTATTAAGTGATTTTATTCATGAGCCCCAATAACACACCAAGGTCGATAACGTAGAGACTCCCTTAGGGAAACCCCACCCCCTAAGGCACACAAGTAAACACTAAAAAATGTTTAATAAAATATCACGGAGTGTGCGAAAGTACCTATTCTCGGCTGACTGAAACGAGGAAGCGAATAAACGAACCGCTCGGGTTATATGTAATTAGATAATGGAATTACAACATTTGTATATGCACAATATATTCCCCAATAGAACTACATGGTTAACACAATATTTGAGAGTAAAATCCATAGGCCATGTACGGTACGAACTACTGACAATCCGGTTCACTAAGGACCAAATAACATGTACGAAAAATAAGTAGGTTTTCGGGAATGAACTGTGAAGGACCAGTTAGCCTTATGTAGTTTAAAGTAAGTATATAAAGATCTCCACGATTGTAGGCACTCTCCTCAATAAAACATAAAAGAAATGAGCCACTCACCACGTGATCACGGCGTCGCCCTATGAAGTACCGGCCGGTAGCTGATGTTTGAGATGTATTACACAATGTTTCCTTTTGATTTTGTATATAATAGTTACAGTACAGTTTCTAGATCAGAGGCACAAGTCCACGAAGAATATTATCAATTATTTCATCACAAAAACAATATTAAAATGCGGAGCACACAGTAGTGGGTGTCACGCGCAAGATGGAGAGTTTTTTTTTTAATGACACCGAGGCTGTGGTTGTCATTGACGTACAGCCTAGTAGCTTGTAGACACATAACTTATATGCAATATTGAAAAAAGAACCAAACAATCGTGTTTCACTTAATACTTAAACAAAACAATAATTAAATCTTAAACATTCATAATAGTTTGATTTATTCATACCTACCAAACCAACAGACAGGTAACTTAGGCCTTCGCCACACTTGATGGAAATTAAGTCGTGGATCTTCCGCAACGGAACGCCGATACAAGTATTTGTATACTATATTGTCTTGCACAATCATTGAAATTAATCACCGTAGATTCAAAATTTATAGGATAAAAAGTAGCCTATGCGTTAATGCAGTAGCTATGTGATATATCTAGCTACCATATTTGAAAGAAAGAAAGAAAGAAAGAAAATATTTATTTCCATATTGGACGCCACATTTACAAACTTACATTACAGAAATAAAATAAAAAAAAAAAAATAGAAAGAAAAAACAAAGACAAAAAGACAAATAATACAGACATTAAATACACAATGGAGGCGCCCAAAATAAAAAAAGGATCTCCCTCAGCATAATGCCGTGACACGTGCTTAGCACGGGCCGCGGCGCTGGTATTATGGGAGACCTATCGAACGTGAGCCACGGACACACCAAACTCAATTACGTACCTACTTATATACAATAAAGAAAACATACTATGATACTTACATAGATTATAATGCATTACTTATACTTGATATTAAAGATATATACTATTCCTATTAAAGATATATATGCAAAATGAATAAATAAAACTTACTTATAATAACAAAACTACTAATGAAAAGAATACATTATAATAGGTAAATTATGGAGACGTGTAACTGTGTAGTGTGTGTGAGTGTATGTACAACGTTGCTATTTGTGCAAATCTCAGCCTCTCAGCGTTCAACATGCGCGAAAGAAAGTGCGACTATCTCGTTCTGCCATGAGCCGCTCGGCGCGGCGCTCGCTTCATACTGGCTACGGCAGTCACCGGTGACGCGTCCGCGCATCAACCGCAACTCAAAAACAACCTCACTTTCGACAAAACAGATCATTCATCTATACTTATAATAAATCTGTAGAGAGGTCAATTCTGTACATTAAATATTTTTTCAAAATAACTATCAGGGGGTGATAAGTGGTCGATACTGATGCCAAAAATGCAATCAGTAAAATTTTTGTCTGTCTGTCTGTCTGTCTGTCTGTCTGTCTGTCTGTCTGTCTGTATGTTCCTTATAGAAACAAAACCTACTGGACGGATTTTAATGAAACTTAGTACAATTATTCTTCACACTCCTGGACAGGTTATAGTATACTTTTCATCACGCTACAATCAATAGGAGCAGAGTAGTGAAGGGAAATTCTTTTGTATGAAAAATCTAAACCACTCAAGTTAGACGTTTGAAATTTGGCATGCAGGTACCTTAGATACCGTAGAGGTACACTAAGAAAGGAATTCCCGAAAATCCTACGGGAACGGGAATTAGCGGGAAAATCCTTTTGTATGAAAAATCTAAACCACTCAAGTTAGACGTTTGAAATTTGGCATGCAGGTACTTTAGTAAACTTAAAGCTTAGTTGCAACAGGATATTACAAAATTCCCACGGGAACGGTAGTTAGCGGGAAAATCCTTTTGTATGAAAAATCTAAACCACTCAAGTTAGACAATTGAAATTTGGCATGCAAGTACCTTAAGTACCGTAGAGGTGCACTAAGAAAGGAATTCCCAAAATTCTCACGGGAACGGGAATTAGCGGGAAAATCCTTTTGTATGAAAAATCTAAACCACTCAAGTTAGACAATTGAAATTTGGCATGCAAGTACCTTAAGTACCGTAGAGGTGCACTAAGAAAGGAATTCCCAAAATTCTCACGGGAACGGGAATTAGCGGGAAAATCCTTTTGTATGAAAAATCTAAACCACTCAAGTTAGACGTTTGAAATTTGGCATGCAGATACCTTAAGTACCGTAGTGGTGCATTAAGAAAGGAATTCCCGAAATTCCCACGAGAACGGGAATTAGCGGGAAAATCCTTTTGTATGAAAAATCTTAACCACTCAAGTTAGACCTTTGAAATTTGTCATGCAGGTACCTTAGGTACCGTGGAGGTGCACTAAGAAAGGAATTCCCAAATTCCCACGGGAACGCGAATTAACGGGAAAATCCTTTTGTATGAAAAATCTAAACCACTCAAGTTAGACGTTTGAAATTTGGCATGCAGGTACTTTAGTAAACTTAAAGCTTAGTTGCAACTGGATATTACAAAATTCCCACGGGAACGGTAGTTAGCGGGAAAAAACATTTGTATGAAAAAATCAAATCTAAATAAAAGGAGAAACTGACTGACACAGTGACTGACATATATCAACGCATAGCCTGAACGGCTAAACGTAGGCATTTGAAATTTGGAAGGGACATAGCTTAGGTACCGTAGAGGTGCACTAAGAAAGGAATTCCCAAAATTCTCACGGGAACGGGAATTAGCGGGAAAATCCTTTTGTATGAAAAATCTAAACCACTCAAGTTAGACGTTTGAAATTTGGCATGCAGATACCTTAAGTACCGTAGTGGTGCACTAAGAAAGGAATTCCCGAAATTCCCACGAGAACGGGAATTAGCGGGAAAATCCTTTTGTATGAAAAATCTAAACCACTCAAGTTAGACCTTTGAAATTTGTCATGCAGGTACCTTAGATACCGTGGAGGTGCACTAAGAAAGGAATTCCCAAATTCCCACGGGAACGCGAATTAACGGGAAAATCCTTTTGTATGAAAAATCTAAACCACTCAAGTTAGACGTTTGAAATTTGGCATGCAGGTACTTTAGTAAACTTAAAGCTTAGTTGCAACAGGATATTACAAAATTCCCACGGGAACGGTAGTTAGCGGGAAAAAACATTTGTATGAAAAAATCAAATCTAAATAAAAAAGAGAAACTGACTGACTCAGTGACTGACATATATCAACGCATAGCCTGAACGGCTAAACGTAGGCATTTGAAATTTGGAAGGGACATAGCTTAGGTACCGTAGAGGTGCACTAAGAAAGGAATTCCCGGAATTCCCACGGCAACGGAAATTAGCGGGAAAATCTTTTTGTATGAAAAATCTAAACCGCTTAAGTTAGACGCTTGAAATTTGGCATGCAGGTACCTTAGTTAACTTAAAGCTTAGTTGCAACAGGATATTGCAAAATTCCCACGGAAACGGGAGTTAGTGGGAAAAAAACATTTGTATGAAAAAATCGAAAGCGCGTAAGATAGATATTTTCAATTCAATTAAATTAAATTATTTATTGCATTCCATGTAGTACAATAGGGTGTTACATAGGCATAGGAACTAAAACATGGACCCTATAGGGCACAGCAACGTTGAAGGGAAGAGAGGAAGTGTGTATTAAAATTAAAACTCAATGAACAATCAATTAAAAAAAAAACAATTCAATAAATTGATTCAATCTAGCACGCATGCATACCTTAGTAAATATAAAGTTTATTTTTGGCTGTATTTTGAAAAATGGGAGTTATTGGGAAAAAAAAATGTACTTATGAAAAAATCTAAACTGCATAAGTATGCACTCCCACACACACAAAGATCTCTCTCTTATATAACACGCCACGCGGACGAAGTCGCGGGCAAAAGCTAGTTGATAATAATATTGGACAACAAACAATAATAATTATTAATAATAGGATTCAATTAATATTAATAGTACCTAATCGTCAGCAAACCGAACACAAACAAAAGAGTTAGACCAGTCCGCATCCGTTAATGCTTGGAATGTAACCGCTGATGCCTCGCGTGTCGAACCTATTGGGTAAGTCATTGAGAATTACTTAATATGGCATAGAATAGAACATATGTGTGTATGTATGTTTATAACTATTAAAACATATTCGATCACGTATTTCATCCGTTCAGCTCTTTAGGGGTTTCGCATTTATAACATTAGTGTGATGAAATAAGTACTTAGATAAATACTTCCTTTAATTATAATCGCTAGTCTCCATTTTTCATGTTTAAACTTGTTAATGTGAAATACAATGCGACAATGAAAACTTAAGCGATTTTGAGTGTGCACGTGCGGTAACATGAGAAGGCGCATATGTGCGGGGCGACGCGGCGACCGCGACGTTGCATCATAATTTATTTCATTTCTATTTCGCTTCTCGTTAGTGCAACACCTTCGAAAATGTCCGCGTCCATGCCGAAAATGAGTTTTCTCGCTATAGTGGGGGATGAAGTCCCAAAATTTACAGTATCAATACAAATTCATCGTCTTCGCCGAGATGGAGATAAGGTCAAAGAAAAAACTCTTGTGAGAAGTATATACGGCGCCCATGATAAAGAAGATCGAGTGCTGGCATCCGCGCTGTACTCATGTTACCTGATGTCAAAGGAGCTGGGTGAACAAGTTGAAACTTGTAGCTTAAATAAGTATGAACAGGTAATATTCGTTTATTGTGTTATTGTGTGCATAAACTACCTATTACTTTATTTTATATGTGTTGAGGGGTATAGTCTAATCTGTCATTGTATTTTCAGTTACTCGTGGAGAAAGACGTAGACACCGTTGACGGTTAAAAATCATCATCATAATTTCGAAGGTGCACTAAAAGCGGTGCCTGCTAAGTACTGTGGTTTATTTTATAAATAAAATCAAATGTTTGTATTTTATTTTATACATAAATTAATGTGATACGTTTTATTGTTTCAGAACATGTCGAATAATTTAACAAACGTTAACGAAGATGATTTATTCTACCCTTACGCGCAAGATCCGCTTGCTGACTTCGATGAAAGGTATCCTGTTCAAGCGACTACCACAAAATCGACGGCGTCTCATGATAACAAGAGTCAAAAGCTGAAAAGTGATAAGAAGAAGAAGAGGAAGATAAATCTAAAGTTATATGCGGAAAATGGAAGCAGTCATCTTCATTTGTGCAAAATCGAAACGCGGAGAAAGCCACCAAGTTAATTAAAATCAGCATAGTGGATCAAATACGAGTGAAAATCAAGAAAAAAGTGATGTTTTAGTGAAAGCCCAATATGTGGTAAAAGATAGTTATGATGATATATTCGGACAGACTGAAAAAATTAATTAACAATATTTCAAAGACATTGTGTAATTACAGTACTTGTATTTATATGTAACATGCGATTATTTCATAATATGTTGGAATCGCATTTTCGTGTATTCACAACACAGTAAATTACATCGCAAATAAATGACTCTCTGACTAATGTCAGAGTACTACAAGCTATGGAAACATTTAATGTATATAGTAGAAATAGCTAATATGGTAACTGTTATTTCAAAATATATTTTTTTATCTATTGTACTTTAAACAGTTTTATGAACTTAATAAATAAAATGTGTTTTTCAAATTTCGTTGTTTTACTAGAAAACCGTTAAATGAAACAAAATCATAAATCAATATTTTACTTTTTATTTAAATAAATCAAATAAGTACATATTATTTTCAAAATACCATTTTTTTACACATAACACTTTTTATTGCACACTTTTTTGAATGATTTACACATGTCATAGAATTATTTTTATCATAGATATCACACAGTTTCATAAAATTAGGACATCCTTTAGAACCAATATCTATTACCGTGCACGTAGGACACAATTCATTAATCCATTTCACTTTTTCTAAGCCCTTAGTAATTATTTTTCTGTTATTCAAATATGGTACAATTATACGTTTAAATTCACGATAGTCAATGAAACCTTCACTCCAGTAAATCCCATGATTGCCATCGTACTTGTTTTTTTTCTTGTTTTGTTAAATAATTAAAAGGATTAGGGGGTTTAACTAAAAACATTACTGTATATTCAGCATATGCTATAGCCAATTCCTTCACAATAAAATCGTTCTTAACTTTAAACCCCAAAAGATCGACGATCACAATGTCGTTCATGATAGTTTTTTTACTATATTACTCAAAGGCTTGTATTCAATGATACTATCGTTTAATATGAGGCAATAAGCAGATGTTCCGTCAGGTATAATTTCGTCACTTTCTATCTCAACCCGAACGTCCACGGATCCTGTTTTTAGATTGTCGACTTGGCGTGAGCAGTCAATGACGAAGAGAGGAGCTATCTCTTTAAACTCTTTAGCACTTAGCAAAGGATCTGCTCGCCGTCCGTAATAAGACTGTTGAAATCTCACATATTTTTCATATAATAAAGCAATTTTATAACCGGCAAAATCAACATTTATATTTTCGTACGGAAAGTAAGTAGAATTGAGGTAGAATTTAGCGTCACGCAAGTAACAGTGGTCAAATCTAGACATATCTGCATTTGCATTATTTTTTCTTTTCGTTTGCAATCCTATAATTACATATCTTGGTTTTTCAATTTGACGTTTTTATAGACCAGGTATGCTTTGTAGTCTGTGGAAGTAAAGGATATTCGTACAAATCCCAAATCCTAAATACTAATTGAATTCCACGATCTTTTTCCAAGAGTTTCAATAAATTAATCCTTTCTATATCAGAAACTTTTACATGAGGGACACGCCATACAATTTTATCAATGTGAACATTTTCAACGTATTCACCCGTAGTAAGTTTCACTGCGTTGAGATTCGTATTACTTCGCAACAGAATTAGTTCATGTTTACAGTTAATAATTACTTTTTTATAATCTTCCGCGAAGCCAAGAATATGAGTAAGAGGAATGGAAACTGAAAATGTCCATTGTTTACATTTTTAGTACCATTAATATCCCAGCCCCATACTTTAGACACACGTGAATCGCTTTGATTCATAGATAGTAAAGCTTTCATTGTAGTTGTAATTCCCGCGTTTTTAACTCTATCGATCTCTACTCCATTGAGTTCATCCATACTCCATACTAATATTATAAATGCGAAAGTAACTCTGTCTGTCTGTCTGTCTGTCTGTTACTCTTTCACGCCTAAACGGCTCAACGGATTTTGATGAAATTTGGTATGGTGATAGATGATAACCTAGAAATGGTCATAGGCTATAAATAATCACGCCATCGTTCTTAGGGGGTAGGCAGTTGGCAGATAACTAAATTGATTTAGTGATTTGTAGTCGTTTTTGTTGGGACTTTTGCTCTTTCACGTCTAAACGGCTGAACGGATTTTAATGAAATTTAGTAAGGTAATAGTTGGTTATCTAAAAACGGTTGTACGATCAAATTGATCACGTCATCGTACTTAGGGGGTAGGAAGTAGGCAGAAAACTGAATTGAGTTAGTGATTTTTTTATGGTTTTTGCTGGGAGTTTTGTCTATCATGCCTAAACGGCTCAACGGATTTTGATGAAATTTAGTTAGCTGATAGATAGTAATCTAGAAAAGGATATGGCCTATTAATATTTATGCTATCGTACTTAAGGCGTAGGCAGTAGACAGAAAACTAATTAGATTAGTGATTTTTAATTGTTTGTTTTAAAAGTTTGCCTCATTCACGCCTTAACGTCTGAACGGAATTTTATAAGACTTGGTTAATTTAAAGATAGGATCTTAGGCACGGACACAGGCTACTTTTTATGGCGGGAAAATACCTCATTCCCGCGGAAATCTAGATTTCGTGATCGTGTCAAGAAGCGCATGACGCCATAGCTACTGGAATGATTTCGATGTTTTTTTTTAAACTGAGTGACTTCAAGTTAGTATTTGATCACTTTTCTAACTTAGAGGGTAGGTAGGCGCCATAATTTAGGGAATTTATGATAAAATTTTGATGCAACTGTCTTTATTAAACAGTTATATCTCATTCCTACAGGAACCTACACATAGCTATAGCTAGCTATCTATTAACATTAAAACTCTTTCTAGAATCACATTACGCCAATTAATTGATCTGATTTGTATAAGTTTTTTTATTCAACTGACTGTTACATTACATACAGATAAAATCTAATTACTTACACCACATAATTAATATAGTACTACATGACTAGCTACGCTTTAAACTTGAGGAGGTAATTCGATAGACATTTATACGAACTTTAAGCCCAGTAATCAATCATAGTAATAAGGTAATACTCATTTTAGACAAAGAAACGGATAGGTAATCAGTTCGTCAACGAAATTATAACACCTACACTTAGTTTGTTTACTATTTAACGAGGGAAAATAATCCTTACTAATATTATAAATGCGAAAGTAACTCTGTCCTGTCTGTCTGTTTCGCTTTCCCGCTTAAACCTCTCAACCGATTTTGATTAAATTTAGCACAGACAATCTTTAGACCCTGAGAAAGAAAATAGGATACCTTTTATTGCGAAAAGAAGGGACGAAGAGATTGAAATAGGGGTTGAAAGTTTGTATGGGATATTTTAATCTATACTTATAATAAATCTGTAGAGAGGTCAATTCTGTACATTAAATATTTTTTCAAAATAACTATCAGGGGGTGATAAGTGGTCGATACTGATGCCAAAAATGCAATCAGTAAAATTTTTGTCTGTCTGTCTGTCTGTCTGTCTGTCTGTCTGTATGTTCCTTATAGAAACAAAACCTACTGGACGGATTTTAATGAAACTTGGTACAATTATTCTTCACACTCCTGGACAGGTTATAGTTTACTTTTCATCACGCTACAATCAATAGGAGCAGAGTAGTGAAGGGAAATTCTTTTGTATGAAAAATCTAAACCACTCAAGTTAGACGTTTGAAATTTGGCATGCAGGTACCTTAGATACCGTAGAGGTGTACTAAGAAAGGAATTCCCGAAATTCCCACGGGAACGGGAATTAGCGGGAAAATCCTTTTGTATGAAAAATCTAAACCACTCAAGTTAGACAATTGAAATTTGGCATGCAGGTACCTTAGATACCGTAGAGGTGTACTAAGAAAGGAATTCCCGAAATTCCCACGGGAACGGGAATTAGCGGGAAAATCCTTTTGTATGAAAAATCTAAACCACTCAAGTTAGACGTTTGAAATTTGGCATGCAGATACCTTGAGTACCGTAGAGGTGCACTAAGAAAGGAATTCCCGAAATTCCCACGAGAACGGGAATTAGCGGGAAAATCCTTCTGTATGAAAAATCTAAACCACTCAAGTTAGACCTTTGAAATTTGTCATGCAGGTACCTTAGGTACCGTGGAGGTGCACTAAGAAAGGAATTCCCGAAATTCCCACGGGAACGCGAATTAACGGGAAAATCCTTTTGTATGAAAAATCTAAACCACTCAAGTTAGACGTTTGAAATTTGGCATGCAGGTACTTTAGTAAACTTAAAGCTTAGTTGCAACAGGATATTACAAAATTCCCACGGGAACGGTAGTTAGCGGGAAAATCCTTTTGTATGAAAAATCTAAACCACTCCAGTTAGACAATTGAAATTTGGCATGCAAGTACCTTAAGTACCGTAGAGGTGCACTAAGAAAGGAATTCCCAAAATTCTCACGGGAACGGGAATTAGCGGGAAAATCCTTTTGTATGAAAAATCTAAACCACTCAAGTTAGACGTTTGAAATTTGGCATGCAGATACCTTAAGTACCGTAGTGGTGCACTAAGAAAGGAATTCCCGAAATTCCCACGAGAACGGGAATTAGCGGGAAAATCCTTTTGTATGAAAAATCTAAACCACTCAAGTTAGACGTTTGAAATTTGGCATGCAGGTACTGTAGTAAACTTAAAGCTTAGTTGCAACTGGATATTACAAAATTCCCACGGGAACGGTAGTTAGCGGGAAAAAACATTTGTATGAAAAAATCAAATCTAAATAAAAGGAGAAACTGACTGACTCAGTGACTGACATATATCAACGCATAGCCTGAACGGCTAAACGTAGGCATTTGAAATTTGGAAGGGACATAGCTTAGGTACCGTAGAGGTGCACTAAGAAAGGAATTCCCAAAATTCTCACGGGAACGGGAATTAGCGGGAAAATCCTTTTGTATGAAAAATCTAAACTACTCAAGTTAGACGTTTGAAATTTGGCATGCAGATACCTTAAGTACCGTAGTGGTGCACTAAGAAAGGAATTCCCGAAATTCCTACGAGAACGGGAATTAGCGGGAAAATCCTTTTGTATGAAAAATCTAAACCACTCAAGTTAGACCTTTGAAATTTGTCATGCAGGTACCTTAGGTACCGTGGAGGTGCACTAAGAAAGGAATTCACAAATTCCCACGGGAACGCGAATTAACGGGAAAATCCTTTTGTATGAAAAATCTAAACCACTCAAGTTAGACGTTTGAAATTTGGCATGCAGGTACTTTAGTAAACTTAAAGCTTAGTTGCAACAGGATATTACAAAATTCCCACGGGAACGGTAGTTAGCGGGAAAAAACATTTGTATGAAAAAATCAAATCTAAATAAAAAAGAGAAACTGACTGACTCAGTGACTGACATATATCAACGCATAGCCTGAACGGCTAAACGTAGGCATTTGAAATTTGGAAGGGACATAGCTTAGGTACCGTAGAGGTGCACTAAGAAAGGAATTCCCGGAATTCCCACGGCAACGGAAATTAGCGGGAAAATCTTTTTGTATGAAAAATCTAAACCGCTTAAGTTAGACGCTTGAAATTTGGCATGCAGGTACCTTAGTTAACTTAAAGCTTAGTTGCAACAGGATATTGCAAAATTCCCACGGAAACGGGAGTTAGTGGGAAAAAAACATTTGTATGAAAAAATCGAAACCGCGTAAGATAGATATTTTCAATTCAATTAAATTATTTATTGCATTCCATGTAGTACAATAGGGTGTTACATAGGCATAGGAACTAAAACATGGACCCTATAGGGCACAGCAACGTTGAAGGGAAGAGAGGAAGTGTGTATTAAAATTAAAACTCAATGAACAATCAATTAAAAAAAAAACAATTCAATCAATTGATTCAATCTAGCACGCATGCATACCTTAGTAAATATAAAGTTTATTTTTGGCTGTATTTTGAAAAATGGGAGTTATTGGGAAAAAAAAATGTACTTATGAAAAAATCTAAACTGCATAAGTATGCACTCCCACACACACAAAGATCTCTCTCTTATATAACACGCCACGCGGACGAAGTCGCGGGCAAAAGCTAGTACCTAATATCTTGGAATAAGTACAGTAAAGCATTGTTTGTAAATTCAATACTTGATGCCGATATCGGTTCTGGTGTGCCAAGCTTCAGAACGTTTACAACCTGGTAAATATGTGGACACGAGTAAAAGGCACGGTAGCTCTGCTTGCACTGTTTTATTAATCAAGTACAAATGTATGTGTGTGTACCCACACACATACATAACATCTCCTCCCTTTAGTGTAAACTATACATAACAAACAAAGATACCCTTAAAAGTATTCTCTAAAGTCTATTATAACGTCTACGTGTGCGATCGCCCGGAAGTATAGTATGGTGACGGAGCCTCAGCTTCAATTTCCATATTAGGTAACGGGTCAGTACATTGTCGGTCATTATCCGAGTCATCCTTATCAGAGGAGGTGTCTGGCTCGTATATCTCCTCTCTCCTCCCTCTGGCCTCACTCTGCGGCTGTGTCTCCTCCGACACCGATGGTGCCAGCTGCTGCGTCTGCGACACACAAGTAGGTGACAACGGTGACTGCGGTGGCGCTGACGGAGATTTCGAATGTGGAAAAATGTCTCTGGTATATCTATATTTAGGTCGTGATAGGTATCTCCATGATTTGTTCTTTCTGTTGTCCCTTTATACAAAATAATTTGATTTTTATGTCTTCTTACAACTTCCAAATTGCAGCTGTCTTTGACCAAGTACATGACCTTTCCAATCCTTTTTATAATTATTCCTTTGTTCCAAGTGTAATTTTTCTTTGTTATGTATTTCTTATATAAAACTAGTTCGTTATCATTAAACGCGTTTATGTCCGTTTCATATTGCGAGCACTGTTGTTTTAATTTTATATTATTGGGTGTTGATGAGGGCCGAGTTGACTGGTTTTTATTTAACAAATCTAAACGTGACCTTATTTTATGACCATAAACCATTTGGGCTGGTGAAAATCCTGTGGTAGTATTTATTGAATTTCTGTAATCCATAAAGTATCGGAGTAACTTTAATTTCGCCTCTTTATTAGTTCTGCAAGACAATAAACACGATTTGATTCCTTTTTTTACGACTTTCACAAAAATTTCAACCTGCCCATTGCTTGCTGGATGATATACCGGTGACGTCACGTGTGAAATTCCATGCTGTTACAATACAATTCAAATTCATGTGAGCATAATGCTGTGCCATTATCACTAACTATCGTTTCGGGTACTCCAAATCTAGATATAAAATCACATATCCTTTCTATTACGGCGCTGGTCGATGTGGAAGTGTTCATATTGTACACCTCAACCCTCTTGGTTTGTGCGTCCACTGTAACCAAATAAGTGTTACCATTTAGTGGCCCTAGAAAGTCGATATGTAATCTGACGAATGGCTGAGATGGGCTACCCCAGGAGCACAGCGGCGCGCGCGGTGGGGAAGGACGCAATTGTATACATGTCGTGGCCAGATCATAGAATTGACCATTTCATGAAATGATCGACCATTTCATGAAATGGTCGTATTTCATGAAATGGCCAACTTCAACTGACCATATCGTTGAAACGTCAGCGTTTAATGATATTTCCATCCACGTTTGGCCATATCATTAATGTAGGGTGTCCATGATAAGTGGTGTAATAAAAACGCGAAATAAGATAGGAAATAATGTATTACTCTAGTACAAAGTACAAAAATGTTTAAAAGTCAATTAAAAATTAAAAAGTCGTTTTCGATTAACGGAGTGTTGATGTAGTTGACATATACGCCGTAACTGCATCTCGCTTTGAAGTCGTCGTCATATTTTTTGAAACTATTTCATGCCATTGGTCATCATTCAGTATACTTTTCGTGTGTAAGATAAACATACTGGCGGCGTAGGGGTGGCCCAAGGGCCACCCCCGCCGCACCCTAACCTACTGTTATGCCTTGTAAAAATTATAAAAAAAAGGATTATGATAATTTAAATTATGACAAAAACATTTATGCGTTTTAATAGAATCCTGTTTCAAGTAGTTAATGCCATCTGCGGCAAATCTACAATAAGTCACGTCAAAAAAAGAAACTTTACGGACAGTAGGATCGTCTATATTTTTCTTTTTTAAAATTAATATCTCTTCATTCGCAGTTTTAATTATATCATATTTTGAAATCCAATAATAGTCCATTGATTTACGTAGCGTGGTCACTCGACCTTCATTATTTGCCATCTATACTTATAATAAATCTGTAGAGAGGTCAATTCTGTACATTAAATATTTTTTCAAAATAACTATCAGGGGGTGATAAGTGGTCGATACTGATGCCAAAAATGCAATCAGTAAAATTTTTGTCTGTCTGTCTGTCTGTCTGTCTGTCTGTCTGTCTGTCTGTCTGTCTGTCTGTCTGTCTGTATGTTCCTTATAGAAACAAAACCTACTGGACGGATTTTAATGAAACTTAGTACAATTATTCTTCACACTCCTGGACAGGTTATAGTATACTTTTCATCACGCTACAATCAATAGGAGCAGAGTAGTGAAGGGAAATTCTTTTGTATGAAAAATCTAAACCACTCAAGTTAGACGTTTGAAATTTGGCATGCAGGTACCTTAGATACCGTAGAGGTACACTAAGAAAGGAATTCCCGAAAATCCTACGGGAACGGGAATTAGCGGGAAAATCCTTTTGTATGAAAAATCTAAACCACTCAAGTTAGACGTTTGAAATTTGGCATGCAGGTACTTTAGTAAACTTAAAGCTTAGTTGCAACAGGATATTACAAAATTCCCACGGGAACGGTAGTTAGCGGGAAAATCCTTTTGTATGAAAAATCTAAACCACTCAAGTTAGACAATTGAAATTTGGCATGCAAGTACCTTAAGTACCGTAGAGGTGCACTAAGAAAGGAATTCCCAAAATTCTCACGGGAACGGGAATTAGCGGGAAAATCCTTTTGTATGAAAAATCTAAACCACTCAAGTTAGACAATTGAAATTTGGCATGCAAGTACCTTAAGTACCGTAGAGGTGCACTAAGAAAGGAATTCCCAAAATTCTCACGGGAACGGGAATTAGCGGGAAAATCCTTTTGTATGAAAAATCTAAACCACTCAAGTTAGACGTTTGAAATTTGGCATGCAGATACCTTAAGTACCGTAGTGGTGCATTAAGAAAGGAATTCCCGAAATTCCCACGAGAACGGGAATTAGCGGGAAAATCCTTTTGTATGAAAAATCTTAACCACTCAAGTTAGACCTTTGAAATTTGTCATGCAGGTACCTTAGGTACCGTGGAGGTGCACTAAGAAAGGAATTCCCAAATTCCCACGGGAACGCGAATTAACGGGAAAATCCTTTTGTATGAAAAATCTAAACCACTCAAGTTAGACGTTTGAAATTTGGCATGCAGGTACTTTAGTAAACTTAAAGCTTAGTTGCAACTGGATATTACAAAATTCCCACGGGAACGGTAGTTAGCGGGAAAAAACATTTGTATGAAAAAATCAAATCTAAATAAAAGGAGAAACTGACTGACACAGTGACTGACATATATCAACGCATAGCCTGAACGGCTAAACGTAGGCATTTGAAATTTGGAAGGGACATAGCTTAGGTACCGTAGAGGTGCACTAAGAAAGGAATTCCCAAAATTCTCACGGGAACGGGAATTAGCGGGAAAATCCTTTTGTATGAAAAATCTAAACCACTCAAGTTAGACGTTTGAAATTTGGCATGCAGATACCTTAAGTACCGTAGTGGTGCACTAAGAAAGGAATTCCCGAAATTCCCACGAGAACGGGAATTAGCGGGAAAATCCTTTTGTATGAAAAATCTAAACCACTCAAGTTAGACCTTTGAAATTTGTCATGCAGGTACCTTAGATACCGTGGAGGTGCACTAAGAAAGGAATTCCCAAATTCCCACGGGAACGCGAATTAACGGGAAAATCCTTTTGTATGAAAAATCTAAACCACTCAAGTTAGACGTTTGAAATTTGGCATGCAGGTACTTTAGTAAACTTAAAGCTTAGTTGCAACAGGATATTACAAAATTCCCACGGGAACGGTAGTTAGCGGGAAAAAACATTTGTATGAAAAAATCAAATCTAAATAAAAAAGAGAAACTGACTGACTCAGTGACTGACATATATCAACGCATAGCCTGAACGGCTAAACGTAGGCATTTGAAATTTGGAAGGGACATAGCTTAGGTACCGTAGAGGTGCACTAAGAAAGGAATTCCCGGAATTCCCACGGCAACGGAAATTAGCGGGAAAATCTTTTTGTATGAAAAATCTAAACCGCTTAAGTTAGACGCTTGAAATTTGGCATGCAGGTACCTTAGTTAACTTAAAGCTTAGTTGCAACAGGATATTGCAAAATTCCCACGGAAACGGGAGTTAGTGGGAAAAAAACATTTGTATGAAAAAATCGAAAGCGCGTAAGATAGATATTTTCAATTCAATTAAATTAAATTATTTATTGCATTCCATGTAGTACAATAGGGTGTTACATAGGCATAGGAACTAAAACATGGACCCTATAGGGCACAGCAACGTTGAAGGGAAGAGAGGAAGTGTGTATTAAAATTAAAACTCAATGAACAATCAATTAAAAAAAAAACAATTCAATAAATTGATTCAATCTAGCACGCATGCATACCTTAGTAAATATAAAGTTTATTTTTGGCTGTATTTTGAAAAATGGGAGTTATTGGGAAAAAAAAATGTACTTATGAAAAAATCTAAACTGCATAAGTATGCACTCCCACACACACAAAGATCTCTCTCTTATATAACACGCCACGCGGACGAAGTCGCGGGCAAAAGCTAGTATAACCTAAAAATAAAAATAAAGTTGCTGTCTACTGTTAATACGAGTTTTTCTTTTCACTTTAGTGTCAAAACATTGCTTCAATGCACTTTTATCTTGTATTTGCTCATTATTATTCGTATTATTCGCGTTCACACAAGAATAATTATTGTCCGCCGCCATTATGCAAAACATAAACAAAGCGACACCAGCGCCACTACCGGTGGATAATGTTACTATTTTACGATATGATCGCTAACGTTTGGCCATATCATGAAGTAATCATGCATTTAGTTGGTCATATCGTTAAACGTTTTGTGTTCATTGATCTGGCCAAACCACATCATGATGTGGCCAACGAATGTTGTTCTATTTCATGAAATGATCGACCATTTCATGAAATGGTCGTATTTCATGAAATGATCAATTCTATGATATGGCCACGATATACATACTTCACAGCTATTTATCATTTTCTCAATCGCATTATCTATGCCCGGAAACCAAAACCTAGCCCTTGCTTCGGCTTTTGTTTTAACGATACCCAAATGCGATTGATGTAATTCTGAAAATATATTCTCATATAAACTTACCGGTATCACTACTTTGTGTCCTCTCATAAGGCATCCACTCTCATATGAAAACTGCGATCTACAATGAAAATAAGGCCTTAGTTCCATATCGCTAACTTTGTGTGGCCAGCCATTCACTACATATTCCACTACGCGTTTCAATACGATGTCTTGGTCCGTTGCTTCGCGTAATTTAGATAAAGTAATAGGCTCGCTTCCGTCAATAACAAAACAAACATAGCTCGCGCGATCAACAGCGAGTTCCTCACTACACTGTTCGGTGCACGTGCACTCGCCGCGAGCGGTGCAGGACGGCGCGGGCGCCGATGGAATGGGTAGCGGTAGGCTCTCGCGCGAGAGATAATCCGCGCTGTTATCGGCACTGCGAATGTATTCTATTGAATAATTATACCCAGCCAGAAACATTGCATATCTTTGCAATCTATTGGCGGAAACCTCTGGAATGCCTTTATATGGTCCGAAAATTGAAATGAGTGGCTTGTGGTCGGTTCTTAAAACAAATGGTTCTGATCGGCCGTATAAATATTGATGGAAAGAAAGAAAGAAAGAAAGAAAGAAAGAAAGAAAGAAAGAAAGAAAGAAAGAAAGAAAGTTTATTCAGTACAACAAACAAGTAACAATTATAAATAAGGCCCTGGCTCCTAAACTAGTATAACTGTATTTCAGGAGCCAGTGTCTTCCCAAACTGACATACTTCATTATTATTTGAGGTACAATAATATACTTTTTACTTAATAACTATGGTAATTAAAATGAAAAATGAAAAAAAAAAAAAAATAAATAAAATAAAATAAAGATACAACAAACAAAGATGTGTGTGTGTGTGTTTGTGTGTGCGTGTGTGTGTGTGTATTATAGGAACCAAAATTGTGGGAGAAAATTCTAATTCTTAGAACTAGAAAAAAAAAGAGTTTGAGATACCATCTAACATACTGGTAGAAGAAAGTTCTCCACCTTTTCAGTGTTGACTTCCAAGAGATAGTTTCGCAAAATATTTTTGAGGTTGTGATTACTAGAAGTTACAATGTTAAGTTTTTTATTAATAATATTGTACAGCCTGGGTGCCATAGACTTATAGAACCTACGTGCGAATGCGGACTTAAAGGTAGGTATCGGGCAAAGAAAGACTCTTTTGTTGGAAGGCAGCAGGGGTGGCACATCTATGCGATGGTACCTTCGAACACACTGGTAGACAAATAGCTTCCTCACTGTAAGCACCTTAGTTCTGCGATAAACCAAATCTGTAGGGTGACGTTTTGGTAAGAGCATAAGAACTTTGAGAACAGCGCGTTGCGCTCTTTCAAGCTGTATTAAGTATGTTGAGGATGCTGCCCCCCAGGCGTTAATACAATAATTTAATAAGCATTCACCTAAGGCTTTATAAACTCGTAATAATAGCGATTCGTCAGCTACTTGTCTTAAATTCTTGAATACAAATATAAGTTTCCTAATCCTACCCGCCATTAAAGCCAGATGATGGTCCCACTTCAGTTTATCGTCAATCATAACACCCAGATATTTAGTTACATTGACACGATCCAATGCACAGCAGCTACAGGTTATTACCGTTAGGTTTTGATTGCGATTGCAGGGATATGTATGGATTTTGATGCTAAAGTTGTCTGGCTGCTCACCAGCTTTTGTTTTACTAAAGCATAGAAATTTAGTTTTGCCTGTGTTAAGCGACAGTAGATTGTCTTCAAGCCACGTTGTGACTTGGCTTAGTCCGCGTTCCGTAATCCTTTGAACATCATCCCAGCTGGACCCATGGAACATAAGGGCAGTGTCATCAGCAAACATCATGATCTCCCCTCCATGCAGTTTCATATTACATAACTCGTTGATATACACTAGAAAAAGAGTTGGACCTAGTATACTGCCCTGCGGCACACCATAACTGCAGACGGCATTATCACTCATTTGTCCGTCAATACGGACACAGTGCTGCCTATCAGTGAGGTAATCTTTGAACCATTCCAATACTACTCCTCTGATGCCAACATTCTGCAGGCGTGTTATTAGGATCGGTATGCATACAGTGTCGAATGCCTTTTGTAAGTCTAAAAACACACCGACACTCTTCCTCCCAGCATCAACATGGTCCGCAATCAATGAAGTGAGTCGTAAAATTGCGTCTTCAGTAGATCTGCTCGATCTAAAACCGTACTGATTGTCAGCAAGGAGTCTGTTAGTTTCAAGGTATTTAATAAGTCTCTTATTAACTAATTTCTCAATGATCTTGGTTAGTGTAGTTAAAAGAGATATAGGTCTATACTTGGAAGGTAGTTTTTTGTTACCATCTTTAAATATCGGCGAGATGATGGCTTGTTTAAAAACTTTTGGAAAGACTCCTGTTTCGAAACTCAAATTACAAATGTGGCTGATCGGATCCAAAAGACTGCTACGTAAGTTTTTAATGCATTCCGTATAAATACATTATACAGTTGCTGATATAAGAGCAAAGGACACATTATTAGCAGTAATTTAGACCAATTGTAAGAGATTAATTTTTCATGAACCAGTTTATCATTCAAACCTTTTTTTATTACATACCTATTTCTCCTTATATCTATTTCTGACGTGCATACCCTCCTCTCTAAAGTTATGCCTACAATGTGATGATCCGACATAGTACACTCCAATAGAAACGCCTGCGCGGGTGTCACCGTCGCACTTGTACTGTTTCCATCATGCGCTCTCGCTCGCACCCACAGGTGATCGACGCAGGATTGTAGTAGTTGACCGTCGACTATCGCCTGACGAGTTACCTCCGAGCACGGAATTGTTGACTGCAGGCCGGCTTCACACAGGGTGCTTTTGTATTTCAAAACAATTGAGTCCGATTTTCCTCCCAACACATTAATATTTATATCTCCAATGACGATGAGGTCTTCGTTTGCAGGTATACTATCTCTTATCATCACATTTAATTGGTCTATAAAGTGGGGCTTGCTTTTTCTCGGCGGTCGGTATATTGCAATTATATGTATAGGCACGTTTCCCAAGATTAGTACTCCATGAAGGGCCTCACAAACAGTAGATTGCAACACTTTTATATCCATATGTAGTCCTTTTCTGTAATAGATTAATACTCCTCCACCTCTCTGTATTTCTCGCGTACTAGCGAAGCTCTCATATCCATCCATGTTAAATATTGGCAACTCTTCTTGTTTTATATTTATCTCCGTTAATATTATAATGTCTATTTCGCATATACTACGGCTCAGCATAACTAATAAGTCATTAAAATTCTTCTTCAATGAACTTATATTCAAATGTATTACATGTAGTTTTTTCAGGCTGCTATCCCATTGTTTACTCCATATTTCTATATCTTGAAACCTCTTATATTGTATTTCGCTATCGATGTGGTCACTTAGATCCGTGAATTTTGATGAGGAATAGAATCAAGTAGTGTGAGCCCGTTCGCTATCTGCGTTATTGTCTGTTTTTCTTCAAGATCTCAATATCTTTTTCTCGCAAAACCTTATGTATTTTAGGATCATCTTCTTTTCTGACGAGTATATTTGAATTCTGTATCCATATATATTTAAAGATATCTTTGAGTTCTTGCTTTGCGCTCCAAAACAGCTGGCGTTTGAATCGTGGCAAATCTTCATTTATATATATTTTAGCGGTGTTTTCGTCTTCATATATTTCGTTGTTATTTATTGATTGTTTTCTCATTTTTAACCACTGCAAAGTTAGTACCTTTGTACCAAGTTTGGGTCTGTTTTGATTCCATCCCGACTTATAACATATCCCAAGTATTGGACCTCATTTACGAGAAACACACAGTTTATTTTTCTTTAACTTTAACCCGTACTGCTGTAATTTACTAAATACTGCTTCCAATGCATTTAAATGCTGAACCTTATCCCTACCTCCTATTATAACATCATCCAAAAATACTTCGACGTTAGGTATGCCCTGTAATAAATTGCACATTATCCGCTGGAAAATTCCGGCACTCGAAGATAGTCCGTAGACTAACCTATTGTATTGGTATAGGCCTTAATGCGTATTGATAACTGTATAACATTTTGACGATTCCTCCAATTCTATTTGATTGTATGCCTGTGATAGATCGATTTTCGAAAAGTACTTTGTTCCACTTAAACGTACCATCAAGTCGTCTATCCTGGGCAGGGGGTAGCGATCTACATATAAACACGGGTTAAGGGTACTTATTCTTAAAATCAGCACATATCCGTAACGAGCCGTCCGATTTGCTTACCGGTACCAATGGCGATGCCCAGTCGGAACACTCGACCGGCTCTATAACTCCGTCGCTCCGCATCAGGTTAAAGATTTTTATTTCTCAAAAGAATTACAAATTCACTTAATATGAGAAACATTAAGACAGTATATATTAGCTTATAGTTATAGTTATCCAAGAGTTTATACAAACATGCTATTACTACTTAAGAATAAAAGAAAAAGAAAAATAATACAAAAATAGGTATATACATAATATGTATTTCATGAAATGGTCGTATTTCATGAAATGGCAAACTTCAACTGACCATATCGTTTAAACGTCAGCGTTTAATGAAATTTCCATCCACGTTTGGCCATATCATTAATGTAGGGTGTCCATGATAAGTGGTGTAATAAAAACGCGAAATAAGGTAGGAAATAATGTACTACTCTAGTACAAAGTACAAAAATGTTTAAAAGTTAATTAAAAATTAAAAAGTCATTTTCGATTAACGGAGTGTTGATGTAGTTGACATATACGCCGTAACTGCATCTCGCTTTGAAGTCGTCGTCATATTTTTTGACACTATTTCATGCCATTGGTCATCATTCAGTATACTTTTCGTGTGTAAGATAAACATACTGGCGGCGTAGGGGTGGCCCAAGGGCCACCCCCGCCGCACCCTAACCTACTGTTATGCCTTGTAAAAATTATAAAAAAAAGGATTATGATAATTTAAATTATGACAAAAACATTTATGCGTTTTAATAGAATCCTGTTTCAAGTAGTTAATGCCATCTGCGGCAAATCTACAATAAGTCACGTCAAAAAAAGAAACTTTACGGACAGTAGGATCGTCTATATTTTTCTTTTTTAAAATTAATATCTCTTCATTCGCAGTTTTAATTATATCATATTTTGAAATCCAATAATAGTCCATTGATTTACGTAGCGTGGTCACTCGACCTTCATTATTTGCCATATAACCTAAAAATAAAAATAAAGTTGCTGTCTACTGTTAATACGAGTTTTTCTTTTCACCTTAGTGTCAAAACATTGCTTCAATGCACTTTTATCTTGTATTTGCTCATTATTATTCGTATTATTCGCGTTCACACAAGAATAATTATTGTCCGCCGCCATTATGCAAAACATAAACAAAGCGACACCAGCGCCACTACCGGTGGATAATGTTACTATTTTACGATATGATCGCTAACGTTTGGCCATATCATGAAGTATTCATGCATTTAGTTGGTCATATCGTTAAACGTTTTGTGTTCATTGATCTGGCCAAACCACATCATGATGTGGCCAATGAATGTTGTTCTATTTCATGAAATACGACCATTTCATGAAATGGTCGATCATTTCATGAAATGATCAATTCTATGATATGGCCACGATATAATACACCACGTGCGCTCCCCCACCACACGACAGCGCCGTTGACTGCCGTCACACTTCGGCAAATGTGCGCGACGACGAACGACGACCTACGGCAGTGGCGACGATGCAGAGTATTCGTTAAAAGGAACTATATCTACAAAAGCCAAATTTTTTTAACTTGATACACCCAAAACTACTAAACATCATGTTCCTAGGTTCAGTGGTTAATATTTTGTATACAAAAAGTTTGGCTTCGTAGTTCCCGTTCCGAATCCGTTCCGTTCCGTTCAAATTTCGGGAATTCCGTTTGTTGAAAAACTCTGCACATCCTAAAAGACCTACGTACCAAGTTTCATGGTTTTATCTTCAAAAATGACGAATACCCATAGAAACTTTCAACCCGTATTTCACTCCCATACTGGTAAAAATTTCAAAATGCTAGAACAAACGATTTTTTGTTTGTTATTTAGGGCCTAAATACAAAATTTAATATTTTTATCTTGAAAAATGACGAACCTCATAAAAAATTTCAATACCTATTTCATCCCCTCAAAGATCGTATTTTCAAAAACACTTTAAATTTTTTTTTTTATTTCTTATCAAGTTCCTAAATATAAAGTTTCGTGGTTTTATCCCCAAAAATGACGAACTCCCATACAAACTTTCCAAACCCTCATTTCACCCCCTCACTGGTCGAAATTTCAGAAACGCTAGAACAAATATGTAATTATTTTTTATCAAGTGCTTAAATATAAAGTTTCATGGATTTATATTTTAAAACTAGCTTTTGCCCGTCCGCGGGGCGTGTTAAAGATCTTTGTGTGTGTGGGAGAAAGGTTAAAAAATGCTTAATTTCATTATCTTTAAATGAGGTTATAGTATAAGTAGCTCAGTTAAATAATGAATTGTTATTAATTTCTAGATTATTAGTTTATGATTTGGTTTGATACATACATAAATACATAAACTCACGCCTATTTCCCACCGGGGTAAGCAGAGACTATAGAATTCCATTTGCTTCGATCCTGACACACGTCTCTATTTGGTTTGATATTTTAGAAAAATACGATCAGTTTCGAAAATTTAAACAAAATTTTGAAATTACAACAGAAAAACGCCGTGAAACGTCCGTTTGGAAAATTCAACAGAAAACTACCTACGAAAGATTTGAACCATCCAAGAATAGTGAAAAGTTCGCCCGCAAAAATCAATATTTGACACGACCATCAACGACGTCTGCCCTCACGCGTCTGCCGCGTTCCGGTTACTTCTCGTTGCGCCTCGCCACCGCTGTCGCCGCCCCACAAACGCCGCCGCGGCCGCGACGTTTCTTGGTTGCCACTACCGCGGGCTATAAAGGGCATTGAACATTTTACTATGGAGGCTGGCATAGCCTGGTGGCGCCACCTAGCGGATTTTTCAAAACTGCGGCGCACGATGAAACCTGTGCATATCGATAGGGGGCACTTTTTTGAACAAAAAAGCTTTAATGAACCTATGCTCTAAAGCGTCACGTTTTCAAGATATTTAGCTTGAAAGTTCCGAAAAGTGTTGTATGAACAAATCGATTTTACTTTTATATGCAATTGGAATATAGTGACTAAGTGATTTTGCATGGAATATTAGTGTTTAATATACCACATATTTACTTTATTGAAAAATAAATAAATAGAAAATAGATAAAATAAATATCTATAACTTACTTTTATGTGTAACTTAAAAGAAATCCAGAAACGAGTCGTGAGATGTACAGCTCATGACTTATTCTCGTGGTAATCACGCTCAAAGTTATTTGCTATGATTGTCTAACAATTTCACACTTTTTGAGTTTTTATGTTTATTCAATGAAAGGCAGCTTAAATGTCTAATCACAGTGAAAGCAGGTGGGATGTGAAAATTCGCTTTTAGGACTACTTTACTTTACAGCAGTGTATGGAACATACCTAGTTCGTATAGACACACCAATGGGGTGTGTGCCTTCAATGCAACGGGACCTTAAGCTGTTTAGTTCATAACAATCATATTACATGAACACATTGTTCAATTATTCATCGATTTTCTTAGTTGTGTTTTTATTAGTATGAAATAAAACATCGTAAAAGTAGTCATATAGTTATTTATATTTTGCTTAAAAATGTAATCAATACTAATTGTTATTGAATACATACAGTGTATATACTTATAATAACAAATAGGCTTTTTTTATACAAATTCGTACCTATTAGGATAATGAATATTAGTCTTCTTGAATAATCAATCTTCTTCTTCATCAGAAATAATAACTTGATCTAAAAAGGCAGCAGGGGGTTGAATTTCTTGGTGCCGAGCCCATCCCATATACCAAACTATGCACATGACATGAGCACAGCACCCGAGTGTCCGTTTTCCAACTATACAGCTGCAATAGTGACAGACAAGTTTATTTCTGTTTTTCAAACTATTATTTAGCAAGATATATACAAAATAAATACTGTTGCTCTGGTGCCTCGAGAGTATTTTAGCTCTTGTCAGCCAAGGATCACAAACTACTATGTTGTATTGATTTAAATTATAGTCAACTTCAAAATCTTCATACACTTCAATGAAAAACGTTCCGTTTTCTTTTAGGTGTTCGCCATAGTAACTTCTTGCCTGCGTCACTTGATACGGCGGCCCCAGAGACATTATCAACAGATCCTCATATGATAAGATGGGAAACTGTTGAAAGCCTTCACTTGAGTTTATAGCTTGGAAAGCGGCTCTGCGTTGATTTAAATTGTTTTGTATTACAAACTCGCACAGATAGTTTGAGGCGTCGTGCTTAAGGTATATATCGTTGATTATTTCATTTACGAGTGGGTGATCTGTCACCCGTTTTCCGAAGGCATTTATTAGGGCGCAAGCAATCCTCACTTCCTCTTTTAAATGTGGCATATTCGGTATTGCGTAGTTAGCTGGAAACGATAAGAATACTGTTCCATCAATAATGAAGTAAGTACGTCACATTTAGACTGCGTTTCCACCAGTAACATGCTAGATGCTACGTAGCATACCGTACAATCGGGTTCATTGTGCCGATAGAATCAGACCCAATTATCTGATTGGTGGATATTAAACCTAGCAACGTAGCACATGTCAGATGAAAAAACAGCCTTACCGTTGTGCTTGCATTAATATGAACTGATTACTCTCTACTGTTACAAAAAAATGCAAATATCATTTATTATACATAATTAAGTGGTAATAGTTGGCTATAAAATCTATTGAAAGCGTAAGTCTGGTACACAAGTGATACGCTTGGCGTAAGAGCTATCTCTGGCTAATTATAATAGAGATAAGTTGACGACTTTCTGTTAAAAATGTTTTGCGTTGATTACACTTCGTCTAAGACGCTACATAATGAGAGCTTCGATAAAGTAGGATATATTATTTCCATACACGATTTTTTTTCATATGACATTTCGATTATGAAAAGCACGATTGAGAAACGAGCCGAATTATACATTGTCATTTTATGTATTATACTGACCAGGGACTATAATATAGATACCAGATACACTGCATACTGAGATTTTTATTTTTTGCAATGTTCTAATAAGATTACTTAGCTCTCGATCGTCAAATAAGTGGCGAGCATAATTCAGGATGTTGGGGTGCCTAGCAATATAATCTTCAGTTGTCAAGTAAGACTGTATAGGACGTCGAGATCTTCGGCGCGGGCCACGAACAGTGCTTACACCACAACAAAGAACATTGCCTAGCACCAACATGACTGGACATCTTGCCAAGACAACAACAACAAATTCAACAATAACACTAACAAAGTCAACAAAAATACTAACAAACTCAAGAGGAATATTAACAAACTCAACAGTGGTAACAGATACAACAGAATGAACAGGATAGAGTCTCAGAACAGAGAAAAGCGCGTGCGCACGTTGAAGATGAAAGTGGCAAACTGACTGAAAGTTCACCCGGCTGCCAATCGTCCTATCGTATTTATTGCATGATGTTGTCTCACTCACACTTATTGTATGGCTATTCGCTATCCTTGTTGATTCCGCCGAAATAATAGAAATTCGTGCAACTTTAAACAAAGGACCTCCATTTTCGTAGTTCCTGGAATTAAACGAGAAAGCAAAATGGCAGTTAATAAGTACACCATTTTGTTTCTCTTACACAGATTTCTTAAACTTCGAGAATTCTGCTTTTTAACGAGTACTAATGATGCCGCACTAAACGCATTGCGTATATAAAAATGTAAACTTTATTTTATATTTCATTAGATCCTGTCGTTGTGTCAAGTAAAATCAAGTTAAGGAGTAAATGACGCCTATATCATACATAACACAAACTGATAAACTCAGTTTGCAATTAGTAACCTTAGATAAGGTGTGCAGTGCACAGTTAAGTACCTATATACTTCCTATATAATGTAGCAAAGACAAAAACCATTAATGTTGTTGCAAGTATTTATTAATTTCATTTTTTCAATAAGATAAATATGTTGTATATTAAATAATGTTTCATGTATAATCAATCACTTTGTCACTATATTACGATTGTATATAGATAAAGAGTAAAATCGATTTATCCATACGACACTTTTCGTAACTTTCAAGCTAGATATCTTGAAAACGTGACACTTTAGAGCATAGGTCCATTAAAGCTTTTTTGTTCAGACAAGTGTCCCCTATCGATTTGCACAGGTTTCATCGTGCGCCGCAGTTTTAAAAAATCCGCTAGGTGGCGCCACTGAGATATGCCAGAAAGGTTCATAGCCCTTTCAAGCCTCTAACTCGCTTTCCGTTCCCAGCGGAATTTTTAACTTTGCATTCACTAAGGTATATATGCATGTCAAATTTCAAGCATCTAACTTATGCAGTTTAGATTTTTTTATATTTTTTTTTTACCCGCCAACTCCCATTTTTTAAAATACAGCCATAACTAAACTTTATGTTTACTAAGGTATGCAGCATGCTTTTATTCGTAGCATGCATGCTAGATTGAAAACATCATTCAATCAATCAATAATACTTTATTGCACAACGATATATACAAAGGACATAAACATACGAATAAAAACATAAGTACAATAGGCGGCCTTATTGCTCCCGTTCCCGTGGGAATTTTGCAATATCCTGTTGCAACTACTAAGCTTTAAGTTAACTATGGTACCTGCATGCCAAATTTCAAGCGTCTAACTTAAGCGGTTTAGATTTTTATACAAAAGGGTTTTCCCGCTAATTCCCATTCCCGTGGGAATTTCGGGAATTCCTTTCTTAGTGCACCTCTACGGTAGCTAAGCTACGTTTCATCCAAATTTCAAGTGCGTTTAGGCTGTGCCAGTGTATATACATACATATGTCAGTCAGTCAGTCAGTTTCTCCTTTTATATATTAAGATATTTCTGTCATACATGATTTCTATGTAACTTTAACCATTACGCGACGGAAGCTTAAAAAATGGAGTAACTTCTCCCGTTTTCCCAAAATTTCCCTTCACTACTCTGCTCCTATTGATTGTAGCGTGATGAAAAGTATACTATAACCTGCTTAGGAGTATGAAGAATAATTGTACCAAGTTTCATTAAAATCCGTCAAGTAGTTTTTGTTTCTATAAGGAACATACAGACAGACAGACAGACAAAAATTTTACTGATTGCATTTTTGGCATCAGTATCGATCACTAATCACCCCCTGATAATTATTTTGAAAATATATTTAACTAGCTGGTACCCGCGACTTCGTCTGCGTACTTTTAATTTGAATATTAAGGATTATATAAAAGGAACGGTATAGCATGTGATTAAAAGAGAGTAAGTAGGTATATTGAAACACTAGATTTTTGCTTACCTATAGGAAAGTAGGTTAAAGGGTGTTATGCAAATACAGATATGTTTCAGAAATTTATAAAGTGGTGTTTACCTGAAGGGCACAGCTAGATGTTATAGACCGGTGAGCATGAGACAAAGAAAACTCCCTTGAATTTGTACAATGTATATTTTACAATTATAATTATTAAAGTACAACCATGGGCAGGTAAAAAACCCTATGGAGGGAGACAGGTCGCGCTTTGGTCCGTCAGGTTAATTGTCACTCCGTAACAACCATGGAATATCACTATGTTTAAAAACACTGTCCGTACACCTGTAGGCACCTCACTTACTCGAGGACCTCCGACTATCAGGCCTACCTGACGTTCCAGAATACCGTACAGGTGATGCGTTGAGGCCGGCTCAGGCCAGGGCGTGCTGGACGATGGCGGCGCAGCGGGCCAACTGTTCGCAGCTGGCGGGCTGCACGTCCACCGGTCAACCTCGCAGTTCTTCACCGGGCCTTATCCGGAGTGTTGACAAAAGGCGAGGCGCGGCACATCCACATGCGCGCCGCACAAAGGAAAGCTTCGAAATGCAAACAACCAAGGCAAGCTCCGCCGTAATGAAGCTTGAAATAACTTGCAAACGCAGAAGAAAACAGTAGGAATCTTCATTCACAAAATTTGTTGAAATAGTCTGATCCAATCATAAACTTCTTCTTAGATTAAAACTTGCAAAACGTTCGAAAATTAAAACGTTAAAACTTTAAAGACGTTAAAACAATTAAAAACTCAAAACTTTAAAAAAACCCCATCTGCAACAAGGAATGGCAATGATTAGCATGTGGTTCAGCTGACAGCGTGGCAAGGCAACTCACGAGTGTAAAACAAAGAAAATAACTTACAGGTTCATCCGGGATAGTTGGGCATCGCTCGGATGAAACCTAAACCCACCCACTGGACCTTCGGCGATGGGATTTCAGTGAAGTTGCCGAAAACAAGGACCTCGAGGTTATCACCAAGTTGGTGCAAAAATATGCACGAAGAATTGCGAGGACTCACCATCTCGGTTAAGTTGTTTATTTAAATCGAGACATCGGCTCTTGATGTCGCCGATAAATCGTGGCTTTTAATTTGCCCACATTATAGTTACGGCAGTGGAGTCTCCGGCGCTCTCGCGACGTCCCCACTTTCCATAACCTGTCTCTCAGCTCAGCCAGCTGTCAGTCTGACACACGAACCAACAATGTTGCCAACCAAAATAAAATCTACCAAACCATAAATTTGCCGAATCAACGACAACAAACGATCGACTTGTTTGATCCAAATTAATCCAAAATAAATCTTTAAATAAATGTTGCAGATAATTTAATATACCAAATTTTGAAGAAAATAAAATAATCAAAAATATTCGGGCCCATCGATAACCCTGCAGCGCCATCTGTGATTTCCTGCGGGTAAAATATAAAAACAATGTTATATCGCCAGAAACCACAAGATGTCGCTACAAGGCTCGTTGGTCCGAAATGCTTCGTTACAATACCCCCCTACCCACGAGAGGTTTCGAACTGGGTGAGAAACACGGCTGCCCTCAGCCATAGAGCCTGGAGCGCACAACCAGTCTAAATTTAAAAAAAACTGTCTCCAAAGACGAGACGACAAAACAATTCTATGGACGTAACGAAGCACAAACAACATCTACACAGCACAACCCTAAGCACAACAATTACCCCGACCTGTTATTCTTCACCATTCATTGATCACCTTTCACTTCTTTCATAAAGTAGCACCCAGTATCCATTTCACTGGGTGTTACCCACATTCATACCCCTGATGAGCTGACGACTCTCATAGTGTCACTCGATATCCCAATTCTAAAGACAAAGACAAAAAACAAAACAACAGTTGCTAGAGGCTTATTTAAGGAGTCACTACCCGCTCCGTCGAAAAACAAAAAAAATAGTCAACCTAATGAGGTTTCCTATTTAAATGAATTTCTAATAAATGGCTACTATAAAGCCTAAAAAAATGTTGTCACGAGCAACATAAAAAACTATCTTAAATAGTTGGCTATAACCGCCTAAACAAAAAACATAAAAATATGAAACGCTAAGTTGAGCGTTCATAAAAACGCTGCGTTGCAGACGCTAGTGTGTATGGGCCTTATCAGCGTACCATTAACACACAAAAAAAAACATTAAACATAAACAAACATAAAACATCTATTGGTAAATGTACCTAGTTATTTTAAAATCAAAAGACTAATTAATAGTCTTTAACTACATAAAAAGATATGTGTTTGTTATAAATAGGTTGTTACTAGGTCCTAATGACACAAGTAACCCCAAATTTTTTTTCTAAATGTTATTGAATGCTAACCATGAAAAGGAAAAATTCTCCAATGAGTGACCGCAAGCTTTAAGATTCCCATTCTGCTTCGATTGGATGTCCCTATCGACAGACTCCGTGCATACTACACGCTCAAGACGGTGATGAAGATGATTATACAAAGCCCTAGCACGCATAAGGCGATGACGTTCCCTAGACTTCACTCAATCAATCAATCTTTGCCTGCAGCTCCTTCAGCTTTTCGGTGATAATTGGGAATTCGGCCAGTGGCTTCCGCTCATCGTCCAGTACTTCATCCGGAGAGAAACCAGTGATCAACTCCCTAAGCTGCTTCTTCATTTTGAGAACAATATCAGCTGGTGCTTCAGCACAAATACTCACTCCATAAACCAACTCATAACGGAGCAGTGATTGTAAACCAACAGTTTGGATATCCATGGTTGTGTCTTAGCTATAATTTCAAGTTTGAAAAGAGTTCTGAAGTTAACTAAGTAAATTTATGTCAAAATGTACCCGTCTGCCTCCAAAACTTATTTTCTAGAATATGTACAATATTTTCATTAAATATAGACCAAATAACTGTTATTATCACACAACATCAATTCTTAGTTTATTCCTGTAATTAACTTTCAAAATAATAAAAGAAACAACAGTGTTTTTAATTAAATTTTTGTTTGTTGAAGGTTATGTTTACTTTTAATTGTTATTGTCAAGTTGTAATATGTTTTGAATATATAAAGATTGTAAAGCAAGTTGACTACTAAATATTTCTCAATAAAATTGTTATTGACAGACAGTTCTATAAAATTATTTCCAAAAAACAAATAAGCAAAATGTTTGCCAAGTAGCGGCACAACTGTCAGTAAGTATGATGATGAAACTAAGTCATAAAATTCCAATTGCAAACCAATGTCCTGTTATAAATGTAATTAAAAAAACTAGAAAGTAATTTATTATTGTTTTTTAATAGTGAAATTGTTTGTTTTTTAATTCAATATGTTTTCAAAATTCAATTGTTGGGAAATCTCAAAATGCAGTACTATGTGGATATTATTTGTCCAAATTGTTACAAAAAAGCTCAATATTGATAAAAATTATTTGCTAGCTAGCATCAAATTATGTTAATAATTGTTTTTAACCTGTAATTCATACTAAATGGTTAAATAAAATGAAAAGAAAACACAAATGTAGTTTTAAAATTTGACAATAAGCCCTAGAATTGGGTTCAATTTATTGCAATAAAATAAGTATTTAGGTTAGGTCTCTGTAGGAGGCCTAGAACCTTACTTATACTAAGACAGACACAACTTAACCTAAGATGCAACATAAACACAAACAATTCACACAAAATCCCATCACTTTTAATAATAATAAAAAAAAATACACTGTTTTCTCAAAAAAAAAATTATCTTAAAGTTTATGCCAACACCACTTATTCTAAATGGTTGTACAGAGCGACAATTTCACCAAGAAGGGCGCCACTGAAACACTCTTTTAAAAATAATTCCAATGAAAGATAATTCAATAAAGAACAAGTGGGCCGTTAGGTAAAGTATCACTCTGTGACATGACCATAAGATAGCACTGATGTTTAAAAACACTGTCCGTACACCTGTAGGCACCTCACTTACTCGAGGACCTCCGACTATCAGGCCTACCTGACGTTCCAGAATACCGTACAGGTGATGCGTTGAGGCCGGCTCAGGCCAGGGCGTGCTGGACGATGGCGGCGCAGCGGGCCAACTGTTCGCAGCTGGCGGGCTGCACGTCCACCGGTCAACCTCGCAGTTCTTCACCGGGCCTTATCCGGAGTGTTGACAAAAGGCGAGGCGCGGCACATCCACATGCGCGCCGCACAAAGGAAAGCTTCGAAATGCAAACAACCAAGGCAAGCTCCGCCGTAATGAAGCTTGAAATAACTTGCAAACGCAGAAGAAAACAGTAGGAATCTTCATTCACAAAATTTGTTGAAATAGTCTGATCCAATCATAAACTTCTTCTTAGATTAAAACTTGCAAAACGTTCGAAAATTAAAACGTTAAAACTTTAAAGACGTTAAAACAATTAAAAACTCAAAACTTTAAAAAAACCCCATCTGCAACAAGGAATGGCAATGATTAGCATGTGGTTCAGCTGACAGCGTGGCAAGGCAACTCACGAGTGTAAAACAAAGAAAATAACTTACAGGTTCATCCGGGATGAAACCTAAACCCACCCACTGGACCTTCGGCGATGGGATTTCAGTGAAGTTGCTGAAAACAAGGACCTCGAGGTTATCACCAAGTTGGTGCAAAAATATGCACGAAGAATTGCGAGGACTCACCATCTCGGTTAAGTTGTTTATTTAAATCGAGACATCGGCTCTTGATGTCGCCGATAAATCGTGGCTTTTAATTTGCCCACATTATAGTTACGGCAGTGGAGTCTCCGGCGCTCTCGCGACGTCCCCACTTTCCATAACCTGTCTCTCAGCTCAGCCAGCTGTCAGTCTGACACACGAACCAACAATGTTGCCAACCAAAATAAAATCTACCAAACCATAAATTCGCCGAATCAACGACAACAAACGATCGACTTGTTTGATCCAAATTAATCCAAAATAAATCTTTAAATAAATGTTGCAGATAATTTAATATACCAAATTTTGAAGAAAATAAAATAATCAAAAATATTCGGGCCCATCGATAACCCTGCAGCGCCATCTGTGATTTCCTGCGGGTAAAATATAAAAACAATGTTATATCGCCAGAAACCACAAGATGTCGCTACAAGGCTCGTTGGTCCGAAATGCTTCGTTACAATATTTAAAAAAAAATAAAAAATATCTGTTTACAGTAGTTATAAAGTACCTATGTATTCCATTGAATGGCAGAAATTACCTAGGAATATTTATTGGTCCCTTATGTCCAAGACACTTACAGGGGTCAGCGTCAGGTTGTGTACAAAAATATTTTAAAATGACCTAATTTAAAACTTTTTTGTACACAACGTTTGCTATTTTGTTATTATTTGTTAAAATGTGGAGATTGTTTGGACTCGACACTCGCGAGCAGGCCACGTATACACCACGTGCGCTCCCCCACCACAAGACAGCGCCGTTGACTGCCGCCACACTTCGGCGAATGTGCGCGACGACGAACGACGACCGACGGCAGTGGCGGCGATGCAGAGTATTCGTTAAAAGGAACTTTATCTACAAAAGCCAATTTTTTTTTAACTTGATACACCCAAAACTACTAAATATCATGTTCCTAGGTTCAGTGGTTAATATTTTGTATACAAAAAGTTTGGCTTCGTAGTTCCCGTTCCGAATCCGTTCCGTTCCGTTCGAATTTCGGAAAATCCGTTTGTTGAAAAACTCTGCACATCCTAAGAGACCTACGTACCAAGTTTCATGGTTTTATCTTCAAAAATGACGAATACCCATACAAACTTTCAACCCATATTTCACCCCCATACTGGTAAAAATTTCAAAATGCTTGAACAAACGATTTTTTGTTTGTTATTTAGTGCCTAAACACAAAATTTAATATTTTTATCTTGAAAAATGACGAACCTCATAAAAAATTTCAACACCTATTTCATCCCCTCAAAGATCGAATTTTCAAAAACTCTTTGACAAATTGTTTTTTTATTTCAGTTTAAAGAACTTTATTCTCATAAAAAAACTATACATAGTCACTTAACATGAGAACTAAATGTTTTTACAAAAGATAGATAAAGTGCCGTTGAGCAGGCAGAGAGGGTATGCATATAAAATTTACCAGAAACAAGAAATACATCGCTTTGATACGTTGTTTACAAGTGTGAGTGAAGTATGACTACCTATCGCTCATCGAAAAACTAGTTAAAGGAAGGGATTGGCGTTCACAGATACAGGTTGTTCATTTAGTTACTTACTTAAAGTTTTACAAGATTATTCTATGGTACACATGATATGTTTACGCAGCTGGGATTTGAATATATTTAGCGATGTAGTATTTTTTATGTAGGATGGCAACTTATTATAAAGTTGAGCTCCCTCAAAACGTACAGTTTTCCTGCCGTAGTTGGTTCTTATTTTAGGTAATATAAGATGACTTTTTCGTCGATGACCATATTTAAATATTTGTTCCTGTTTTGTAAATGTTATCTCTGTATGTATTGATTTGCTCATAATTTTCCGTACTAATACGCAGGTTGTATCCATACTTTAATATTATAAATGCGAAAGTAACTCTGTCTGTCTGTCTGTCTGTCTGTCTGTCTGTCTGTTACTCTTTCACGCCTAAACGGCTCAACGGATTTTGATGAAATTTGGTATGGTGATAGATGATAACCTAGAAATGGTCATAGGCTATAAATAATCACGCCATCGTTCTTAGGGGGTAGGCAGTTGGCAGATAACTAAATTGATTTAGTGATTTGTAGTCGTTTTTGTTGGGACTTTTGCTCTTTCACGTCTAAACGGCTGAACGGATTTTAATGAAATTTAGTAAGGTAATAGTTGGTTATCTAAAAACGGTTGTACGATCAAATTGATCACGTCATCGTACTTAGGGGGTAGGAAGTAGGCAGAAAACTGAATTGAGTTAGTGATTTTTTTATGGTTTTTGCTGGGAGTTTTGTCTATCATGCCTAAACGGCTCAACGGATTTTGATGAAATTTAGTTAGCTGATAGATAGTAATCTAGAAAAGGATATGGCCTATTAATATTTATGCTATCGTACTTAAGGCGTAGGCAGTAGACAGAAAACTAATTAGATTAGTGATTTTTAATTGTTTGTTTTAAAAGTTTGCCTCATTCACGCCTTAACGTCTGAACGGAATTTTATAAGACTTGGTTAATTTAAAGATAGGATCTTAGGCACGGACACAGGCTACTTTTTATGGCGGGAAAATACCTCATTCCCGCGGAAATCTAGATTTCGTGATCGTGTCAAGAAGCGCATGACGCCATAGCTACTGGAATGATTTCGATGTTTTTTTTTAAACTGAGTGACTTCAAGTTAGTATTTGATCACTTTTCTAACTTAGAGGGTAGGTAGGCGCCATAATTTAGGGAATTTATGATAAAATTTTGATGCAACTGTCTTTATTAAACAGTTATATCTCATTCCTACAGGAACCTACACATAGCTATAGCTAGCTATCTATTAACATTATAACTCTTTCTAGAATCACATTACGCCAATTAATTGATCTGATTTGTATAAGTTTTTTTATTCAACTGACTGTTACATTACATACAGATAAAATCTAATTACTTACACCACATCTATACTTATAATAAATCTGTAGAGAGGTCAATTCTGTACATTAAATATTTTTTCAAAATAACTATCAGGGGGTGATAAGTGATCGATACTGATGCCAAAAATGCAATCAGTAAAATTTTTGTCTGTCTGTCTGTCTGTCTGTCTGTCTGTCTGTCTGTCTGTCTGTCTGTATGTTCCTTATAGAAACAAAAACTACTGGACGGATTTTAATGAAACTTGGTACAATTATTCTTCACACTCCTGGACAGGTCATAGTATACTTTTCATCACGCTACAATCAATAGGAGCAGAGTAGTGAAGGGAAATCCTTTTGTATGAAAAACCTAAACCACTCAAGTTAGACTTTTGAAATTTGGCATGCAGGTACCTTAGATAACGTAGAGGTGCATTAAGAAAGGAATTCCCGAAATTCCCACGGGAACGGGAATTAGCGGGAAAATCCTTTTGTATGAAAAATCTAAACCACTCAAGTTAGACTTTTGAAATTTGGCATGCAGGTACCTTAGATAACGTAGAGGTGCACTAAGAAAGGAATTCCCGAAATTCCCACGGGAACGGGAATTAGCGGAAAAATATTTTTGTATGAAAAATCTAAACCATTCAAGTTAGATGTTTGAAATTTGTCATGCAGGTACCTTAGATACCGTAGAGGTGTACTAAGAAAGGAATTCCCGAAATTCCCACGGGAACGGGAATTAGCGGGAAAATCCTTTTGTATGAAAAATCTAAACCACTCAAGTTAGACGTTTGAAATTTGGCATGCAGGTACCATAGGTACCGTAGAGGTGCACTAAGAAAGGAATTCCCAAAATTCTCACGGGAACGGGAATTAGCGGGAAATACCTTTTGTATGAAAAATCTAAACCACTCAAGTTAGACATTTGAAATTTAGCATGCAGATACCTTAGGTACCGTGGAGGTGCGCTAAGAAAGGAATTCCCGAAATTCTCACGAGAACGGGAATTAGCGGGAAAATCCTTTTGTATGAAAAACTAAACCATTCAAGTTAGACGTTTGAAATTTGTCATGCAGGTACCTTAGGTACCGTGGAGGTGCACTAAGAAAGGAATTCCCGAAATTCCCACGGGAACGGGAATTAACGGGAAAATCCTTTTGTATGAAAAATCTAAACCATTCAAGTAAGATGTTTAAAATTTGGCACGCAGGTACCTTAGACACCGTAGAGGTGTACTAAGAAATGAATTCCCGAAATTCCCACGGGAACGGGAATTAGCGGGAAAATCCTTTTTTATGAAAAATCTAAACCACTCAAGTTAGACGTTTGAAATTTGGCATGCAGGTACTTTAGTAAACTTAAAGCTTAGTTGCAACAGGATATTACAAAATTCCCACGGGAACGGTAGTTAGCGGGAAAAAACATTTGTATGAAAAAATCAAATCTAAATAAAAGGAGAAACTGACTGACTCAGTGACTGACATATCAACGCATAGCCTGAACGGCTAAATGTAGGCATTTGAAATTTGGAAGGGACATAGCTTAGGTACCGTAGAGGTGCACTAAGAAAGAAATTCCCGGAATTCCCACGGGAACGGAAATTAGCGGGAAAATCCTTTTGTATGAAAAATCTAAACCGCTTAAGTTAGACGCTTGAAATTTGGCATGCAGGTACCTTAGTTAACTTAAACCTTAGTTGCAACAGGATATTGCAAAATTCCCACGGAAACGGGAGTTAGCGGGAAAAAAACATTTGTATGAAAAAATCGAAACCGCGTAAGATAGATGTTTTCAATTCAATTCAATTAAATTATTTATTGCATTCCATGTAGTACAATGGGGTGTTACATAGGCATAGGAACTAAAACATGGACCCTGTAGGGCACAGCAACGTTGAAGGGAAGAGAGGAAGTGTGTATTAAAATTAAAACTCAATGAACAATCAATTAAAAAAAAATCAATTCAATCAATTGATTCAATCTGCATGCATGCATACCTTAGTAAATATAAAGTTTATTTTTGGCTGTATTTTGAAAAATGGGAGTTATTGGGAAAAAAATTGTATGAAAAAATCTAAACTGCATAAGTTAGATGCTTGAAATTTGATATGCACTCCCACACACACAAAGATCTCTCTCTTATATAACACGCCACGCGGACGAAGTCGCGGGCAAAAGCTAGTAAGTATATAATTGTGTAATGTTCATAATATTTGTTTTTTCGTATACTTTTTTTGTTGATGCTCGGTACGGAAAGTGAAATAACATCTTAATTATTTTATTTTGTGCTATTTGTAAATATCTTAAATTCGTTTTTAGTGCATTACCCCATACCTCGATAAGATAAAGTAAATGTGATTTTACCAATGAATTGTAAATGTTAAGGCGAACTTGTCGAGGTAAGCAGCGAACAATATTTCGGAGAATGCCCAGAAGGGATGAAAGTTTTGATGTTACGTGTTGTGTATGTATATTCCAGTTTAAGTATTTATCTAGTTTAAGACCGAGGTATTTTTCATGGGTTTTTTCGCTTAGTACTTCGCCGTTGATAGTTAGATGATCATGAGGCGGAATGACTTTGTTTTTAGCGTGAAATATTACATTGAAGTTTTTGAAATGTTAATTGTTAAAAGATTATATTGGAACCATTCATTTAGGACATTCAGGTCTATTTGTGCTTGGGAAATAAGGTCAGTAATTGAAGATCCGTAATAAAATAAGCAAGTATCGTCCGCGTACAGAGTAATCTGACCTTGTAGCCCAATATCTTTGATAGCGTTCACGTAAATGAGAAAAAGTAACGGTCCAAGTATTGAACCTTGTGGTATTCCACAATCAATTCCTTGGGGTCCGCTATGATACTCATTAAGCTTAACAATTTGAATTCTATTTGATAGATAGGAGCGAAAAATTTTGAATACGCTTCCGGAGATACCTATGTCTTCTAGCTTTTTTAATAAAATTTCGTGGCTAACCGTATCGAAAGCTTTTTTCAAATCGATAAATATACCCAATACAATCTGCCTTTTGTCGATAGATAGTTTAATTTTTGTAATTAGGTCTACAGTAGCTGAAAGTGTGTTAGACTTGGCTCTAAACCCGTACTGTTTCTCAAACAGAAAATTATTAGAATCCAGGTACTCCAATAGCCGATTGTATAAAATTTTCTCGAAAATCTTGGATACTACAGGCAGAGCAGAAATGGGCCGATAATTATTGGGATCTGTTTTGGAACCTGATTTAAATATAGGTGTAACTTTTGCCATTTTCAAAGTACCTATCAGGAAAGACACCTTGGTTCATGAGGTCATTAAAGCACACTGCCAATCTGGGAGCAACTAGTTTCCCAATGCATTTCATACTTTTGCTGCTTATTCCGTCTAGCCCTGTACTTGTATTCGGGTCTAAATTATTTATAATTTTAATTATTTCGTCTACAGTGCATGGTCTAAATGTGGAAATATTGTCATTTATAGGATTGACGGCCGTTGTGTCTTTTTTTTTTTTTTCTTTTATTAAATAAAAATAACAACCTTAATCTAATACAATTTACTGTCCACCAAAATGGAGGGCCATTTGAACGTGGACTAGCCATCATCACTGGCTGGCGTGACGTACAAAGAAGTATTATTAACCAAGATCAACAATTAGTTGAGTGTAGGTACGCAGCGTGAGCACAATATCTCGTCACACACACACACACCGATATAACTTACAATAACCTATTATGCATTATACAATTCAAACTTACAAACGGGTATCTGCAACATCGCATACCTAATATACCTCTAGAAGAAAACAGTTCAAGTCAGTTTGAGTACACAACTCGACTGATGAGCAAAACTTATACCTCATGTTTTATGTTTTTCATATAAAACTCTTTTATTTTAGTTTTAACGGAGCTATTTTTTTTCAGATTCTTTAAATGCAGTGGTAAACAGTTCCAAATCTTCGATATAATGTATTTACTAGTACGTTGTCCGTAAAAATTAAGGTAACGAGGTACCCTTAATTTGTCCATATCGACAGATCTGGTCCATTTCTTTTGTACAATCCTTTCCTTTATGTCTTCATTAAAATAGTGTTCTAACAAAATGATGTAATTAATTTTTTTATGGATTGGAAGTACATTACAAAAAGTAAAAATTTTCTCTTCATCTTGTTTCAGTTGCTCTTTAGTTTTATACGGTATAATAATAGCTTTTAATAACCTTAGTTGTAGCTGATATATATCATTAATATAAGTGAAGAATGTCCTACCATAACAGTTTAACCCGTAACTTATTATTGAATCGGCTAATGCATTATATAACATCAAAAGAGTACTATATGGTAACCTATATTTAAGGATTTTGAACTTAGCCAACACAGCTCTAAGCTTTCTACAGACTGCATCGATGTGAAGCTTCCAACAAAATCTTTTGTCAATAATTAAACCCAAATACGTGTAACAATCCACCACTTCCAAGGGCTGACATATACAATCTTTATATTCATTGTGTAGGCATTCATGTCCGTGAACGATAACATCAACAGTACGATCAATGTCCATATGACTAGAGCAAATTTTCATAATCTTGGTTTTTTGGTGATTCATGACTAGGCCCATATCGTGCGACCATTTGCTCAATAAATTTAGACTGTTTTGCATTATGTCTTCTGCTATTTTAACATCCTTATGAGCTGAAATCACGCATGTGTCATCGGCAAACTGATATACTGAACTATCTTTTACCACATTGATCATACTGTTAACGTACACCAAGTATTCAGTCGGCCCTAAAATTGAGCCCTGGGCTGTCCCGATTTCAGTTTTAATTTTGCTACTATATGTGTTACCAACTTTAACTGACGTATACCGGTTTTCGTGATAGCTTCTGAACCATTGTAATAAAGGACCACGTATACCACAGTTATCCAACTCAGAGAATAGTTTATTTGAATTAAGAGTGTCAAATGCTTTACTGAAGTCAATAAAGGTAACTAAAACTTGTTTTTTATCATTAAGGTATCCATTAATTTCGTCAGTAAATTTAGATAAGAGAAGGGATGTGCTTTTACATTTTTGGAATCCATATTGTTGTTTATTGATAATATCCTCTTTTTGGAAAAAAGTATTAATTTTATTAGAAATATATCTCTCCACTATTTTATCAAGAGAAGGTAATATGTTAATTGGACGGTAATTTCCATAATCAGTGTGAGGTCCTTTTTTGTAAATTGGTCTTATTATTCCATGTTTTAATGAATCCGGATAAATACCAGTTTTTAAGCTTTGCGCAATAAGATGTGTGATTATTTTAGCTATTTTGTCCTTGATACTTTTGATATCTTTTACTCTAATTAAATCAACACCAGGAGCTTTTTTACTATTTGTGCCATTAATGATTTTAACGATTGATTCTACATCAGGAGGTTTTAAGAGTAATGATTTGTTAGTAAAATGTATATGATCAGCATTATGGAGGAGAGGACGGCCACACGTAATCAGTATAGACATAACCCCCTTTTGAAACTCACTGGCAAAATTATTACTGATAGTATCTTCAGATACTTTGTCGCCAAAAGCTTTCTTTATAGACTCGTCTATACTAGCTTCAACTTTGCCACAAATATTGTTAACTAATTTCCAAATAGCCCTAATATTACCCTTTTCTTTAATGATTTGTTTTTTAATAAAATTATTTTTACACATGTTTATTTCCTTATTTACTTTATTTCTATATTTATTATATCTAAGTTTAAGTATCATATTAGTATCATCCTGCAAAAAATCATCCAAAAACTGATTTCTTTTTTCCATCATATTTATTATTTTATTTGATATCCAGTTACATCTAGGTATAAAATCTTTCTTTCTATTTACTAAGCAGTTAACCATTGAAGCATCGTAACACATTCTAAAATTATTTTGTAAGAAATTACACACATCTGTTGGATTATCATACACTAAGCCATCATCCCAGTTGCATTTATTTAATTCCATTAATAATAAGTTTTCATCAATCTTTTTAATGCATTTTTTATCATTCTGTATACGTACGGGTTTACTCAAAGCTATACAAATCAATTTGTGATCGGCCAAAATCAAATCTATTGAGGCCGTGTTTACGAGATAAGATCGTACTCGAGCAAATACATGGTCAATACAGGTTTTGGTTATTAAGTTGCCATATTTTTCTATACGGGTATATTTTGAAATACCTTGAACAAAACCAAGTTCATGTAGGGAATTTAAGTACAACTTGGAGATAGGAATTTGTTTGCAAAGGTCTATGTTAATGTCACCCATTATGACGCTGTCATTTCTTAGGTTTTGTTTTTTTAGGATGGTAAATAATTCGGATAAGAAGGTGTACTCTTTCACGTTCGGCGGTTTATAAATTACGTATAATGACAGTTTAATATTATTTTGTGTTACTAAATTACCAAATAAACATTCGAAATTAGTTGGTTTAATAATAATATCTATTATTGAGAATGTATGACTTTTATGTACGTAGACTATTATTCCGCCTCCCCTACGATTTTTTCTTAAGGAAGTGTGCATTATGTAGTTATCTAAAGTAAACAACTTACAGCATAGTGCAGAGATATTTACCTCCGAAAGGACAATAACATCTATTTGCGAAATACATGTTTGAACGACGTATTCAAGCTGGGAATAATTCTTAACTAATGACCTAATATTAATATGTATACACAGCAAACCAATATTACATACGGATGTACAAAAGTCATTAAGCGAACTAGAGTGAGATTCTATGACATCTACAAGATCGCAATCCACCGTGAGATATTATAATTAAGCACGCGCTAATTATTACCTAACCTAGTTAATTAGTACCTAACCTAGTTAGCCTTTTTTATTGCGATAATATCTTCTTCCCGGCGAATAATTTTTACTTTGTCTTCATCTGTTTTACGTGTTAAGAGCGTTCCGTGTTTAATCCATATATATTTACAGCAGTCCTTCAGTTCAGTTTTTGTCTTCCAATACAGGTACTTCATAGATGGAGTGAGAGCCTCTCTAATATATATACAGCTGTCCCCTTCGACCCCAATGGATTTCATTGTGAGATTTCGTTCACGTCCTGCCCTGATCCATTTCTGGCTGCACCCGTCACTGAGTGTCACATGTACGGGACGCGGTCGATCAGCTCGTCCATTGTTCTCGATTCCGTGTGAACCTACCCGTTTTACAGATATAATATCGGACTCCTTCATATTTAATTGAACCGCAACCTTAGATACCGTTCCTGTAATATTTTCGTCTGTTTTTTCGATTATACCGGCTATTTCTATACTGTTTTCAAGTTGTTTTTGTTCCTGATTGTTGATTTTTTGTTCCAGTGCCATGAACTTCACGTTTAGATTTGTAAGTTGGTTTTGTAGTGATTTATTTTTGTTTTCAAGATTTTTAATTTTGTCTTCATATCCCGTCAACTTAATCTCGTAATCGTCTATCTTCTGGCTGTAGAATTTTAGAGATCGATCAATTTCTTCCTCGATCGCTACACGTAGTTCAGTCCGTAGCTCTCGGATTATACGGTCAGTTTCTATATTGATGCGAAGTTCAGTTCGTGGTGAGGAGTCTAGATCTTCATCAGTTCCAATGGCCGATAATTTTTTCCCAAGATTACATGCCCTGCATTTCCAGTCTACCGCATCAGTTTCAATCAGAATAGAAAACTGCTCGGGTGTAAGACCGGCACAAGCTGAATGCTCCCATCGATTGCACTTTGCACATTGTAATCCCGGGTTTTTTTTTATCACAGTTTTAGAACATTCTAAACACTTCGGTGCCATTTTTGCCAGACGTTTACGTAAACAACTTAGTAAAGGTCCGACGTAATTACGGTAGGTATGTAAGATGCGCACACGACCGCCGCGCGTACGCTGACAGCGATGACTGAAGAGTTACTATGAAATATGAGTGGTATTTTATTCGCCAGTGTTTTTCCGATAGCACAAAAATATTTATTGAAATATTCACAGACATCATTGGGGTTGGTTATAATATTTTGGTCAACTATTAGCTTTGGAGGAGCGCAACCTTTTACATTATTATTATTATTGGAAAAAGTGTTTAGTAAGTTCCATGTTTTCTTCGGATTTTTAGAATGCTTTTTAAATTCTTTGTAGTAGTATGTGTCCTTTGTTTCCTTGATTAATTTTTCCGTTTTGTATTTAATAGCCTCGTAATTTTCTTGGTTCATCTTATTAGCTGGATCTTCTTGATAAATTGCCCAAAGACCATTTCTCTGCTGGATTGACTGTAATATTTCTTTGTTTATCCAATCTTTTTGGGGAGGGTTCATGATTTTCGTCTTGATCAGTTTGCTTTTATTTACGTGAAATTTAATTAATGCTTCTGTACTTCCAAAGTCGAAATCTGAGTCTTCGCTCTGTAGAGATTGTTCAACTGTTGCATGGAGCTTTGTATAGTCGACCGCTTCATAAGTTACTCGCTTTTTTGGAGGCGGTTTAAACTTTTTTAGTTGCAGAAAAATTTGTCGGTGATCCGAAATTTTTGAATCTATTATGGCCATATGGAAGTGGTTTCCTTTAAGATTTGTGCTGACATGGTCAATGATTGTTTCCGTTTTGGAGGTTTTCCTTGTGCAGAAATTTTTACCCACTTTGTTAAGTATCTTGTATCCGTTTTCATTGAGTGTTTCTTTGTACAGCCGTGTTTCGCGGTTAGCTTTCAGAAGATCTGTATTAGTGTCGCCAAATACTATGACCCTCTTTCGCGATTGTAGTTGTTCGCAGAAGGTCTCCAGAAATTGGTTGTGGTTGCTACCACCGGGATAGTACATCACGCATATTTCCAAATCATATTTTTCCAAGTGAATCCAAAGGTAATTGCTGTTATCTATGTAAGTGGCTTCGGTTAAATTGTGGTTTAGATCGTTATGCACAAAAGCTGAAACACCACCTCCTCGTTTATCATTTCTGTAGCTATAGTAGTGAGTATAGTTTGGTAGCTGCTGGGATAAGGCTTGTTCTTCACTTTTAATCCAAGTTTCGGCAAGTAGTATGACGTGTATTTGTGTTGGTATTGACCTAAGTTCACATTTTAGTGCATCAAATTTACCCTTCTTTTGAGCGCTTTGCATGTTGACGTAGAAAAAATTTTGTCGTGATACAGAAGGCAGCGTCTGATGATTATGAGTAACTTGATAGGTAACAACTGTATTATTTGGGAATGTTTTAGTATCAGCCGATGAAAAAGAGGGTGAAACTAGTTTTTTGGGATGTTCTTAACAATTTTGGGTACTCCTTTCTGATACTTAATTGCCAGATTGGTTTCGCCATTTTGTAGAGAGTTCTTCACTTAATTCCTTCAGCATGTTCATTTGCATTGGGGTTTGGTCTGAGTATATCTTGATATCGTTAGCTGCTTTGGTTTTGTTACGCAAAAGTAGTTTAGCAGTTTCTTGGCAACTATAATAAACTTTCAGTGGTCGTGATTTTCCTTGATTATATTTACCGATGCGGTGAAATTTAATTGGTTCTGGACAATCCTGGGCAATGGTTTTGACGACAGATATGATCGAAGTTTTGTCATTGGCATTACGTTCATCTTTGTTAGTAGATGATGACTCTGGAATACCTACTATGATTATGTTCTTGCCTCTGTTTTGACGCTCCTCAAGTTCTCGAATAATTTTTTCATCTCCCTCGATTGCAGTAGTAGGTTGAGTTGTTTTTAAAGTGTTGACGTCAGACTCGAGAGAAGCAATTTTTTGTTCGTTATCAGACATCTTGTCATGTATTTGGCTGATCTGCGTTTTCATGAGACTCTGTTCAGCGGATATGATAGAAGTAGACGCCTGTATGCCATCGATCTGGTCTTTAATATCAGATATATTTTTCTGGATCGAGTTGGTGCTCTCAGTCTGAGACGCAATAAGTTTTTCTAGCATCAGGGATATATTATTTAACTGAGTCCGCATTTCCCTCACTTCGCTCCCACATTCGCATTGCGGTTCCAGATCGGCATATCGTCTTTTACGTAAAGTGATTTTAGCTTCATCAATTTCGACGTCAATTTTGGATAAATCTGGTTCGGAGTTAGCAACATTTGTTTCCTTGGGAGATCGCACAACATTCATCCTGTATATAAGCTTCGCAAAGTCAAGGTGGCGGGAGTTAGTGTAGATGCGTTTGTGTGCACTATCAGTCCGTATGGCTCACGCAACTCACCTTTTGTTCTCCGTGTTGGTCGAAAGGAAAAATGCAACTCTCTCTTTCCAGCGTAGAAACGTGTGGCGCCGTCTGGTGGATATTAGTGCAGTATTGTTCCGGAATGCAATAATAAGATGTAATAAAGTATTGGCACAACTTTGTTTGTATTTGAGTCGTCGGCTTGCTGTAATTAGGGTTTAAGTTCACTTACACGGTAATTATTGATTCGAGCAAAAATTTAGCAACACGTCTGCTCCGCTCAACGAACAACGACGAAAAAAAATTATAAAATTATTTCTTATCAAGTTCCTAAATATAAAGTTTCGTGGTTTTATCCCCAAAAATGACGAACTCCCATATAAACTTTCAACCCTCATTTCACCCCCTCACTGGTCGAAATTTCAGCAACGCTAGAACAAATGTTTAATTATTTTTTATCAAGTGCTTAAATATAAAGTTTCATAGATTTATATTTTAAAATTAAAATATCCCATACAAACTTTCAACCCCTATTTCAATCTCTTCGTCCCTTCTTTTCGCAATAAAAGGGTCTTTCTCAGGGTCTAAAGATTGTCTGTGCCAAATTTAACCAAAATCGGTTGAGAGGTTTAAGCGGGAAAGCGTAACAGACAGACAGACAGACAGAGTTACTTTCGCATTTATAATATTAGTAAGGATTATTTTTCCTCGTTAAATAGTAAACAAACTAAGTGTAGGTGTTATAATTTCGTTGACGAACTGATTACCTATCCGTTTCTTTGTCTAAAATGAGTATTACCTTATTACTATGATTGATTACTGGGCTTAAAGTTCGTATAAATGTCTATCGAATTACCTCCTCAAGTTTAAAGCGTAGCTAGTCATGTAGTACTATATTAATTATGTGGTGTAAGTAATTAGATTTATCTGTATGTAATGTAACAGTCAGTTGAATAAAAAAACTTATACAAATCAGATCAATTAATTGGCGTAATGTGATTCTAGAAAGAGTTTTAATGTTAATAGATAGCTAGCTATAGCTATGTGTAGGTTCCTGTAGGAATGAGATATAACTGTTTAATAAAGACAGTTGCATCAAAATTTTATCATAAATTCCCTAAATTATGGCGCCTACCTACCCTCTAAGTTAGAAAAGTGATCAAATACTAACTTGAAGTCACTCAGTTTAAAAAAAAACATCGAAATCATTCCAGTAGCTATGGCGTCATGCGCTTCTTGACACGATCACGAAATCTAGATTTCCGCGGGAATGAGGTATTTTCCCGCCATAAAAAGTAGCCTGTGTCCGTGCCTAAGATCCTATCTTTAAATTAACCAAGTCTTATAAAATTCCGTTCAGACGTTAAGGCGTGAATGAGGCAAACTTTTAAAACAAACAATTAAAAATCACTAACCTAATTAGTTTTCTGTCTACTGCCTACGCCTTAAGTATGATAGCATAAATATTAATAGGCCATATCCTTTTCTAGATTACTATCTATCAGCTAACTAAATTTCATCAAAATCCGTTGAGCCGTTTAGGCATGATAGACAAAACTCCCAGCAAAAACCATAAAAAAATCACTAACTCAATTCAGTTTTCTGCCTACTTCCTACCCCCTAAGTACGATGACGTGATCAATTTGATCGTACAACCGTTTTTAGATAACCAACTATTACCTTACTAAATTTCATTAAAATCCGTTCAGCCGTTTAGACGTGAAAGAGCAAAAGTCCCAACAAAAACGACTACAAATCACTAAATCAATTTAGTTATCTGCCAACTGCCTACCCCCTAAGAACGATGGCGTGATTATTTATAGCCTATGACCATTTCTAGGTTATCATCTATCACCATACCAAATTTCATCAAAATCCGTTATGCCGTTTAGGCGTGAAAGAGTAACAGACAGACAGACAGACAGACAGAGTTACTTTCGCATTTATAATATTAGTATGGATGTACAGAATTGACCTCTCTACAGATTTATTATAAGTATAGATTAAAATATCCCATACAAACTTTCAACCCCTATTTCAATCTCTTTGTCCCTTCTTTTCGCAATAAAAGGTATCCTATGTTCTTTCTCAGGGTCTAAAGATTGTCTGTGCCAAATTTAATCAAAATCGGTTGAGAGGTTTAAGCGGGAAAGCGTAACAGACAGACAGACAGACAGAGTTACTTTCGCATTTATAATATTAGTAAGGACTAGCTTTTGCCCGCGACTTCGTCCGCGTAGCGTGTTATAAAAGAGAGATCTTTGTGTGTGTGGGAGTGTATGTCAAATTTCAAGCATCTAACTTATGCAGTTTAGATTTTTTCATACGACATTTTTTCCCCGCTAACTCCCATTTTTCAAAATACAGCCATAACTAAACTTAGGTATGCATGCATGCTAGATTAAAAACATCTACTCGTATCTTACGCGGTTTAGATTTTTTCATACAAATGTTTTTTCCCGTTAACTCCCGTTCCCGTGGAAATTTTGCAATACCTTGTTGCAACTAAGCTTTAAATATACTAAGGTACCTTCATGACAAATTTCAAACGTCTAACTTGAGTGGTTTAGATTTTTCATACAAAAGGATTTTCCCGTTAATTCCCGTTCACGTGAGAATTTCGGGAATTCCTTTCTTAGTGCACCTCTTCAGTACCTAAGGTACTTGCGTGCCAAATTTCAAACGTCTAACTTGAGTGGTTTAGATTTTCCATACAAAAGAATTTTCCCGCTAATTACCGTTCCCGTGGGAATTTCGAGAATTCCTTTCTTAGTGTACCTCTACGATACCTAAGGTACCTGCATGCCAAATTTCAAACGTCTAATTTGAGTGTTTTAGATTTTTCATACAAAAGGATTTTTCCGCTAATTCCCGTTCCCGTGGAAATTTCGGGAATTCCTTTCTTAGTGCACCTTTACGGTACCTAAGGTACCTGCATGCCAAATTTCAATTTTCTAATTTGAGTGTTTTAGATTTTTCATACAAAAGGATTTTCCCGCTAATTCCCGTTCCCGTGGGAATTTCGAGAATTCCTTTCTTAGTGCGCCTCTTTAGTACCTAAGGTACCTGCGTGCCAAATTTCAAACGTCTAATTTGAGTGTTTTAAATTTTTCATACAAAAGGATTTTCCCGCTAATTCTCGTTTCCGTGCGAATTTCGGGAATTCCTTTCTTAGTGCACCTCTACGGTACCTAAGGTACCTGCATGCCAAATTTCAAACGTCTAACATGAGTGGTTTAGATTTTTCATACAAAAGGATTTTCCCGCTAATTTCCGTTCCCGTGGGATTTCCGGGAATTTCTTTCTTAGTGCACCTTTACAGTACCTAAGCTACGTCTCTTCCAAATTTCAAGTGCCTACATTTAGCCGTTTAGGCTGTGCTTTGATATGTCAGTCAGTCAGTTTCTCCTTTTATTTATTTAGATTACATATTTAGAAGATATTTCCGTCATACATGATTTCTATGAAACTTTAACCATTAAGGCTGCTCACGCGACGGAAGCTTAAAAAATGGAGTAACTTCTCCCGTTTTCCCAAAATTTCCCTTCACTACTCTGCTCCTATTGATTGTAGCGTGATGAAAAGTATAATATAACCTGCCCAGGAGTATGAAGAATAATTGTACCAAGTTTCATTAAAATCCGTCCAGTAGTTTTTGTTTCTATAAGGAACATACAGACAGACAGACAGACAGACAGACAGACAGACAGACAAACAGACAGACAAAATTTTACTGATTGCATTTTTGGCATCAGTATCGATCACTAATCACCCCCTGATAGTTATTTTGAAAATATATTTAATGTACAGAATTGACCTCTCTACAGATTTATTATAGTATAGAAGATAGAAGACTAGCTTTTGCCCGCGACTTCGTCCGCGTGGCGTGTTATATAAGAGAGAGATCTTTGTGTGTGTGGGAGTGCATATCAAATTTCAAGCATCTAACTTATGCAGTTTAGATTTTTTCATACAATTTTTTTCCCAATAACTCCCATTTTTCAAAATACAGCCAAAAATAAACTTTATATTTACTAAGGTATGCATGCATGCTAGATTGAATCAATTGATTGAATTGATTTTTTTTTAATTGATTGTTCATTGAGTTTTAATTTTAATACACACTTCCTCTCTTCCCTTCAACGTTGCTGTGCCCTACAGGGTCCATGTTTTAGTTCCTATGCCTACGTAACACCCCATTGTACTACATGGAATGCAATAAATAATTTAATTGAATTGAATTGAAAACATCTATCTTACGCGGTTTCGATTTTTTCATACAAATGTTTTTTTCCCGCTAACTCCCGTTTCCGTGGGAATTTTGCAATAATCTGTTGCAACTAAGCTTTAAGTTAACTAAGGTACCTGCATGCCAAATTTCAAGCGTCTAACTTAAGCGGTTTAGATTTTTCATACAAAAGGATTTTCCCGCTAATTTCCGTTCCCGTGGGAATTCCGGGAATTCCTTTCTTAGTGCACCTCTACGGTACCTAAGCTATGTCCCTTCCAAATTTCAAATGCCTACATTTAGCCGTTCAGGCTATGCGTTGATATGTCAGTCACTGAGTCAGTCAGTTTCTCCTTTTATTTAGATTTGATTTTTTCATACAAATGTTTTTTCCCGCTAACTACCGTTCCCGTGGGAATTTTGTAATATCCTGTTGCAACTAAGCTTTAAGTTTACTAAAGTACCTGCATGCCAAATTTCAAACGTCTAACTTGAGTGGTTTAGATTATTCATACAAAAGGATTTTCCCGCTAATTCCCGTTCCCGTGGGAATTTCGGGAATTCCTTTCTTAGTGCACCTCTACGGTATCTAAGGTACCTGCGTGCCAAATTTCAAACATCTAACTTTTCATACAAAAGGATTTTCCCGTTAATTCCCGTTCCCGTGGGAATTTCGGGAATTCCTTTCTTAGTGCACCTCCACGGTACCTAAGGTACCTGCATGACAAATTTCAAACGTCTAACTTGAGTGGTTTAGATTTTTCATACAAAAGGATTTTCCCGCTAATTCTCGTTCTCGTGAGAATTTCGGGAATTCCTTTCTTAGTGCACCTCCACGGTACCTAAGGTACCTGCATGACAAATTTCAAACGTCTAACTTGAGTGGTTTAGATTTTTCATACAAAAGGATTTTCCCGCTAATTCCCGTTCTCGTGAGAATTTCGGGAATTCCTTTCTTAGTGCACCTCAACGGTACCTATGGTACCTGCTTGCCAAATTTCAAACGTCTAACTTGAGTGGTTTAGATTTTTCATACAAAAGGATTTTCCCGCTAATTCCCGTTCCCGTGGGAATTTCGGGAATTCCTTTCTTAGTACACCTCTACGGTATCTAAGGTACCTGCATGACAAATTTCAAACATCTAACTTGAATGGTTTAGATTTTTCATACAAAAGGATTTTTCCGCTAATTCCCGTTCCCGTGGGAATTTCGGGAATTCCTTTCTTAGTGCACCTCTACGGTATTTAAGGTACCTGCATGCCAAATTTCAAACGTCTAACTTGAGTGGTTTAGATTTTTCATACAAAAGGATTTCCCTTCACTACTCTGCTCCTATTGATTGTAGCGTGATGAAAAGTATACTATAACCTGTCCAGGAGTGTGAAGAATAATTGTACCAAGTTTCATTAAAATCCGTCCAGTTGTTTTTGTTTCTATAAGGAACATACAGACAGACAGACAGACAGACAGACAGACAAAAATTTTACTGATTGCATTTTTGGCATCAGTATCGATCACTTATCACCCCCTGATAGTTATTTTGAAAAAATATTTAATGTACAGAATTGACCTTTCTACAGATTCATTATAAGTATAGATATAGATAGAAGATTCTTTTCCCTCGTTGAATAGTAAACAAACTAAGTGTAGGTGTTATAATTTCGTAGACGAACTGATTACCTATCCGTTTCTTTGTCTTAAATGAGTGCACTGTGGGACGCCGGAGTTGTGGAGTTAAATAAGAGACGTGTGTCTTCCAAGACGGTCGTTTATTGTCTGTCTATATATAATGACATATAACATAGATATGTATATTACATGGGTGTGGAGGTACACACTACACCTCCCTTCTTTTAGAGAAAAAAAAATAGAAGTTATTTTTTTTTTTTTTACACATTCATCCATACTAATATTATAAATGCGAAAGTAACTCTGTCTGTCTGTCTGTCTGTCTGTCTGTCTGTCTGTCTGTCTGTCTGTCTGTCTGTCTGTCTGTCTGTTACTCTTTCACGCCTAAACGGCTCAACGGATTTTGATGAAATTTGGTATGGTGATAGATGATAACCTAGAAATGGTCATAGGCTATAAATAATCACGCCATCGTTCTTAGGGGGTAGGCAGTTGGCAGATAACTAAATTGATTTAGTGATTTGTAGTCGTTTTTGTTGGGACTTTTGCTCTTTCACGTCTAAACGGCTGAACGGATTTTAATGAAATTTAGTAAGGTAATAGTTGGTTATCTACAAACGGTTGTACGGTCAAATTGATCACGTCATCGTACTTAGGGGGTAGGAAGTAGGCAGAAAACTGAATTGAGTTAGTGATTTTTTTATGGTTTTTGCTGGGAGTTTTGTCTATCATGCCTAAACGGCTCAACGGATTTTGATGAAATTTAGTTAGCTGATAGATAGTAATCTAGAAAAGGATATGGCCTATTAATATTTATGCTATCGTACTTAAGGCGTAGGCAGTAGACAGAAAACTAGGTTAGTGATTTTTAATTGTTTGTTTTAAAAGTTTGCCTCATTCACGCCTTAACGTCTGAACGGAATTTTATAAGACTTGGTTAATTTAAAGATAGGATCTTAGGCACGGACACAGGCTACTTTTTATGGCGGGAAAATACCTCATTCCCGCGGAAATCTAGATTTCGTGATCGTGTCAAGAAGCGCATGACGCCATAGCTACTGGAATGATTTCGATGTTTTTTTTTAAACTGAGTGACCTCAAGTTAGTATTTGATCACTTTTCTAACTTAGAGGGTAGGTAGGCGCCATAATTTAGGGAATTTATGATAAAATTTTGATGCAACTGTCTTTATTAAACAGGTATATCTCATTCCTACAGGAACCTACACATAGCTATAGCTAGCTATCTATTAACATTAAAACTCTTTCTAGAATCACATTACGCCAATTAATTGATCTGATTTGTATACGTTTTTTTATTCAACTGACTGTTACATTACATACAGATAAAATCTAATTACTTACACCACATAATTAATATAGTACTACATGACTAGCTACGCTTTAAACTTGAGGAGGTAATTCGATAGACATTTATACGAACTTTAAGCCCAGTAATCAATCATAGTAATAAGGTAATACTCATTTTAGACAAAGAAACGGATAGGTAATCAGTTCGTCAACGAAATTATAACACCTACACTTAGTTTGTTTACTATTTAACGAGGGAAAATAATCCTTACTAATATTATAAATGCGAAAGTAACTCTGTCTGTCTGTCTGTCTGTTACGCTTTCCCGCTTAAACCTCTCAACCGATTTTGATTAAATTTGGCACAGACAATCTTTAGACCCTGAGAAAGAAAATAGGATACCTTTTATTGCGAAAAGAAGGGACGAAGAGATTGAAATAGGGGTTGAAAGTTTGTATGGGATATTTTAATTTTAAAATATAAATCCATGAAACTTTATATTTAAGCACTTGATAAAAAATAATTAAACATTTGTTCTAGCGTTGCTGAAATTTCGACCAGTGAGGGGGTGAAATGAGGGTTGAAAGTTTGTATGGGAGTTCGTCATTTTTGGGGATAAAACCACGAAACTTTATATTTAGGAACTTGATAAGAAATAAAAAAACAATTTGTTAAAGCGTTTTTGAAAATTCGATCTTTGAGGGGATGAAATAGGTGTTGAAATTTTTTATGAGGTTCGTCATTTTTCAAGATAAAAATATTAAATTTTGTGTTTAGGCACTAAATAACAAACAAAAAATCGTTTGTTCAAGCATTTTGAAATTTTTACCAGTATGGGGGTGAAATACGGGTTGAATGTTTGTATGGGTATTCGTCATTTTTGAAGATAAAACCATGAAACTTGATACGTAGGTCTCTTAGGATGTGCAGAGTTTTTCAACAAACGGATTTTCCGAAATTCGAACGGAACGGAACGGATTCGGAACGGGAACTACGAAGCCAAACTTTTTGTATACAAAATATTAACCACTGAACCTAGGAACATGATATTTAGTAGTTTTGGGTGTATCAAGTTAAAAAAATTTGGCTTTTGTAGATAAAGTTCCTTTTAACGAATACTCTGCATCGCCGCCACTGCCGTCGGTCGTCGTTCGTCGTCGCGCACATTCGCCGAAGTGTGGCGGCAGTCAACGGCGCTGTCTTGTGGTGGGGGAGCGCACGTGGTGTATACGTGGCCTGCTCGCGAGTGTCGAGTCCAAACAATTTCTACATTTTAACAAATAATAACAAAATAGCAAACGTTGTGTAGAAAAAAGTTTTAAATTAGGTCATTTTAAAATATTTTTGTACACAACGTGACGCTGACCTCTGTAAGTGTCTTGGACATAAGGGACCGATAAATATTCCTAGGTAATTTCTGCCACTCAATGGAATACATAGGTACTTTATAACGACTGTAAACAGATATTTTTTATTTTTTTTAAATATACCTACTTACTCTCTTTTAATCACATGCTATACCGTTCCTTTTATATAATCCTTAATATTCAAATTAAAAGTACGCAGACGAAGTCGCGGGTACCAGCTAGTACTTATATAAAGGCAAGTTACTATGACTCAAAATTTTAAGTTCAGTACAATATAATATATATTTTTTTCTAATTTACCTTTTTTTTATTTATAACCTCATTTGTATTATTGTCACCTAAATTTCATTTGACAAATCACAATATTATGCAGTGTTACCTGTATATTATGAAAGTGTATTTTTGTTCGTACATAATCAATTCTAATTCATTTTATAAAAATAATCCTTAGTAACGAAAACAATAATATGATATCGATGATAAGTAACATTTTTAAAATTTACACATACAAAGCAATTATTTAAAGCAATTTTAATAACTGTAATGACAACTGTTTCTTATGACAATTGTATTATTATATTTGTTTCCATACGATATATTATACCTATACATACTTTATCTATCATTAAGAACTGCTTTTGTTTAAAGTAAAATTAACTGGTCTATCGGAAAAATAATGGAAATGTTACCGCCTTAAAATCTTAACACTATCATAATTATCTTAACATTTGATTACAATAATATTCTTACAATATAATAATAACAACAATGCATAGATATTTACTTTTATTTATTTTATTTCTAATGGTGTTTTTTATTTATTTATTTAATTACTATATTTTTATTCATATTTATAATATTTTTTTTTCATTTTAATGAATATATACTTATTTAGATGTTTTAATATACATATATTATTATACGTAGGTACCTACCACTTATATTCTAATTATTAATTTTGTTGAGTCTAAAATCATTTTTTTTTTTTATTTAAATATAATTCTCTTATTCATTGCTTTGCTGCCCACTAAACATTTCACACACAACCAACACACACAAGTAACAAAAACAACTTCCAAATCCCTTTTAATGATTACTATCAAAACCTTTTAATGTAATATCTCCTCCTACCAAATTCTTTAATGCAATATCTCCTCCTACCAAACCTTTAATGCAATATCGGTACACTTAATACCATCCCTTTGGTATTTTATTTTGAGTAGCCGGCTACTTACTCTTATTATATTTATTTATTTATTTATATTATTATATTTATATGAAGGTACTCTTCTTTCATTTAATATAATTCTTCATTCATTTATTGGCAACATAGTGCTCAATATGGATTGTGCGCACATCCTTATTAACAATTGTGGTCATTTTTAAGTCTCATTTGGACACCAACTTATCTCACGGAGAATACTCGATTACACCATGATCGAATGGAAGGATCTGACCCACAATTATCTATAGGGTCAGAATTAAGACAACTATATAAAGGTCTCCAACAGTATTCTCAGAGGAAGCTTGTTCACACTGTGACAAACAGAAGGACCTGAACCCTATGTACCTCATACGTGTACCGCATATTGAATATTACTTACTTACTTTCTTTTTTCGTTTTACTCTCATTCTTATTTTGAGCTTTCAATTTCATATCATAACTTTTTTTTCAATACATTCATTCCATTAATTTTAAATAACGCTTTGGCTAACAAAACATTCGTGTTGCATTTGGGTGATCAGTCCAGTTGCTTACGTAAGCTTATCTACCAAAGTGTTAATAACATTTTTAAGTCATTTCGCGATGCTAACTAAAGTTTTTTTTTTAATTCCACTTACTACATACTTTTTTTTTCGCATGTAAATGATTATTTTGTTTAAAAACATCAACATTCCTAAATTCGAAACGCGTCTCTACTAATCGAAAGGACGAACGGTACCTACTAAATATACACAATAAACATTCAAATCTAAAAAATATTTAAATATTTAAATATATATATATATATATATATTATCTACTGATCACGAATACACATCATGATTACGTTCCCAGTTACTTGAGCTGGAGCGAAGTAGAAATATTTGAGATCGTCAGCTAAAATCAAATTGCGACGTTACTAAGCTCTATCCTTTATACAGGTGAGTAATTGTACATATACAATACACACTAAACTGATATATTCTGACTTGTAGACCTTCTTGTCCTGACTTGTGAATTTGATAATGCTGCTCAGTTCGAAGTGAGTACCTATATTTTTACAGAACATTAATGGATAACAAAATCAACTACTTAATAGAAAATAATACTTTAAGTGTAAACATTTAACTAGAAAAAGTAACTGTTCTCAAAAATGAAGAGCTGAAAGATAAACGACACTGATCAAATATAATAATTAAATTATTGACTGTGAACAGGAACCGAACCTGTAACGTGTAGCCATTTGCAGGGCTATTTTAATCAACCAGCTATTCGAGCTTCTATGCAAATATCTTGCATACAACTGCAACGTAAGCGAATTGTTCTATTGCAATAACAAGTATCCAGTGACGCTTTAAGCAGAATGATAAACGATGATATATTTTTGTATCATTGTACCTACTTATCATGTTTTATTTCTAATTTTACGACTTTTACCTGCTTAATAGTTTTATTGTTTCCTAAAGTTCTTCATGCGTTTTATTGCTATACGTGTTAAATTGATAGATCAAGTTATCTACGTATGGTTTTCTGTAGTAAAAATAATACCAAATAATCAATCACAAAATAACGTATATATACGTATTATATACTTAATGTAATAAAGTGAAATTGAATTTATCTATTCGTCATGTTTAAGTTTACTTAATAGATTTGTTTATATCTACAATTTTAACTGTGAATCAGAAAATGCTGGATAGCTCCCAATAGTAGAAGTTTATGGAAAATTAGGAATGTTTTTATATTGTTTCTATTAATATTCGCTACTGAAATAATAATCATTAAACATTGTATGAAATAACAACATTCAGTGGTATAAAAAAAATATAATTGCATATTGAAATTATTTACTTTATTACGATTTTGAACGGAATGAAATCTATGTACTCTAAAAAGTTATTAAGTCACTTAAATTATAATATGTTAATATATTTGGATAACATTTAATAATCGTCACTTATAACCAAAAATGCCAATTCTAAACAAAATGATGAACTGCTGGATATCTACTGTTTACACTTACCTTCTCTGGAAATACTGTTAGTCTGTAACTCAAAACACAAGATTACACAAGTGATCAAATCAATGTGCCTAGTCTGATAAAGATCTTTCCTATAAATTACTTATTTCATTGCTAATTGGTACTTAATTAGTATGACTTCGTAAATTATCGAATTTGAGATAGAGAGAAAAAATTCAGTCATAATTAATGTTCAATTCTGTAGTTTACGTTTTGAAAGTAATTCCGTACTACGTGTATATATTTATATTAATTAACGCTTAAGGATTGTTAATTCTATATAAAATTTTACCGTTTTTAAACCACCTACAAAAGCAGTTAAATCGTCAAATCGTAAAGTATATATTCAAATTGAGTTTCTAATATCTGAAAATAAAATGAGTTAAGACAAGAGTAATAGTTTTTCGCTGAAGATACATATAAGTATAATTATTAACGAAATATTTTTAGAAAATATATATATTTTTGAATTAGATTTAAATTTAGATAGTAATAGCATACATTTTTAATAACGTTTTGTTTTTAAACTATGCATTGTTATTATAAACGCTAAGCACGGAGGCTTATAGTACGTATTAGACCTATATTTAAAATAAGAAATTATATTATGAATATATGCAAAATAGTCTCCAAATGCCCTTAATAGGGTCAGGTGCGCACCTATTTAGATTAATTTTATAAATGCTTAAAAATAATTCGATTAACTTCAAGCTTAAACAAAAATTACATCATATTTTACTAAGTGAGTTAAAAAAAAATGTTCGATAATAGTAGTGATTTTCAAACCAAGAGTCACTTTCATATATTTTTAAAATAAATCGTAAATACCTCTGTTAAGGCGCTGGAGTTTTGTATAATTATTAATAGAAATTGGTTTTATTTTTACTAAATAATTAGGCAGTGGCAGAAAGGGGAAAGGATTCAAAGGACTCACCTCGTGTTTACGACAAAATCCAAATTGGGGAGGCCTCCCGTGGAATATCCTGTCTGTCTGTCTGTCTGTCTGTCTGTCTGTCTGTCTGTCTGTCTGTCTGTCTGTCTGTCTGTCTGTCTGTCTGTCTGTCTGTCTGTCTGTCTGTCTGTCTGTCTGTCTGTCTGTCTGTCTGTCTGTCTGTCTGTCTGTCTGTCTGTCTGTCTGTCTGTCTGTCTGTCTGTCTGTCTGTCTGTCTGTCTGTCTGTCTGTCTGTCTGTCTGTCTGTCTGTCTGTCTGTCTGTCTGTCTGTCTGTCTGTCTGTCTGTCTGTCTGTCTGTCTGTCTGTCTGTCTGTCTGTCTGTCTGTCTGTCTGTCTGTCTGTCTGTCTGTCTGTCTGTCTGTCTGTCTGTCTGTCTGTCTGTCTGTCTGTCTGTCTGTCTGTCTGTCTGTCTGTCTGTCTGTCTGTCTGTCTGTCTGTCTGTCTGTCTGTCTGTCTGTCTGTCTGTCTGTCTGTCTGTCTGTCTGTCTGTCTGTCTGTCTGTCTGTCTGTCTGTCTGTCTGTCTGTCTGTCTGTCTGTCTGTCTGTCTGTCTGTCTGTCTGTCTGTCTGTCTGTCTGTCTGTCTGTCTGTCTGTCTGTCTGTCTGTCTGTCTGTCTGTCTGTCTGTCTGTCTGTCTGTCTGTCTGTCTGTCTGTCTGTCTGTCTGTCTGTCTGTCTGTCTGTCTGTCTGTCTGTCTGTCTGTCTGTCTGTCTGTCTGTCTGTCTGTCTGTCTGTCTGTCTGTCTGTCTGTCTGTCTGTCTGTCTGTCTGTCTGTCTGTCTGTCTGTCTGTCTGTCTGTCTGTCTGTCTGTCTGTCTGTCTGTCTGTCTGTCTGTCTGTCTGTCTGTCTGTCTGTCTGTCTGTCTGTCTGTCTGTCTGTCTGTCTGTCTGTCTGTCTGTCTGTCTGTCTGTCTGTCTGTCTGTCTGTCTGTCTGTCTGTCTGTCTGTCTGTCTGTCTGTCTGTCTGTCTGTCTGTCTGTCTGTCTGTCTGTCTGTCTGTCTGTCTGTCTGTCTGTCTGTCTGTCTGTCTGTCTGTCTGTCTGTCTGTCTGTCTGTCTGTCTGTCTGTCTGTCTGTCTGTCTGTCTGTCTGTCTGTCTGTCTGTCTGTCTGTCTGTCTGTCTGTCTGTCTGTCTGTCTGTCTGTCTGTCTGTCTGTCTGTCTGTCTGTCTGTCTGTCTGTCTGTCTGTCTGTCTGTCTGTCTGTCTGTCTGTCTGTCTGTCTGTCTGTCTGTCTGTCTGTCTGTCTGTCTGTCTGTCTGTCTGTCTGTCTGTCTGTCTGTCTGTCTGTCTGTCTGTCTGTCTGTCTGTCTGTCTGTCTGTCTGTCTGTCTGTCTGTCTGTCTGTCTGTCTGTCTGTCTGTCTGTCTGTCTGTCTGTCTGTCTGTCTGTCTGTCTGTCTGTCTGTCTGTCTGTCTGTCTGTCTGTCTGTCTGTCTGTCTGTCTGTCTGTCTGTCTGTCTGTCTGTCTGTCTGTCTGTCTGTCTGTCTGTCTGTCTGTCTGTCTGTCTGTCTGTCTGTCTGTCTGTCTGTCTGTCTGTCTGTCTGTCTGTCTGTCTGTCTGTCTGTCTGTCTGTCTGTCTGTCTGTCTGTCTGTCTGTCTGTCTGTCTGTCTGTCTGTCTGTCTGTCTGTCTGTCTGTCTGTCTGTCTGTCTGTCTGTCTGTCTGTCTGTCTGTCTGTCTGTCTGTCTGTCTGTCTGTCTGTCTGTCTGTCTGTCTGTCTGTCTGTCTGTCTGTCTGTCTGTCTGTCTGTCTGTCTGTCTGTCTGTCTGTCTGTCTGTCTGTCTGTCTGTCTGTCTGTCTGTCTGTCTGTCTGTCTGTCTGTCTGTCTGTCTGTCTGTCTGTCTGTCTGTCTGTCTGTCTGTCTGTCTGTCTGTCTGTCTGTCTGTCTGTCTGTCTGTCTGTCTGTCTGTCTGTCTGTCTGTCTGTCTGTCTGTCTGTCTGTCTGTCTGTCTGTCTGTCTGTCTGTCTGTCTGTCTGTCTGTCTGTCTGTCTGTCTGTCTGTCTGTCTGTCTGTCTGTCTGTCTGTCTGTCTGTCTGTCTGTCTGTCTGTCTGTCTGTCTGTCTGTCTGTCTGTCTGTCTGTCTGTCTGTCTGTCTGTCTGTCTGTCTGTCTGTCTGTCTGTCTGTCTGTCTGTCTGTCTGTCTGTCTGTCTGTCTGTCTGTCTGTCTGTCTGTCTGTCTGTCTGTCTGTCTGTCTGTCTGTCTGTCTGTCTGTCTGTCTGTCTGTCTGTCTGTCTGTCTGTCTGTCTGTCTGTCTGTCTGTCTGTCTGTCTGTCTGTCTGTCTGTCTGTCTGTCTGTCTGTCTGTCTGTCTGTCTGTCTGTCTGTCTGTCTGTCTGTCTGTCTGTCTGTCTGTCTGTCTGTCTGTCTGTCTGTCTGTCTGTCTGTCTGTCTGTCTGTCTGTCTGTCTGTCTGTCTGTCTGTCTGTCTGTCTGTCTGTCTGTCTGTCTGTCTGTCTGTCTGTCTGTCTGTCTGTCTGTCTGTCTGTCTGTCTGTCTGTCTGTCTGTCTGTCTGTCTGTCTGTCTGTCTGTCTGTCTGTCTGTCTGTCTGTCTGTCTGTCTGTCTGTCTGTCTGTCTGTCTGTCTGTCTGTCTGTCTGTCTGTCTGTCTGTCTGTCTGTCTGTCTGTCTGTCTGTCTGTCTGTCTGTCTGTCTGTCTGTCTGTCTGTCTGTCTGTCTGTCTGTCTGTCTGTCTGTCTGTCTGTCTGTCTGTCTGTCTGTCTGTCTGTCTGTCTGTCTGTCTGTCTGTCTGTCTGTCTGTCTGTCTGTCTGTCTGTCTGTCTGTCTGTCTGTCTGTCTGTCTGTCTGTCTGTCTGTCTGTCTGTCTGTCTGTCTGTCTGTCTGTCTGTCTGTCTGTCTGTCTGTCTGTCTGTCTGTCTGTCTGTCTGTCTGTCTGTCTGTCTGTCTGTCTGTCTGTCTGTCTGTCTGTCTGTCTGTCTGTCTGTCTGTCTGTCTGTCTGTCTGTCTGTCTGTCTGTCTGTCTGTCTGTCTGTCTGTCTGTCTGTCTGTCTGTCTGTCTGTCTGTCTGTCTGTCTGTCTGTCTGTCTGTCTGTCTGTCTGTCTGTCTGTCTGTCTGTCGGTCTGTCTGTCTGTCTGTCTGTCTGTCTGTCTGTCTGTCTGTCTGTCTGTCTGTCTGTCTGTCTGTCTGTCTGTCTGTCTGTCTGTCTGTCTGTCTGTCTGTCTGTCTGTCTGTCTGTCTGTCTGTCTGTCTGTCTGTCTGTCTGTCTGTCTGTCTGTCTGTCTGTCTGTCTGTCTGTCTGTCTGTCTGTCTGTCTGTCTGTCTGTCTGTCTGTCTGTCTGTCTGTCTGTCTGTCTGTCTGTCTGTCTGTCTGTCTGTCTGTCTGTCTGTCTGTCTGTCTGTCTGTCTGTCTGTCTGTCTGTCTGTCTGTCTGTCTGTCTGTCTGTCTGTCTGTCTGTCTGTCTGTCTGTCTGTCTGTCTGTCTGTCTGTCTGTCTGTCTGTCTGTCTGTCTGTCTGTCTGTCTGTCTGTCTGTCTGTCTGTCTGTCTGTCTGTCTGTCTGTCTGTCTGTCTGTCTGTCTGTCTGTCTGTCTGTCTGTCTGTCTGTCTGTCTGTCTGTCTGTCTGTCTGTCTGTCTGTCTGTCTGTCTGTCTGTCTGTCTGTCTGTCTGTCTGTCTGTCTGTCTGTCTGTCTGTCTGTCTGTCTGTCTGTCTGTCTGTCTGTCTGTCTGTCTGTCTGTCTGTCTGTCTGTCTGTCTGTCTGTCTGTCTGTCTGTCTGTCTGTCTGTCTGTCTGTCTGTCTGTCTGTCTGTCTGTCTGTCTGTCTGTCTGTCTGTCTGTCTGTCTGTCTGTCTGTCTGTCTGTCTGTCTGTCTGTCTGTCTGTCTGTCTGTCTGTCTGTCTGTCTGTCTGTCTGTCTGTCTGTCTGTCTGTCTGTCTGTCTGTCTGTCTGTCTGTCTGTCTGTCTGTCTGTCTGTCTGTCTGTCTGTCTGTCTGTCTGTCTGTCTGTCTGTCTGTCTGTCTGTCTGTCTGTCTGTCTGTCTGTCTGTCTGTCTGTCTGTCTGTCTGTCTGTCTGTCTGTCTGTCTGTCTGTCTGTCTGTCTGTCTGTCTGTCTGTCTGTCTGTCTGTCTGTCTGTCTGTCTGTCTGTCTGTCTGTCTGTCTGTCTGTCTGTCTGTCTGTCTGTCTGTCTGTCTGTCTGTCTGTCTGTCTGTCTGTCTGTCTGTCTGTCTGTCTGTCTGTCTGTCTGTCTGTCTGTCTGTCTGTCTGTCTGTCTGTCTGTCTGTCTGTCTGTCTGTCTGTCTGTCTGTCTGTCTGTCTGTCTGTCTGTCTGTCTGTCTGTCTGTCTGTCTGTCTGTCTGTCTGTCTGTCTGTCTGTCTGTCTGTCTGTCTGTCTGTCTGTCTGTCTGTCTGTCTGTCTGTCTGTCTGTCTGTCTGTCTGTCTGTCTGTCTGTCTGTCTGTCTGTCTGTCTGTCTGTCTGTCTGTCTGTCTGTCTGTCTGTCTGTCTGTCTGTCTGTCTGTCTGTCTGTCTGTCTGTCTGTCTGTCTGTCTGTCTGTCTGTCTGTCTGTCTGTCTGTCTGTCTGTCTGTCTGTCTGTCTGTCTGTCTGTCTGTCTGTCTGTCTGTCTGTCTGTCTGTCTGTCTGTCTGTCTGTCTGTCTGTCTGTCTGTCTGTCTGTCTGTCTGTCTGTCTGTCTGTCTGTCTGTCTGTCTGTCTGTCTGTCTGTCTGTCTGTCTGTCTGTCTGTCTGTCTGTCTGTCTGTCTGTCTGTCTGTCTGTCTGTCTGTCTGTCTGTCTGTCTGTCTGTCTGTCTGTCTGTCTGTCTGTCTGTCTGTCTGTCTGTCTGTCTGTCTGTCTGTCTGTCTGTCTGTCTGTCTGTCTGTCTGTCTGTCTGTCTGTCTGTCTGTCTGTCTGTCTGTCTGTCTGTCTGTCTGTCTGTCTGTCTGTCTGTCTGTCTGTCTGTCTGTCTGTCTGTCTGTCTGTCTGTCTGTCTGTCTGTCTGTCTGTCTGTCTGTCTGTCTGTCTGTCTGTCTGTCTGTCTGTCTGTCTGTCTGTCTGTCTGTCTGTCTGTCTGTCTGTCTGTCTGTCTGTCTGTCTGTCTGTCTGTCTGTCTGTCTGTCTGTCTGTCTGTCTGTCTGTCTGTCTGTCTGTCTGTCTGTCTGTCTGTCTGTCTGTCTGTCTGTCTGTCTGTCTGTCTGTCTGTCGGTCTGTCTGTCTGTCTGTCTGTCTGTCTGTCTGTCTGTCTGTCTGTCTGTCTGTCTGTCTGTCTGTCTGTCTGTCTGTCTGTCTGTCTGTCTGTCTGTCTGTCTGTCTGTCTGTCTGTCTGTCTGTCTGTCTGTCTGTCTGTCTGTCTGTCTGTCTGTCTGTCTGTCTGTCTGTCTGTCTGTCTGTCTGTCTGTCTGTCTGTCTGTCTGTCTGTCTGTCTGTCTGTCTGTCTGTCTGTCTGTCTGTCTGTCTGTCTGTCTGTCTGTCTGTCTGTCTGTCTGTCTGTCTGTCTGTCTGTCTGTCTGTCTGTCTGTCTGTCTGTCTGTCTGTCTGTCTGTCTGTCTGTCTGTCTGTCTGTCTGTCTGTCTGTCTGTCTGTCTGTCTGTCTGTCTGTCTGTCTGTCTGTCTGTCTGTCTGTCTGTCTGTCTGTCTGTCTGTCTGTCTGTCTGTCTGTCTGTCTGTCTGTCTGTCTGTCTGTCTGTCTGTCTGTCTGTCTGTCTGTCTGTCTGTCTGTCTGTCTGTCTGTCTGTCTGTCTGTCTGTCTGTCTGTCTGTCTGTCTGTCTGTCTGTCTGTCTGTCTGTCTGTCTGTCTGTCTGTCTGTCTGTCTGTCTGTCTGTCTGTCTGTCTGTCTGTCTGTCTGTCTGTCTGTCTGTCTGTCTGTCTGTCTGTCTGTCTGTCTGTCTGTCTGTCTGTCTGTCTGTCTGTCTGTCTGTCTGTCTGTCTGTCTGTCTGTCTGTCTGTCTGTCTGTCTGTCTGTCTGTCTGTCTGTCTGTCTGTCTGTCTGTCTGTCTGTCTGTCTGTCTGTCTGTCTGTCTGTCTGTCTGTCTGTCTGTCTGTCTGTCTGTCTGTCTGTCTGTCTGTCTGTCTGTCTGTCTGTCTGTCTGTCTGTCTGTCTGTCTGTCTGTCTGTCTGTCTGTCTGTCTGTCTGTCTGTCTGTCTGTCTGTCTGTCTGTCTGTCTGTCTGTCTGTCTGTCTGTCTGTCTGTCTGTCTGTCTGTCTGTCTGTCTGTCTGTCTGTCTGTCTGTCTGTCTGTCTGTCTGTCTGTCTGTCTGTCTGTCTGTCTGTCTGTCTGTCTGTCTGTCTGTCTGTCTGTCTGTCTGTCTGTCTGTCTGTCTGTCTGTCTGTCTGTCTGTCTGTCTGTCTGTCTGTCTGTCTGTCTGTCTGTCTGTCTGTCTGTCTGTCTGTCTGTCTGTCTGTCTGTCTGTCTGTCTGTCTGTCTGTCTGTCTGTCTGTCTGTCTGTCTGTCTGTCTGTCTGTCTGTCTGTCTGTCTGTCTGTCTGTCTGTCTGTCTGTCTGTCTGTCTGTCTGTCTGTCTGTCTGTCTGTCTGTCTGTCTGTCTGTCTGTCTGTCTGTCTGTCTGTCTGTCTGTCTGTCTGTCTGTCTGTCTGTCTGTCTGTCTGTCTGTCTGTCTGTCTGTCTGTCTGTCTGTCTGTCTGTCTGTCTGTCTGTCTGTCTGTCTGTCTGTCTGTCTGTCTGTCTGTCTGTCTGTCTGTCTGTCTGTCTGTCTGTCTGTCTGTCTGTCTGTCTGTCTGTCTGTCTGTCTGTCTGTCTGTCTGTCTGTCTGTCTGTCTGTCTGTCTGTCTGTCTGTCTGTCTGTCTGTCTGTCTGTCTGTCTGTCTGTCTGTCTGTCTGTCTGTCTGTCTGTCTGTCTGTCTGTCTGTCTGTCTGTCTGTCTGTCTGTCTGTCTGTCTGTCTGTCTGTCTGTCTGTCTGTCTGTCTGTCTGTCTGTCTGTCTGTCTGTCTGTCTGTCTGTCTGTCTGTCTGTCTGTCTGTCTGTCTGTCTGTCTGTCTGTCTG